>NW_026775577.1:84988254-85588254 GCF_030987335.1 Cornus florida | reverse complement strand
ACACTGTGAACAAAAAAGAAATAAAATGAAAAAAAATGAATAATGGATAAAACAGTGTCAAAAAATGAGTCCCGAGCAGAAAGATATGCCCCGAACAAGTTCGGTAGCGACCGGGGTCAGAAACCCTAAAACTGGGGAAAATGAACAGAAGATAATTCTAAGAGTACGCGACTCGACAAAAAAGTGAAAATGAATCACGTACGAGGATCCAGGCACAAAACGAGGCATTTTGCAATAACTTTCGTTAATTGCAAAATTGGCACAGAATAAAAATGTCTTCCAAAATATATTTTTTTAAAAACACCTAAAAAAAATATCTTGAAAGGATATTTATGAAAAACACCCCAAGATACAAGAATGTTTCTGAATAATCCTTTCATCTACGCCCCTATGGGAAAGGAAACCACTGACGAGCTTTTCTCCAAAAGTAAATCTATGCATTTCAAGGAAATCAACTGGAATGAAAACTCATGAAGTCAAAACTCACCTTTAAACATGAAAAGTGAGGTTGTGCCAACAAAGTGACAAACGGTAAAAAGACGAAAAGTGAATAGTGATCAAAAAATGAAAATGTGAAAATGACTTGGTCCTTAAAGGAAGTTGTCAATCCTAAGGAAAGATTCTCAGAAACCATTTCCGAGCACTTAAGACGACACCAAGTGGCAAGGAACCGAACTCATAAAAGAAAAGATAATGGATAAAAAAATTATCAGTAAAATTTGAGGAAAAAGGAAAGGAAGGAAAATGACCAGGTCATTACTGTAGGCAACATACAAATCACACATAAAGTGGGCATGAGTACCTAGACCTACCAGGGCACACATCTATCCACTATATCCAATTATCCATCCTAGGAAATATATGCACCTTAACCACTGATCCTGAGACTCAAACTCATATCATGGCACATATTTATATATATATAATCCATCCAATTCATAACAAAAAAAGTAAACTATCCAACCATATTATTTCAATAGCATGCCATCCACTAGTTCCGTGGCCTAACATGAATAGATAGGACTTAACTTCTTTTAGTTAATCCGTCCCTAATATGCCCCCATATCCTGACAATGGTGCATAAATCCAATATTTAACAATTGATGCAATAAATATAATTATACATCAAATTATCCATACATAGCATGATGTAAAATATAAAGATATTCATTGCATGTAATTAAACAATAGTAACAATTTAAATAGCATGTAGTTAACTTACACCCAGAATAATTAACTTACATCTCAATTAAATTACACTAGTTCTCCTAAGCCTGATTAAATCATTTAAACACTTTATTTAACTTGTTAAAACAATTAAACAAAACATAGCATCCATTAATCCACATAGAAGTTTATTAAAAATTCCTTACTGTCTAATCTTATTGCATATAAAGGTATATTATGCATTCTGAGACTTCCCTAAGTCCATTTAAACCATTTAGATTAATTAAAATAGGTTTAAAACAATTCAGGGCAATTAAAACAAAGTATCTAGGTCGCAGCCCAACTGAGGAGGCTCGTTCTCAACTGAGCAAGCTTGTTTACCAATCGAGTCGGCTCGTTCCTACTGTAGGTCATCTTCTTCGTCTCCGGCGAACTCTATTTGTTCCGTTCTCCTCTGTTAAGGGTCCTAATTGATTGTACTAAGTCCCAAATGATCCCCAATAGTTATTTTAATCCTTTATGCATAATTTAGATAAATTAAAACAACCAATCACGCAAAGAAAATCAAGAGCAAACAAAGATATACCTATCAACATATATACTGTAATTCATCTTCTTAAACATGCATACATGGTTGATTTTACAAATTAATCATCCTGGAATTGTCCTAAGCATGTATAGAACATGAGATCTAAGGGAAAGAGTTAGAAGAAGAACTTGCCTTTAAGGATTTCGAATTGAAACCTTAAACCTCCTTCTTCCTTAGTTTTCCGGCGACCTTTGGTTGCCGTCAACCTCCTTGCTATTCCTGGTTATACACCACACAGCCATCTTCCTTTCTCCTTGGGTTCGGCCTTTGACTCCCTTGGCCAAGCCTCTCTTTCTCTCTCGGTTTCCCTCTTTCTTTCCTCTCTGTAACCATCTTTCTCTATGTAATAATATATCACGTAATATATCATATAGCCTCCAATAGACCCATACTATTATATATATATATAGGCTATAAAATTTAACCCTAATCCCAATTGTAATACAAGTCTGATAACGAGGAAATTAAAAGCAAAATAATATATATATATATATATATATATATATATATATATATTTAATCTGTACGTGATATACATATATATAAATATACTATATATTTTGTAACTATATATATACAAACTGACTATAGTTATTAATAATTACTATTTTAATACTAATAAATATAATAATCTTATATACATATATAACCATATGTATATGTACAACTATCCGTGGGTAAATATCCATACCCATCAAGACTCCTATCTAAGTAGGTCATGCAACCCAAATGGTTGGTCCATTACTACTATCCAATACCATAAAAATAAAATAAAATAAAATAAAATAAACATTTAAATTATTTAATCTAATAATTAATTATAATTAAACAAACACATTATTTAAGCAAGCACATTAGTTAAAAACAATTTAATTCAAATCAACTATTTAAGCACACAATTTACATTTAAATAATGAATTCAATTAAACATATAAACAAATAGCCAAATTATGAAATAATTAATTAAAAATACAATTAAAATAATTAAATAAATCTCGAGACTATTTCTTTAAAATTAGGGGTATTACATAAATCCTCCATAAAATATAATCCAATAGAATTATCCTCCAATAATCCAAATCCTTTAATACCAGTAACCATCTAGATTATAACTCAGGAATATGTCATATGGACATCTAATCCAAAACTCAACTAAAATAAATAAAGAAATCTAAATCCAAATACTAAAAGATAAAGAAGAATGCTACGTAAAGTCGGAAGAGTGAATAGACTATTTCTGCTCAGCATGAACAATCTCTAAGTCTGGAACTAACGAACACCTGTAAAATAATGGCGGGTTAGGCGCACAAACAAGTTCTAATCTACTACATCCCAAACAGAGACCCGATACACATATACATCCTAGTTAATTCAACAATAACTAAATAGTTCGTATATATATATATATATATATATATATATATATAGATACACAATAAATGACTCTCACTAGACTACAACGCGGCCTCAACCTGAATAGTAGGCAACATGCAAAACGCACATAAAGTGGGCATGAGTACCTAGCCCTAACAGGGCACACAACTATCCATTATATCCAGCTATGCGCGCATCACAGACATATATTTTCCTAACCACTGACTCTGAGACTCAAGCTCATATCATGGCACATATCTATATATATATAAAATCCATCATATCCAAACATAAAATAAATTATCCAACAATATTATTTCAATGACATGTTATCCAACTGGTTTCGTAGCCTGACACGAAATAAGTATGACTTATTAGTTAATCCGTCCCTAATATGCCCCCATATCCTGACAATGGTGCATAAATCCATATAGTCCATAATTGATGCAACATAAATAATTATACATAAAAAATAATCTAAAATTAAGCATAGTCAAAATCAGTTAATTACATGATCATATTATACTAACAACACATGATTAAAATCATATACATATCATTGAAATTTGCTACCCTAAGCCAGAGTTATCAATCCACCAGTTTATATATAACATTTAACAATAAATAACAATACTACTTAAAAGTAGACAAGATGAGTAGATGAATGACAATCACTCAGCTGCAGATCCTCAACCTCGAGACTAAACCTCTAATAACCTGAAAAATAAATCGTGGTTTAGACCGACGAGCAAGTTCCCTCTACCAAGCCTCTGAAAACCAATAAATAAAACATCTTTAACCAAAATCATCCTAATTAAAGTTTTAACCTTTAATATAAGATGATACATATATATCTATATCTATATATATATATATATATATATATATAATAGGTTCATTAATTTATTTATTGAAATCCAAGACCATAAACAATGATAAGACTACCTCCATATTTAAACTAACCATCAAGTACATTCCCCTTTTAAGAGAAAACTCCTTTAAACCTAAATTCCATTTTTAAACAGTTATTTAGCCATTTATATAATAAATAATAATCCAAAGAATATTTTCCTTCAATCCAAATCCCAATTTCCATCAATATATGATTTTATTTATAAAGATCACATAACAAAGATCTATGTTTTGGCAACTCATCCAAGCATTCACTAATGTTATTTTATTAATACTATAAAATAATATATTATCCTTTAAACATTAGTTTATTCTAATATAAAAAAATTTATCACCTCCACCTTATAAACACAATATCCATAGATGTATATTTAATCATCTAACTTACCTAGCAATTTATTTATACTTTGGCAACTCATCTATGCCTCCACAAATATTGATTTATGTTTTGGCAAATCAACTATACCTCTAGAAGTATGTTTATTTATACTATAGCAACTCAACCATGCCTCTACAAGTAATTTATTTATACTTTGGCAAATCAACCATGCATATTAAATGATAATCCGTTTATGTCTTGGCAACTCATCTGTGCCTCCAAAAGTATGTATTTATCTATATAACAAATCAATTAACAATAAAATAAACAAGTAAACAAATAATTAATTTAAAATAAATAAATTCATTAAATTCATTTAAAGGCAATTAATTTAATTAAATAATTCTTTAAAATATAGGGGTATTATGGTATGTGTATACTTTGGGTGGTACAACATTGAGTTAGGTCTCTCAGTTGAAGAAGATTGTGGCTCTATCGACTACAGAAGCTGAATATGTTGCAATTACAGAAGCTAGTAAGGAGATGATTTGGTTGTAGGGTTTTTTGGAAGAATTGGGTAAGAAGCAAGAGAATAGTATTTTGTACAGTGATAGTTAGAGTGCTATTCATCTTGCTAAGAATCCAGCGTTCTATTCCAGAACAAAGCATATACATTTGAGGTACCATTTCATATGCTTACGCTTAGATGATAAAGTTTTTATCACTTGAGAAGATCCATGGGAGTAAAAATCTAGTAGATATGTTAACCAATGTAGTGATAATTGAGAAACTGAAGCTTTGTTTAGCTTCAGTTGGTGTTCAAGCTTGAGGACAAATGAGTGAGTTGCTGTGGTGTTTTATTATGTATGAAGGCATGTGAAAGTTGACAGTTTGATGTTTATCAGTCTCTAAGTGGGAGATTGATCGGTAGTGTAGAGCCTAATAGATATTGTACACTAAGCCCCAACTCCGTGGTTTCAAGTTCACGGTAAGTTAGCAAGGGGTCGCAGGGGGGCAGAGTCCCCCTGCCTGAAGGTGGGGGTTCGGGGGCTTGCCCCCAACTCGAATTTTTTAGAGGGTATTTTGGTAATTTTTGCACTTGTTATGTTGCCTTTGTGCAAGGGTATTTATTCATTCTGAACTCTCTGTATCCATTGTTGTTTTTGATCATCATAGTGAAATCCCTGTAACCCTTGGATGTAGCCCTGAATTTTTGGTGAACCAAGTAAAATATGTGTGTTCTTGTTGTGTGTATGTTTGATCTATTTCTTGTGTTTTCTGTTTGATTTCGCAACACCATCTACCTAACTACTCTACTTTAGGGTGTAGTATGGTCTATCTTCTCTAGGCATAATCCATCAAAACCCTAATATTATATTCAATGAAAAACCAGTGCATAACCATCTCATTCATAACTACAAGAAGTAAATGAGTTATGTTCAATCATAAGATTTAAATATCTAAGACAAGATAAAAAATACTTTGTAATTGAATTAAAACTAAAACGATTTCTATTGAAAAGTCAAGTAAAAATCCTCTAGGTTACACAATCATGCATGAAAAATATTATTCTCCAATAAATAAATACAATCAAACAAGTGGTGTTAAGCTAAGGCTACATCACAGCCCTAGCAAAGCTTTTAGTCGCTTATGACTAGAATGTCTTCATGGTTAGGAAGAACATCTTCACCGCCATAGGTCGATCCCTTCTTTCTCCTCTGATGTCAGCCTCTAGCTCCTTTGTATGATGATCTCCTTATAGTGTAGCAAACTCTCTTTAAATATTATAAGAGTAGCCTAAAAGTTACCTTTTTCAAGTAGGAGATATATGGAAATTCTGCCAAACTTAATCACCAAAATTTGTGCCGACTTCCAGCCCAGTTTTGACAAGGTAAATATCATTTTCACGAAAATCTTGTGAAATACAAAATTGTAGATCTTTGAATTTCCTTTTACTTTGTAAAACAATTGAGCCATTTTGACACTCAAAGAAAGAGATACAGACAGAATATCAAAACGGGTTCAAGTTCCCAATTTTGGAGAAAGTTTCCTAGTTGGATAATGATTCTTCTTTTTCTTCTTGTTTCCATTCTCATCAACATGTGGCTTCTCTTGGGCTCTTTTCTAGGTCTAATTAGACATGGATCTTCATCATTGCTCGACCCAATGGATGTGGTCTTCTAACCTCTTGGATATCATCTTTTAAAGCCCAAAATCACTGGTCATAACTGATATTATAATTAAAGCCCTGAAATAAAGAAAAACGCTAAAATAATATAAAATCACAAATAAAACTATTACTAAGAGAATAAAACACGTAAGTTAAAGAGCTAAAATATATAACATTCAGCACCTAACCCATCCCTAAACTTACATATTGCTAGTCCCTTAGCAATAAAACTAAAGAAACATAAACTATTCCTGACTCCACTTTCGTGGGAGATATGATTGCATTTAGCATATGCAACAAGCCTTTTAAACCCCTAGTGGAGGAGTGAAGTCTCGTGATGGTTTCCAGAGATATTACCCACAAACATTCAAAACTGTCTCTTTTTTGAAACAATTCAATCCTTCGGTAATTAGCTTATTCTGATATTATCAAAATGACTAAGAGGAAGACTACACAAAAGTACTTTAAAAATTATTAACTGACAATACTCCTTAGTCCCTATTTTCATACCTCTATCCAATGTTTCCCACACACTTTTATAATAAAAAATAATAGCAAAACTCAATCCCCAATTTCATGAAATTTTAAACTGGTAACTCACCTATGTAGTAATGTCTTCTCAATTGAGCCCAAATTCTATAGTTTCAATTCCTCAAATCCCTTCTCATGGTATCTCCTATGGTAAAATTTTCTTTTCTTCTCACACAAATTTTTCATGCTATTTTATTGAATAGTCGTGCAATGTCTGGTCTAGTAAGCTTTCTAGAAGACTTAGGTAATAAGTTTTCATCTAATGACTCCCAGACCAGACAGTCTTAGGGAATTAGGTGTAAAGATGCCCCTAAGGACTTAATTGCTCAAGCCAACTAGACTATAAACTTAGACGAACCAAATCAATTTATTTCAATTTTTTTTTTTTTTTTTTTTTTTTTCTTTTTTTCATCCTTACCCCCCACTTCTTCATGTGAACACTCAATGCTTATTGAGGCATGAGGCCCAATTACCCCATGAAAGAGTTTAGATATGTCATAGTAATAACTTTCAAAGTTCACTAATTCACATCCATCTATAGTCATCAGAATTCAACTAAAAATACAAATACCCATAAATAAGATTCTAGTGTGCATTTATGCATGTGAAATCTATTAGGGACTGATAAATAATAGAACTTCAATCATACTAGATAATAGAACCCACATAAGGTAAATCATAATATTAGGAATTCAGGACTATCTCATAAAATAATTTAAAAATTACATAAGTGTCTTAATCCCTTGACAATTCTCAAATACTTGAATTAAAATCAATATGCCAAAGATAGAATTGAATTAAATTATTATTTTTTAATTAAAGCTAAACTAGACTCTCTATGCCCCCAAACTTGAATTGGACAGTGTCCTCACTGGATAAAAATCAAAAGAAAGAAAGAAAAAATCCTAAAAAAACAAAAACAAAAAACAAAGAAAGATAGCACCTGAGGAGGATGTTTAGGAAGGAGGCGGTAGTAGCAGTGGGATGTTAAGCGATGGATTTGGTCTTGAGCAGCTGCTAAAAGCACCTCCTTGAGTTGCATTCCTTTTGCGTGGAGCCATTAGGAAGAAAAAAAAAAATTCTTTGAGGCCTTTTATCGAACAAGTGGTGTGCACCCCAATTCCTTCAGAAATTGCCTTCAATGGTTGAATACTTCTTCCCCAAATCTGCACAAAAGATTAGCAATAAACTAATAGCAAAGAGAATGGGTATGGTGAATGCCAAGTAGAGGAACAATCAAGGTATATATAAGGTAGGGAAGGAAGAGGAAAGGAAAGTGGTTATGGTGAAGGAAGGAATTCTAATGGGGGTAAGAAAGTGGGTTTATGTGGAAGGTGGTGTAAAGTGTTTAGGAAGAAGTAAATTGGTGAATGGGAAGTTGAAAGATTGAAAGAAGATATATATAGGTAGACGTAGAAGAGGTGTGAAAGGAGGAAAAAGTGGAGAAGGATGTCAAATTCTGCCCAAAACATGAAGTTGCCGCACCTATATAAGTACCGGGCGATCGATCGCCCGGTGGTGGGCAATTAATTGCCCGAACCTACTCTTCTTCCTTCGCTCTGTCACCTGCGGGCGATCGTTCGCCTTGGGTCAGGTGATCGATCGCCCGACCTATAGTCCCTTTATCCGCCTGATCGCCCCAGCTTCGGCCGAGGGGGGGTTTGGTTGCCCCTTGGGCGATCGCCAAGGTATGAGCGATCGATCACCCAGCCTTGTACCTCCTAGAATTTATTTACTTCTCAGATTTTTGTTCATTTATTGCTGCTCACTTGTTACAGGTGTTCACTAACACATTTAATCATGGCTAATGCATCCCTATAAAGCTAGTATCCTACAAAAATAACATGAAAATCTACAAGACACAAATTAAATTCTCCTAACCTACGGAGCACATGAACAAGATTAAATCAAATAAAACTAAAAATACACAAATAAAGCCCTATCTATAGCTCTTACAGTTAATGTCTGTAGGCGACATGGAACCTGGATGATTAGGTCGAGTAGATCGGATCCGTTAAATTAACGGATTCAACAATGATGGCAATAATTTGTTTACCAATTAAAATCACCACTTGCAATAGCACAAATCATTGTAGAATATGGCTATTATAAGGGCTTTGTCGAACCACAAGGAATGCTAGCTTATGGCAATCAAGATTGTAAGCTTAATTTACGGTTTGATTTATGAAAGATAGTTTTTGGATTGATTTGTTTGTCACATACATAAACTAAAATTAACTAAAAACAGAATTTGAATTTCAAGTAAAGAAAAGTGTGGGAAAGGCTAGTGAATTGACTTCACCACAAGCCTTGTAAACATTTCTAATTGCATTTAATCTTGGGGACCAAATTATACATGTAACCATGATATGTAGAAATGCAAGACACCTACAATATCTTCAAGAAGTTCATACATTCAAGAGTTAAGCATAATCCATCAAAGGTTGGCATGATTCATCTACCTAAACTAGGGTGTAGCATGAAACATCTTTCCTAAGCTATGGAGTATCAAATCCCTTAACATGTATGGTAGGTGCACATGAAGTCAAAGACTAAGACATAATCCATCAAAGGTTTCCCTAAGCCATGGACTATCAAAATCTTCATACAACATGCCAAGAAAACCATTGCATAATCTCATCCTTATTTTCACTCAAAGAATGTAAGTAGCATAATCATGAAGAAACAATTTCTAAGACAAGATAAGAGTCTCAACAAGATTATATATGGAATGAAGCACAAATACATCAAAGTGTAATCTCTAAATTATACAACTTGTCACAAATATGCAAATTTCCCTAAATTTAAATACAATCAAGACATAATTACTTGGTAAGGGTTACATCAACTCCCTAGGGGAAGAATTAGCTGCTCATGTGCAAGGTGTACACCTACATTGATGATGAAGACTCCATCTGCACGAACTCAGAATTCTGCTCCATTTTTCTTCCTCTCCCTTTCTCAATATTTCTCTCTCTATCTTTTACCAAGTCAAACTTAGCCCTAGAGAATGATGGGTGATTGATATATAAACTAAAAATGCCCTATAAAGATAGCATATTTTGTGGCCATTGTCCCCTAAAAGAGTTGGAGACATCCCTAAAATTAAGGAACAAACTTTGACCAAAAGATAGTGTGACAGCTTAGCATTTTGGCAGAATTAGAATGTCACATTGGGCTCCTGTTTTGACCCCTCAAATGTTGAAATTTGATTTTCAGTAAAACATGAAACATTTAGGGTATTGAATCAGATTTCCATGTTATTAAACCATTTAGCAATTGGACTTGTAACCAGAGAGATATGGTCAAAATACCACAGGGGTGCAAAGCTGAGTTCTGCCAGCTTGGCAGCATGTTGGTGTCCTCTTGCTCTCCATTTTTGACATCTAAAATTTGGGAATTAGACTTCTATTAAAACATACCAAACATATAGCTCCGAGTTCTCTTTCCACAGAATCAAACGGTTTGTCATTTGGAGTTCGAAGCAAAGAGTTATGGCCTTTTTACCAAAGGTGTGCAGAGCTACTGACTTGCGAGCGCGCGAGACCAGGCCCTGCGTCCGGACACCAAAATGGCCAGAGGCTGGAATTTCATAATTTCCAAATGGAGGCCGGGATGAGCCCAAAAATTGTGTAATTACAAAATTAAACTCCAAAAGGCCCTAGACACCCAGAATGACCATCGGAACGGAATTCGGAGCCTTCCCGTGAAAGCATTATTTTTATAGTCCGAAATTAATGGTCGTTATTGCATTTTATTGCATTTTGAGGCTAAGCACCTAAAAATAAGAAAAGCACAAAAACGCATATAAGTTATACAAACATGAATACAAAAATGGACTAAGATATGTGATTTAGTGCGCTTGAATATGAAATATTCGATGCTTATAAAACACCTTCCTGAGGTATGGACTCTTCATTACACAATTTAAGCCTTTGACCATTTACTTGAAGTGTTCTGCCTTTCTTTGGGTCCAAGTTGGTGGGTTACCATTTGAACTGTGTATGGACCATCCCATCTTGAGTGCAATTTTCCAGGAAATAGTTTCTACTTGGAGTTGTACAACCAGACCTTGTTACCTAGCTTGAAAGATTTCCTCACAATGTGCTTATTATGAAATGCTTTGGTTCTAGCTTTGTAAATTCTAGCGCTTTCATAAGCATCATTGCGACGTTCTTCTAATTCACTTAGCTACAATCTCCTCTTGGCCCCTGCTTGGCACATGTCAAAGTTCAAATTTCTTACGACCCAAAAAGCTTTATTCTCCAATTCCACAGGTAAGTGACATGTTTTCCCGTAGATCAAGCAATATGGCGACATCCCAATTGGTGTCTTGAATGCAATGTGATACGCCCATAAAGTATCAATAAGGCGTAACGACCAATCCTTCCGATCCGGCCAAATTGTCTTCTCAAGGATATGTTTGATCTCGCGATTCGAAATCTCCACTTGGCCACTTGTCTAAGGGTGGTAAGGAGAAGCTACCTTATGAGAGATGGAATATTTCTAAAATAATGCTTGAAGGAAGCGGTTGCAAAAATGTTTTCCACCATCACTGATTACTGCTCTTGGCATTCCGAACCGACTGAAAATATTGCTTTGAAGAAATTTGACCACTACCATATGATCATTAATTGGTGTTGCCACAACTTCTACCCACTAGGAGACGTGATCCACTCTCACCAATATATATTCCTTGCCATATCAGGAATGGCCCCATGAAGTTAATGCCTCATACATCAAAATTTTCAACAATCAGAATTAGGGAGAGAGGCATCATGTCTCTTTTTGTCATGGCGCCCAACTGTTGACATCAATCACAGGCCTTGGAAAATTTGTGAGCATCTCTAAACAAGGTAGGCCAAATTAGTCTGCTCTGAAGGAACTTTACTGCTGTTTTTTTTTTTTTTTTCCAGTGAAACGGTCACCACAAGCAAGTGTGGGACAAAACTTCAAAACGCTTGGAATTTCATTATCTGGCACATGTCGACGGATAATTTGGTCCGAGCAGTATTTGTACAACTGTGGGTCTTCCCAATGATAAAATTTTACTTGGGAGATGAAATGGTTTTTGTCCTATTTGGTCCAACTAGACGAAATTCTTCTTTATGCCTTCTAATTCATAATATCAGCATACCATGGTGGAGTTTCTTTCTGAAGTTGAAATAGCTACTCATCCAGGAATGAATCATGCAATGGAAGAGTGTTTTCTGCCCAAGATATGCATACTTCAAATGAGAGGGAAAAGACTTTAGCTCTAGCTCTGGTGAAGACTCTAAAGATGGTGTAGGGGGGTTCACTTGACAATGGCGGGAGGGGCTCAACAGGGAGTTATCATGGTGGAATGTTGGGCACACTGGTTACATCAAGCATGACGTTCACCTTTTCAATGCTCTTCTCAATATCAAATGAATCAACATCAAAGTAAGATAGACATGCTTCTAGTAGATATTTTGTTAAGGCAAATGGAGCCACCTCTTCAACACGTTCGTTTATGGCATCGACAAGAAAGCAATACCTATCGTTTGAAGGGCATTGACTGGCATTGAAAATATTCAAGCGGACCTTCATATTGCCAAAAGATAAATCTATGACACCAGTCCTACAATTGATGCTTGCATTTGTTATCATAAGGAAAGGACGACCAAGGATCATTGGAATGTGCCTCCTCGGGTTTGGTGGTATCTAGCATAATAAAATCCACCGGGAAGTAGAATTTATCTACTTTGATGATCACATCTTTGATAATCCCACAAGGCTATTTGGTTGACCTATCTACCAATTGGAGGACATTCGAGGTAGCCTTCAATTCTCCCAAGCAAAGTTGTAAGTAAACCAGATAGGGAAGAAGGTTTACACTTGCACCCAAATCTAGAAGGGCTCGCTCCACTTGATGGTTCCCTATTATGCATGAAATTGTTGGAGCGCCTGGATCTTTGAACTTTGGAACAATGCAGTGCGGATTATGGAACTCACTTATTCGGTCAGTAGCACCTTCTTAGGAACATAACTTATTAAACGCCTCTTCTAAGTACACAGATCTTTCAAAAATTTGGCATAAACTGGAATTTGTTAAATTGTATCAAGCAATGGGAGATTAACCTTCACCTGCTTAAATATCTCCATCATGTCCTGAAGTTTGCCTGCTTACACTATAAGAAAATACATCTTTAACAACAGGGTTTTTACAACAGACAGCATGACCCCTTGTAAAACAGGCTTTCTACAGCAGGCCCGCATGGCCCGTTGTAGAAAGGTATTTTTCTACAACAGGCCCTTATAACCCCTTATAAAATGGGCTTTTTACAACAGGCCCACATGGCCCATTATAGAATGGTGGTACTTTTATTTTAAAGTGAAAAACTTAGCTTCGTGATTACTTTTTTCATTAAGCCACGCGATTTGATTTTTTTTCCAGTACTCTCCCAATCTCAAACGAAACCTAGCCCTCATTCTCTTGAATCTATCAACGAAACCCAAACCCTCTCTAAGCACAAACGTGACTTTGCCTCAATCACAGAGGATGATTGTTTAGAGCTTTGTCTTTCACAAGTTTCACCTTCAGAGGAAAATCACCCAGGTACCGGCCTTGTTCTCCTTTCTTCCTTATCTAAACTTTCATCAATCTTTATTATGCTGTTTTCTTCCTTCTCTGAACTCTCATCGATTTTCTAATTTTTTCTTCAATCGCAGAAGTTATTTCTTCAAGCATAGAGGATAAGCCCTAACCCTCTCTAACCCAGGTTTATTTTCCAATTTCCTCTTTCATCTCTGCCTTCCTTTAGATTTTTGTAGAGTCTCTCTGTAAATGTTACTATGTGGTGATAATTTCAATCAATTAAGTTGTTGTTAGTTTCTGGTGAGATGATTTCAATTCATGTGTTGTTTACATATTCACTAGATTTGAGGACTCATATGCTGTAAGCTGTGCTTTTGTGTCTTATGTAGTTGTTGGTTTTTTTTTATTATTTATTTATTTATATTTTTTTTATATAGAAGAATGATTCATTTTCATCCTTTTTGGTTTTGGTTGTGCTGCAGTAATGTGTTGTAATGTTTTTTATCGGTGGCTTGGGTACTGCTTCAATTGGGTGCATGCTAATTTGCAATAAAAAATGGAACTAAACTTTCTTGTTTCTCCAAAGTTAAGATTGGAGGATTTTTCAAAATAACTGTATACCAGTAATACTGGTAATTTCTTTGTAGTCTCAGTGTAAATATGACCATGATTATTGTTGATAACTCCTCTATTCGTGGTAGGTATGATGGCAATACAATTATTGGTTATATACTATACAAGGAAGTAAATAAGTCAAATCCAAAAGTTAAGGGAAAAAGAAAGGACGAACCCACTCGGGAAGCTGGCCGCTTTATCAATTAGGCCACTGGGTAATGCCCTTTTCTCTATAGAATAAACAAGTTGACTGAAAAAATAATTTAGAATAAGTAGATTTTGAGTACCTTAATACCGTTCCAAAGATTTTTATTTATTTATTTGATTTTACATGCATGCTAAAATTATAATAAATTTTACTACTGGAATTATGCAAAAATGCACTGAATTATTTGTTCATTAATTAATCTCATTTTGTTGGGTTTGTCTTTCTAATAATACAATATGTGCAAAATTTCATTTTGTAGCATATGTGGATGATGTTTCTTTGTGTTTGTTGAGAATTACCAATATAAGACAAAGGGCTAGCTATGTCATTAAATTTGTTTGCTAGAAGGCATGGACTTTGGTATTGATCATCCCAATCTTCTATAAAAGTTTAAGTCATTGTCTGGACTTTTTAAGTTAAGATGTAGTGTAAATTAGGCTAGAACACAGCCATTTTGACTTGTCCATTGTTTGGTAGCAGAGAAAATAAGGAAAGAAGAGAAACTTTAAGGTTTTTGTTTCTATACAGGAGTAGAATTGTTACAAGATTCCATGTTTCCTAATTTCCTCTTATTTTCCCAATTTCTTGGCAACCAAACATAGGATAAATTACAAGGACTAAGGAAAAGATTGGTTGAATGGACTTCTATCCAAATTTTTAGATTTTCCAACAGCTATGAGGAAGCCTTTTTATGCATAATGTACAGTTTATTGCAAATTTCAATCACTTGTGAAAGTAGTACCAGCAATTATTGAACCTTTTTACTATTTCATTGTTATTATTGTAAATATGTTTGAATATGGTTGATATAGCAAGTCTCATGACTATTTTTTCCTTGATACCTTATGTGGATACATAATCTGAAACTTTGAACTAGCATTTAGCTTGGTATATATTTCATTATTTCAAATCTAGAAGATTAATGATATATGTTCGATACACGTACAGAAAGCGAACCCCCGATTTGATGCATGATTTGGCAACCATGATTCTACTATTTACGCAATTTTCTAATATACTTAGTTGTTATAGTCACTGCTGATCGATCAAATGATTTTTGTGTTTATAATGAGGTTGAGTATTCATGTGTAGGGTTGCCATTTGTAGAACTTAAAGTATTGTAATTCTTATTCGTGGCAGGTATCTTTAGATCTTATGAAGAGCTTGTATGCAAAGTTTATTGATTAGGACAATAAGATGATTGACCTAGAAACTGGCACTCCATTCCATGGAGCTAAGTAAGAAAATTGAAGACCACCCATCGCTTTAATTACATATGAGCAATAAGTTACATTGCATATATTTATTTATTATTTATTTAGGTTGTGTGTTGTATCTGGCAGCACAACAATTACTGAGGACTTGGGACAAGGTGAGTACATATTGACTGACAAAATTGGAACCCTCAATGAGAATAGGATGATCTTCAAAAGATACCGTATCAGTGGAATTTTTACGGAAATGAGAGTGGCGATGCACGTAAAGGTTTGGTTTTCTATTCTGTTATGCACGCTTGCTATATTTCGAACTTATAATTTATTCAATTAATCATCTTTTACATCTTTTGTTGCCGAATCATCTGTATAAGCCTTTTGTAATCATATCACCTGTGCAGATTCATGCATTAATGATTGAGTAATTGCTTTCCAGAATAATTTTTTTTATTTCTTTCAAGTCCCATGATACACCTATAATTTCAAAAGTCTTTATGAAGGATTCAGAGCAAGTATATTGATGTTTACAAAATAAATTGGTTTTTTCTCCTCATTTTTGTTTAAACAACAACTAGAAGCAAATTTCTATCTGATTTTGATTTTCTTTATGTTTTGTTGGATTGAGAAATTTTTTAGCTTCTTGCTTGAGACAAATTTGATTACATGTTTGAATTTAAGCATTGAAATTATCACTTTTTAAGACCTAAATTTTTATCAAGCCAAGCCACAAGATGGGCATGAAACATAAAGCGCTATGTTTTTGTGACATATTTGTACTGATAAAGCTTTGCATTGCGAAGAATGAACTTATTATTTTGCCGGTGCAGTTCTTGTTTCACATCAATTTGTCTAATGCAATTTCTTTAGGATATGTTTAAGATTGAGAAATATGTGAATTCCTTGGCATGTAATTTGTTCCATTCTGTGTTTTTTAGATGTGGAGTTGTTCAATGCTGTTGCCAATGGCTCTTCCGACATTTTTCGATTTCTTAAAGTTATGGCAATATGTAATACAGTCGTACCTATGTAAAGGTGATTTTTTTTTTTTTTTTTTATTTTTTTTTTATTTTTATATCTTCTTTTGTTCAAATAATTGCTTGGATCTTTGCGTTTACCTTGAAGCTCAACAAATGTCATACACCATTTTTCTATAGTTTGATTCTCTATAATGTTTAATTCAAATTGTAGTCAGTCTTTGTAGTCAATTTAATATGTTTAATTCAAATTGTCCTCCTTTATTTTCTTTGTAATCTTTAGATTAGACAACAATGAAGGAAACTTTGTAATCTTTAATGAATACAAAATAAGTTTAAGATATATTTGTTTGTGATTAGTGGGATCTTGATGTAAATTTACATTTTTTAAGTGACTTAAACTCTTTTGCATTTAGTATCATGTTGTGTTTAGTTGTATTGATTTATGTTTGGGGAAAATGTAAAGCAGCCATTTAATTTTCTTTTTTTTTTAATATTACTTTCCACAAGGGGCTAGGCAGTACTTACTTTCTACAACAGGCATGGGTCGTCATAGAAAGTACTTTTACTACAACGGGCTCAGCCAGTTGTAGAAAATAGCCTGTTGTAGTAAAAATACTTTACTTTCTACAACAGGCATGGGTCGTCATAGAAAGTACTTTTACTACAACGGGCTCAACCAGTTGTAGAAAATAGCCCGTTGTAGTAAAAATACTTTCTACAATGCCCTGGAACCGTTGTAGAACACCCATAGTCAACAACGACAGGGGATACTACAATGGGCCGTACCCGTCGTAGAAGTCTTTTTCGCTCCTTGTTAAAAGCCATTTTTCTTATAGTGTTACTTCCCTATCTTTGATGATTCTTGTAGTCTTTGAAGGAATGGCACAACTGCATGCTTCTGCTTAGGGGATGGCTCAGCGGGTGTCGGTTCATCTTGTGCCTCTTCATTACGCTCCTTCTACTCTTCAAGTCTTTTCTTCTATTTTTTATCCTTCTTTGCTTCCTCTTCTTCCACCTTGTTTTTAACTCTCTGCCCACTTCTTAGAGTAGTAATTGCTTGCACTTGTTCATGGTGAATCTCTTGCCCAGTAATGTTATTAATTACCCGCACTCCTCTTGGATTAGCCATTGGTTGACTAGGAAGCTTGCCCTACTCTCTTCTATTCAAGGCTTGAGCTAATTGACCAACTTGAGTTTCTATCTTAGCAAGGGATTGAGAATGAGATTGCACAAGCTGAATAGTTGACTCTAATTACTTTGCAAACATTGCCTTGAACATTGGTAAGAATTATTGAGGTTGATTGTATGCATGCGTAGGGTTGAACCTTGGAGGATTTGAAGTCTGAACTTGAGATTGAAAATTGCCTTACATCTGAGGTGCTTGAGGTTGAGAAGCTGAGGTTCCTATAGCTGGACTTCTCCATGAGAAGTTAAGATGGTTTCTCCAGGCCGGATTGTAAGTGTTTGAAAACATATTGCCTCCGGGCCTTACATAGACGGCAGTAACTTGCTCTTCTGGAATTTCTACAAACTGAGCTACACTTAGACAAATAGACACATGATAAGTCGGACTGAAATAATGTAAAAATCATAAATAAAACTATTACTAAGAGAATAAAACACATAAGTTAAGGGGCTAAAATGTGTAACATTCAGTACCTAACCCACCCCCAAACTTACATATTGCAAGTCCCTTAGCAATAAAACTAAAGAAACATAAACTACTCCTAACTCCACTTTCGTGAGAGATACAATTGCATTTACCATATGCAACAAGCCTTTTAAACCCTTATGTTACCCCTAGTGGATGAGTGAAGTCTCGTGAGGGTTTCCAGAGATATTACCCACAAACATTCAAAACTGTCTCTTTTTCAAAACAATTCAATCCTTCGGCAATTAACTTATTCTTATATCATCAAAATGACCAAGAGGAGGACTACACAAAAGTATCTTAAAAATTATTAACTGACAATACTCCTTAGTCCCTATTTTTATACCTCAATCCAATGTTTCCCACACACTTTTATAATTAATAATAATAGAAAATGACATCAACGGCTACCATTAGTTAACGATGACTTTTTCTCCAATGATGCCAGACACCATCAATATGTGGAGATCGCAGTGGCAAAGATCACATTTTATTATATCCTCCTTTATTCGCCGGACCATCCACCATTTGACGTGAACCATGTCACCTTCATAGTTCGGTGGTCAATAATCTTCCTCACAACATGTGGGAATGTTAAGAGAAAACCCATTTGACCACCCTCTCTTCACTACTAAAATCATTTATTCCTTCTAATGCTTTATGATCATTTTATTTGTTATGTCTGTGTTCATGTTCGAAAGTTATTTAATACCATTTACCTTATCAGCATCATTGTCATATATTAATGCAATGGCCAAAGCAAACTTACAACCATTATATTGAAGATATGCACCTTTGGTTAGAATACTTACCTCATCTACCCGATTGCTATGCAAAAAAAATAATAAATAAAAATAAAAAGCTCCTACAACCAACTTAAAGTTATTAAAAATAAAACCCGATTAAATTAGTTTCACAATTCACTAAAGTGCAAACAACATACCACTCTAAAGATAAGCATAGCCTTCTAATTGCCATCATCAGCACACTTTTGGATTAACACGCATCACGATGTGTAAGTATCAGGGTGACCCCCTGTCTGTATTTTGTACAAGGATTTAAAACTGAGATGTCGTAATATATGTGGCTCCAAACACACCCCAGCCAGCTTATGAGAACTGCACATATTTAAACATTTTAACTTGCTACCGTATAACCTGTAATATTCAAAAAATACCAGTTATGACAATTAATACTTAACATTGTTGAAGTTGTAGTTGTAGCCACTCTACTAACCACCTAAGTGAGCAACGGTGGTGGGCGTTCTTCTATTTCCATCTTTAGAATAATTGGTTTGTGTATGCCGGTTACCTTTTGGGGAAGGTTTAGTTGGTTTTTATATCTAGAAAGGCAAGAAGTATATGTTAACCCATATATAGTCAATATTCATAGTCAATTAATGTGGTAGGTTAGAAATAATTGAACACCAAAATGTGTAATAAGTTATTTACAGGCATTGGCTTTTGTGATACCCCTCGGATCCGAGACACGGGTTGATCAGGCCCAGGCCCCAACCCGAGAGAATATCTAACAATTAATATTTTATAATGAACACGGAATACAAAATGAATTAAGAAATGAAATTAAAGCTGAAAGGAACTAAAAATAGAATCCGCAAAATATTATAATTATTAAAATCTATCAAACCCAAACTCCAAAACTTCATCAGTTTACAACTCGGGAATCCATCTCTAGTGGACCCCTATTAAACGTCCAAACAGAAAATAAAACAGCTGTAATAAACATCCAGAAGTAAACTATGGAGAGAATCCTACATCGTCGGAAGAGTGAATAGAGACCTCTGCTCAGCACGAATACGTCTAAGCCTGGAACTGTCGTGTACTTGAAAAATAGAAGTGGGTCAGGCCCACACGCAAGTTCTATACTACTACAATCCAAACAGAGGCCCGATACGCATGTACATCCTAAACAATTCAACAATAGCTAATAGTCCATAATATATATATAGTCACATTAAAGGACTCTCACTGGACTACAGGCCGGTCTCAACCTGAATAGAGGTAACATGCTAAAATGCACACAAAGTGGACATATGTACCTATACCTAAACAGGGTACACCTCTAACCATCGTATCTAGCTATGCATCCCAATGCATATACGCTCCCTAACTGTCGATCCTGAGACTCAAGCTCATATCGAGGTACCATAACAATATATTTAAAGTCCATCCCGAATCCTAGTAGTGCCGCTTAACTAATCGTTGCCATGACACTACAATTAATAGGATTTAACTTTTAGTTAATCCAATTCTTTATCCAGAGTAGGTAGGTTTTGGTATTTTGAAACCAAACCATCCCTAGCATACCACCGTCCCATACCGGTGTATACTATTCAATCATCCAGCAGTTAATAATATCAACAATTAAAGTAAACATCAGCTAAATCCATATTTCCATTACTGATACTACAGGTATAGTGTAAGCATCAATAATAAGAATCAGATATATACATAAACAGATTCAGTTTTATATCCAACACTAATACTAACAGACATAATGTAAGCATCAAGAATCATAGTCACTGTATATACACAAACTTACTCAGTTTAGGTTGTTTCATTCAATCAGATATAATGATAAGATTATTTTAAATTATCATTCAATACTCAGCAGTTGATATTACAGACATTTAAGATAACCATTAACAAAGTCCATTCCTCCAACAGTTGATACTAATAGTATTAATGCAAGCATCAAGACAGAACCCCAGTAGGTACATATACCTACTTAGTTTAGGTTGTTTTACAAAATCCTATTAGTGTTAATTTAAGAATTAATATTCTTCAACACTACCATATTCTAAACAAGTGTAATTCAGATACATACTCATGATATAGAATTATACATGTTCCAATTATATCATTCGTCTCAAAAGATTTCAGAATTAAACACAGTGTACTCACAAAATTTAACACTAAGGAACTACTTGTTTAAAACCCTACTGTCCAAACTTTTCTACACAAGTAGATGATAAGCGCCGAATATTGTATATTTAAGCGCCCTAAATTGCATTAGTTAAGTTCTTTATTTGTGTATTTTATATAGATTATCTTCAATTGTATGTTTTTGCACATTTTCAGGTTAAATTGCAAAAAGGAAGCAAAAATGATGCTTTGTGGAGTTTTGAACATAGGAAGGTGCAATGCTGAATTTTGGCAGCAGTGAAATCCGGATTTGCTCACCATTTTTGACCTACCAAACTCGAGAACTGGACTTCCATCATAACATGAAAGATTTAGAGCTCTGAATCTGCTTTCCAAATCTTCAAGCGGTTTGTCATTCGGAGTTTGGAGCAGAGAGTTATGATCTTCTTATTAGAGGTGCTCAGAACTGCCTGGCAGCAATGAAAGTCTGCCTTGTTCTTCAATTTCGACCAACCAGACCTGAGAATTGGATCTCCACCAAAACATAAATTTTTAGAGCTCTGAATTAGTTTTCCAAATCTTCAAATGGTTTGTCATTTGGAGTTCGGAGCACAAAGTTATGGCCATTTTACCAAAGTAGGTCCGGGCGGAGCAAACCAAGCATAGGGCATTTTGCCCAATTTTCGAGTGCTCGAGGCCCTATTTCGAGCATTCAAAATTAGGGCAGAATTCTACACTACTCAGCCCACTTGTGCTTAGATTTTAGCCCTTTTGGATTGCCTCCTTTATGAAGTGGTTGGAGATGTTGGTTGGTAGCTTTTGGGGTGGATAAGTGATCTAGATAAGGGAAGCAAAGCCACTCATTATCTCGGAAGCTTCACTTTGAGAAGATAGGGGAGGAGGATAGAGGAAAGGAAGGAGAGTTCTTGGAGCAAAGAAAGGGGAGCTCGAAAATGGAAGGAGGATCCATGGTTCTTTTTCATTCTAAGGCTCCCATGTGTAACTAACTCCTCCTCTAGGGAGGTAATGGAACCCCTCATTGTAAGCATGCTTTACTTTTGATTCTAGTTTGGGAAAAATAATGTATTTTTGTGGTGATTCCATAATCTAGAACTCTTACTTGATGTACTAAATTGATTTTGATTTAATGATCAGGTTGGACCTACTTTCTTATCTTAGAATGTATGTTTTCATGGTTGTATGGTTTACATTTTCATGGTGACAATGAAGATGAGATTTTTGGAATGGTTTTAATGGCATGTTGTTGAGAGATTTGATAGGCCATAGCTTAGGTTCTTCCTTTGATAGCTTATTCTTAATTCTTAGCTTCATGTGCTCTTATCATGTGATTGATGGTTTGACAATTTCTAGCTTAGTGAACATGTCTTAAATTACACTTTAGTTTAGGTAATTGAGCATGTAAAATCTTTGATAAATTGTTCTTGCCTATTGATTCCATGAATCCTTTGAAGGTAATGTAGTAACCATGAGTAACTACTTATCATAGCCACATATTTATGTTGTTTTTCCCCGAATGAATCATATTCTAGCATGTTTATATTGTAGGTGGTGAAGTTACTTCCCTAGTCTCTTTTACCGACATTTTATCTCTTTTAAATTCTTGCAAGTTCTATTTTATGCATCTTCATTTCATAGCTTTAGTGACAAACCAAGCAAACACCCTATTCCCCCTTATCATTCTAAAATGATTCTAGACGCTTAGGTTGCCTTAAACTAGCGCAGTCCCAGTGGTTCGACTTACCCGACCAATAGCCCTATTTTATAATGATTCGTGCTATTGCGAAGGTTGATGTTTAATTGACCAACCGATCAGTAGACTTAGTTAACACCACCTCTAAAGCTTTAATTTATCTCTATACATTACTTAGACCTTCCATATTCAATTCTGCACTCAATTGAAAACTCCAAAATCAACCATTGCATCCAAAACTGATTGGAAACGAAGAAAATTACAAAAACTGAGCAAGGAGACGTCTCCAAAAATTGGAGCCGCCTCCTTTAAACCTTGGATCCGGCTCTAATTTCTTGGAGCCGCCTCCACACTAAGGGGAGCCGTCTCCCTCCAAGGGAGAGCCAGCTCCCTCCCTCTCTGCTTCGTCGTTCCCTCATCCGATGAACTCTGCAACCTCTACACCTCACTGTTATGACTTCCAAATCCTGTAACCTAACCTTAGTGTGTTCCCAATCCGTGTTTAAGTCCTTATACCATTATTAATCATGAATTTAAATCAAGAATTATGCACACAACTATCAAGTTTTAACAATTTAACAACCATGCAACACATACTGGTGTGTATCAAACTTTAGCACGAACAGAGAAACTTTTTAAGTTACAATTAATCCTAGAACAGTTTAGGAATGCAAAGAACATGAAGCCTAAGGGAGAGAGTAAGGATAGAACTTGCCTTTGAGATCTTTGTTCAAAATCTCTACGCCATCTTCTAAGACCTCCGGTGAACACAATTGTTGTAAACCTCCTCTGTTTCTCTCTCTACTACTTCCACAGACGTGTGTTGGTTTTCTTTTCTTTGTGTTTTTTATTTGGTTGTATGTAAAACCCTAGGTAGCCTTATTACGTCTATTTATAAGGTTACACAAAACCTAAAGCTCACTGAAGCCCTAATGTGAAACCTATTCGGCCCATAACACCATCTAAGTAAATAAGCATGCCTGCTACTTACCACCAATCCTACAGTAACATGAATTTAGAAAAACAAGTAACTTTAATTTATTTTAATTACCAATTAACCAAAAACTAAATAAAACAATTAACAAAGAATTAAAGAACACAATTAAGCAAATAAAATTAAACTAAGTAAAACAATTAAATAATTAAAGTCAATAAACAGATCAACTAAACAACTAATTACAAATAAACCAATTAAAACATTAAATAAAACAATTAATGAAAAGAAAACAATTAATCAAAATACCGAGACTATCCTTTTGAAAATTAGGGGTATTACAGCTTTAAATTTCTTCTAGTAAACGTATAATTAAATGAGTAAAAGTTTGATATGACTAATTTTACAACTCCTCAATTAAGCTTATTCAATAACCGAGGGCATATATATATATATATAACATGAAAATTATAAAATCTAAAAGATTAAATATATTTTTTCAATTTTAAATTTAAATTTGTGAGGATGCAATTGGACTATAGATAGAAGCCGCAAAGGGATCTGAGCAAGCATTGTACCTTTTAATTTTTAGTCGTCCCATTTAAAAAGTAAAACACCACATAACTTGGACTCATTAGGGGTAAAATAAGTTATTCATTTATTACTAATATGAGAAAAAATTCATAATAATCATTATCTTAAAAAGTTATATTTTTCAATTAGGGACACTTGTGAAAAAAAAGACACTTAGTTAGGAAGAGAGAAAGTATTTCTTATTGATAGTTCCAATATCCAAGAGATTACGTAATGAGTACAACATCTGAGGCACTTTGATGTGTCTATTTTTCTCTCGCAATCGTACGATATCGTGTAGGATATAGCTCTATGCAAAGAGGATGTCGAACCCACAGGGAGAAGAGAATTGTATTCCAGTTTTTAACTTCGTTTATGGTTTACAGGTAACTTGGTTGGAAAGTTTGTTAGTTGTCACAGTTTAACAAACTAGAATTAAACAAAATATTAAAGTAAAGCAAATTAAACTAAATTGAATGATCAGAGAGGGAAAATCTTAGGGCTTTAACTTCATCACAACTATTATATTATAGTCAATTGAATCAACTATAGGACTTTAACCAATTCTGTTTTCAAATGAACTGAACTCAATAACATTCGTTCAGTTCGGAGTTTAAAGAAAGATGTTTTACAAAATTAGCTAACTATAACCTATCTGCGGTTAGCATGGACTATTTGCCTACCTACTTTAACTACTGTGCGAATGAACCACCTTTCCTAAGCATAGATTATGAAAACATTCTTTTGCAAAATACGTTGGAACACCATTATATGACCTTTATTCTTATGTTTGGTAGGGCTCCGCCAGATACTGTACAACAAGGTAGGTTGAGAATAGAAAACAGACTATTACATCTAAGACAAGGTAGTAACAATTTATAATCTATTAAAACATGAAAATTCCACTTGAGTTGTCTCAAGTGCTCATAGTCATATAATCAAGAAAACATCATATATTAAAGTAAAACCCAGAGTTGAAACAATCAAACCATAATACAAAGTTGGGTTCCATCAGTGCCCTAAGAAATGATTTAGCTACTCATGACAAGGTTGGATATCATCTGTGTTGAGTTCATCTCCATCGTCATAGACGGCACCTCTCTTCTCAGGGTCTTCACTTTTAAGGTTGTAGAAACCCTAAAAGCCACCACACCTTCAGCCTTCTGAATAATCATCGTAAAAGAGATTGAAATTTTGGACCTCTTTTATCAAGGCTTACGCCTTCTTTTATAGAAGAAAATATGTATTTGGTGGGATTTTAGGTCTTCTGGCCCAACTGGGATGAGATACGGCTGGTAAAGAGAGGAATCCCGCAGCTTTTGGTCTAACATGTCATGCAATGCTCGAGCTTCAGGAATGGATGCTCGAGCTTTAGGGCTCATACTCGAGCTTCAGGAACAAATGCTCGAGCTTCTCTGGATAGATGCTCGAGCATCAGTGAATGGTGCTCGATCATCACATTGACACTTAGCCAATTTTCTTCAACTATTTTCTGAAGCGTCTTTTTCTTCAACACTAGGAATATTTTTGGGATTGAACTCCTTTAACATTGCTCGATCCAAGCTTCATGGGCTCGAGCACTAGGTACCATGCTCGAGCATTAAGGGCTCATTGCTCGAGCATCAATGAATGATGCTCGATCCTCTGTGGACAATGCTCGATCATGGGGGTAATGCACGAGCCTTGAGCATAGCCTTTTCATTTAAAATCAACTCATTAGTTTCCGACGCCTCATGCTCGAGCTTTAGGGTCAAAGCTCGAGCACTTTTAGTTAAGGCTCGAGCACCTTTACAGTAAGGCTCGAGCATCTGTGCAGTAAGGCTCGAGCATCAAGGTACTGATGCTCAAACATTTGGCCTTGTTGACTTTTCTTCTTTTCTTTGTTGTAATGCTCGAACCTCAACACTTGGACTCAAGCTCTAAGGCTTCAATTGCTTCAAACTTCACCAATTTAGCTCTCGGTTTACTCTAAATGACCGGCAACGACTCTGCAATCTTTGATATCATCATAAAGTCCCGGTTTTAACCATCTTTCTGGGAAAGTACCTACAAACATATATTAAACATAAATTAGTCTAACTATGGATCGAAGTATCATTTTAGGCCTTAACTTATACGTAATTAGGGGCTCGAATATGCATATTAGTCCCCTAGCAATACAGAACTAAAAAGCCGCTTTCGTGGGAATCACGGTTGCATTTAGCTTATGTAACAAGCCTTTAAACCCCTAGGTTACCCCTAGTGGACGAGTTATAGTCTCGTGAGGGTTTCCAGTGAAGCTACCCACGAACTTCAAATTAGTGCCTTAATTGCACAGCAAGCTCGTTCAAGCCTATTTTCAAGTCATATTATCCCTTATAGTTCATTAATCAGTAAAAAACAACAAGCATACTAATCATGTAATTAGAAAAGCTTTCAACTTCCAATCTCAATTAAGCAACCATAGTCCCCACATATTAGTTCAATCATTTATTCAACAATTTTAATCTCTAAAGATGCTTTTTGAAAGTGATCCTGCAATTCATCGTGTGGCTTACTATCCATACTTGTATTTATTCCTTGTCATTCCTCAATTCACAAGAAGACTCTTCAAATTCCAATTCCAAAGGTATTTTTATTATTATTTTTTCCGGGTATGCATTTTTTCAAAAAAGATACTTGTACAATGTCTAGGTTTATTAAGCTTTTTAAATTACCCTTGTAGCGAATTTTCAGCCAATGACTCCCAGACTAGATGGTCTTAGGGCATTAAGTGTTAAAACACCTCTAAGGACTTAATTGTTCAAGTAATCTAGGTAACCTAAACCCTTTATGTAACAAGCTTTTAGCCAATGACTCCCAGACCAAACGATCTTAGGGCATTAGGTGTCAGAACACACCCCTAAGGACTTAATCATTCAAGCAATCTAAGTACAAACCTGAACTTGATCATTTTCTACTTTTTTTTTCTTTTTTTTTCATCATATATTTTTTTATTTTTCATTCACATTGGTGGATTTTTTTTCTTTGTTGCATACATACCAATTTTTCTATATATATATATATATATATTATTTTTTTTTCTTTTATGCTTCGGTCATCAAAACTATCAAATCGACCTGATCATCGTAGTTTAACTCAAAACAAAACAAGACTTCCAATTTCTACCCCACAGACTTCATGCAAGTGTGAATATTGTGCAAAGTGTAGCATCTCAGAGATCAGCATCATTAAACAACAATTATCCTAATAGAGTGAACCACAGGCCGCCAACTAATTTCAAAAATTTTCAAGGACTCCTTTTCACAATAATTTAGCATATAAACCATTTTAAACCAACTTCAGACTACAAACAGAGTATATAATCATCAACAGACTCAAACACATGCTTATATCAGCAAATCATATCCTTGTGTTAGCAAAAATTTCCAAAATTTCAAAAATTCAATTAGCCTTACCCCTAAACTTAGAATGCACATTGTCCTCAATGTGCGAGAACAAAAGAGAGTTAGAAAGATTTTACCAAATAAGCAGACCAACAAAGATAGGACAAAATAATGCATAAGTGAGTAAAAATGAATTTCCAGCATTTCCTCTTTCAACATAGTAGTTCCTCAAAACCAGCCAAGGTTGCTATTAGTCAAATCACCCCCAAACTTAATCTGTAGTAGCTAGCAAAATCAATAAACTTTAACACACATCAGAGTATCAAGCATATGGAGTAAGTATAGAGCAATATTATAATGCACGAAAATATTAACATAAGGATTCTATAATCAAGAAGCATGTATATATATCTAAAATTAGTACAATGCTTTTAAATAGAAAGACTTAGGGCAGCTATACATCATATATAAAATAAATATAGCCAAAAAGAATGGCCCTAGTCAACAAAAATATAGAAAAGTCCTAAGAACTAATCCGTAGGTGGTGGTGGTGGTGGATCTGAAGAAGTAGCTGGAGCGGACGGAGCGCGGCAAAGTAGCTCCTCAAATACACTCTGTTGCGCAGCCAGCATCTGCCACAGCACTGTCTGACCATCCTGTAGCTCGGCCACCCTGGCCTGTAAAGCTCTAATCTCAGCCTGAGAAAAACTCTCAGGCTAAGCTACAAGAGCGGGTCTCCTCCTCAGTGAAGTATGGCTATTGGAGAGTTCCAACTCCTCTAATGTAGCCTCATCATTATCATCTTCTTTCTTAACAGTAACTGCAATGTAACCCTCGTCACCAAACTCCACAGCATCGCGAAGATGTGCCGGCATATGTCTCCACACCTTATCCCATTTCTTCATTCCAAACTGTGGCAACTCATTACACGACTCCTCTCAGTGACATATCACATAACCCTATAGCTCTAACATCCTGGTAATTATATATGGAAAAGGTAGCGCATGTGTAGGAATATCCTTATGTGGTCCAAACTTAGACCAAAATGTTAGTAGCTGACAGAAAATCATCCTAGGGAATGAATACCAATGCTCAAACTGAATAGCATAAGGTGCTTGAAGAAAATTAGTATTCCTAATAGTCTTATGTCCAAGAGGATGGACATTAGCAGAGATGATAGAATCTATAATCCACAACCTCTTAGGAATTTTGGGTTTGGTAGTACTACTACGCTTTCTCCTAGCGAATTGACCATCACACAGTTTTTGAATCAGACTTTCAGCAATTAGTACTCTAGGGAAAGTTGTGAAAACAAGACAACTACGCCTTTCATCTACAACCTCAGGAAGCATATTATAACATTCTAGAGTTGCAACAATAGCATCAGGATTAATAATCAATTCATGGCTAGTCCTATGCTCCTAAAGGTCATCCTTATTATAAATCATATTAAGATAAAACAAATGGACAATACGAGGATAAGCTAACTGAGTAATAGGGACCATCTGATGAAGAAAGTGCCTGTAGCTGAAAGATTTCATAGTCCATCTAGTGCGAGGATCCTTGATGAACGCATGATAATCAAAGGTTGTTTCATAAAAAATTGGAATCTCTTTCCAAGCACTTGGCAAATCATCCTTACTCATCCTAGCATGCTTAGAAGGTATAGGACGAACCACCCCTATCTTCAATGAGTATTATCTTACACTAAAATCCCTATAATCTCCGAAAATTCCTAAAACCTTGCATTTTGGAAACTAATGCTCGAGCAGGTGATACAGATGCTTGAGCCTCAACCATTGCTCGAGCCTTAAGCTGCCGATGCTCGAGCAGTAAATTATATGTTTAAGCATTATGACAAATTTTTAGCTTTTTGGATTTTTCAAATTTTATTTTCTTTTTCCATTTTATTCAAACCGAAACTATCCTAATACCAAAATAAAGACTAAAATAAACCTAAAACCTAGAAAAGAAAATAACTAAATCAAAAATTTAAAATAGCAAAATTAAAATTAAAATAAACTATGGTACACATACAAATGCTAAGTTTAACATCGATAGCTCGACAACATGCTAAGTTTAACGTCGATAGCGCGACAGAAACTTGACTTCTCTAGTCTAAGTAAATAGGATTATGAAGTTCCACTGCCTCAACTGTGTCTCTCTGCACATTACCCTCCATGTAGGGTTTAAGTCTCTGTCCATTGACTTGGGACAACTGTCCAGTCTTACAATCTTGTATTTCTATTGCACCATAAGTTGCAACAGAAATAACTATGTATGGACCTTCCCAACGTGACTTTAACTTTCCAAGAAAAAGTTTCAGTTGTGTATTAAATGATGAGCGCTGAAAAGTGCGTATTTAAACCCCTTAAGCTTAGTTATTCTAGAACCTTTATCTATCTTATTTTACTAGCTTGTATTGATTTCGTGTTATTTCCATTTTCAGGTACTTATCCCTAAAATAAGCTAACTTAGCCAAATAAGAGTATAATTGAAGCAATTCTGGGATTAATCAAAGAAAGGAACAAAGTAGAGCAAAAGGAAGCAAAGGGTGGAACTTCAGCAACTTCGATCAAACTCAAGAAAAGTTCGATCGATCCAACTTTCATCGATCTCAGCACTTTAAGATGGATCTAAGCCATGTTTGTCCCTGTTCAAAGATCTCAAAAGTTCGATCGATCCAACTTCCTTCTCTGATCGATCGAACATCTTGTCCCTATCCAAATGATTGATCTTATCCAGTGTACCACCCTACCAACCACTTTTGTCCTTTTCCCAAAAATATCTTCAAAATATCTCAGATTTGTTTTTATCCAAAGAGGAGCCGCCATTGAGGATCGATCCAACTTCAGTTCGATAGATCTCAGTCATGTTCGATCGATCCAAGGCCAAGGTTCGATCGATCAAACTTCCTCCAGTGCGAAAAAGTTAAATTCCCAGCTCACAAAAGTTGCCCTTTGTCCAATCATTGGGGAATATTTGCTGTACGACCCCAGCTCATTTTGGGTATCATTTGACCTACCTATATAAGGATAAGGATTACTTTTTGTATCATAAGATAGAGGATCATATTGTATCACATATATCATACCATACCTTAGAGAACTCTTAGGGAGGAAGCAAAGAAGAAGAGGAGGCTAGAGACACCATTGGAGACTCTTCATCAACCAAGGAGCAGATTTCTTCCATGGAGCTTGCCCTTGAGGGTTGGAGGACATCATCCATGAGTGGCTAGACATCTTCTTGGGGCTAGAGTTAGCCCTAAGCATGCTTTCTATTTCTTGATTTATGTATTTTTTAGGGGATTTGTATTGTGATTCATGTCTTGACACTTTTATATATATAGATCTTGTTTCTTCAATGGTTTATATGGTTTAATGCTTCCAATTGATCATTTCATTCTATCCATATGTCTATGTATGCTAGAATAGATGTTCATGTGTTTGTCTCTATTTCTTGTGTTATTGATGCATGTCTATGTGTGTTGATGTTATAGATCTAGAGATTCTCAAGGCTCAGTGCTTAATGTTATGTTCTTGTGGTTTATTTGATGGTTCATACTTATTTCTTGATGGATTGTTATAGATACTAAAAATTTAGTGGGCTTTGGTTTTGACAAATTGACCCATTATGGGCTTAATGTTTAATTAAGTTATTTAATTGGCCCAAGTTTGGTCCACTTAAATTATTTAATTAGCCCAGCCCAGATGGTTAAATAAAAAGATAATTATTCCTAATAAAATATATTTGGAATAATTATTTTTAAGGATAATTATCATAATATAACTGGCCCGGCCCAGTTATAACTTTATCCTTATCAGGAGATAACACATGTCATCATCTTATCAATCCAAGAAACCTATAAATAGAGGCCTGGAGGAAGGGAGAAAAAATCTAGAGTCCAGAAATCCAGAGACTCAGAAATCCAGAAGGTCTAAAAATTGAGAGAATCAAAAATCCCAAGGGCCAGAAATCCCGAGGGCAAACCTGAAGGCGAAGAATACCAAGCACGTCCAAAGTCGTGCCGTTCTTCACCAAATTCAACAAATTCTCTCCTCTCTGAAGACGAAGAATAACAAGCACATCCAAAGACGTGCCGTTCTTCCTCAAATTCAACAAAAGACACAAATTCAAAATTCAGAAGTTCAAAAATTCAGACACAAATTCAGAATTCAAAAGTCCAAAAACAAATGACACAAATTCAGAATTCAGAAGTCCAGAAATCCAGAGACTTAGAAATCCAGAGACTCAGAAGTCAGAGACACAAATTCAGAATCCAAACCCAAAAGCAAAGAACATCAAGCACATCTAAAGTCGTGTTGTTCTTCATCAAATTCCACGGTGATCAACAACAAGCACATCTAATGACGTGTCATTTTTCATCAAATTCCACGGTGATTCAAGAACAAGCTCGTGCAGCCCTTAGATCCAACCAACAACAAAAAGGAGGTTGAATTAGAGGACCATTCTTTTTGTAAAAAATACTATTACAGAGGATTGTACTCAAATTTTTTAAAGTAATAAATTACTATTTGTTCCATATTTTGTTTCTATTTGCAGATATACAAAATTTGTGTGTACAAATTTCTGGCACGCCCGGTGGGACATCCTCTGCCTCTCATCTCTTTCTCCTACATTAAATTCTCAACAAATTCATCGTCAGATTCTATGACTTCTAATAAGATTCAGATGAAGAACAAGAATACCACCAAAGACATCGCGGTTATGACAGACAACATCAATACAATCACAAAAGGTGGCAAGAAGGTTACAACTTCGTCAAGTGGTACAAACACCTCTGCAAGTTCAATGATGTGGAGCATGGTCAAATCATCCGTTCTTGCAAAAAGATAGCACGATGCGATGAGAGTCAATTCTGCCAAATCTGTCAAAATAACAACTCAAACTCATATCGCCTTCACCTCGCTGGGGACAAGAAGGAAGGTTCCTATAACCTCAAAGGTTGCTCCAGTCACAAGTTCAAGTTCCACCTCACTGGGGGCAAGAGGAAGGTTCCTACAACCTCAAAGGTTGCTCCAGTCACAATTTCAAGTTCAAGGCTGGTCCACCTAAGGCCAAAGATTTTTTCTGACTCCATCACTATGCCAGTCATGATGACGAGTACTACCTCGTACGAAGAGCAATTGAAGACTATGGCCCATGAAATTGAAAGATTACAACACTTTCTCAAGGAGCAAGATCTGAAAATTGCCTCGCTGACAGAAAAGTTAAAATTGCGTGATGACAATGCTGAGTCAAGCAAAGGCTGAATTCCTCATTCTAATTTTATGCCAGAGAACATTCCAATTAATAATCAAAATGACGTGTCCACCAATCCAACAATTGAAGCTGCCTCCATCACCTCACTTTCTGTCCAACAACTTCAAGACATGATAGTGAATCACATAAGAGAACAATATAGTGGCGTTCCTCAAAGTGCTCATATGTACTCAAAGCCTTACACAGAAAGAATTGACATTTTAAAAATGCCGGTTGGGTATTAACCTCCAAATCTTCAATAGTTTGACGAAAAAGGCAATCCTAAGCAACATGTTGCACACTTTGTTGAGACTTGCGGCAATGCTGGTACAGACGGAGATCTCCTTGTCAAGTAATTCGTTCTTTCCCTCAAAGGGAATGCATTTGATTGGTACACAGACCTCAAAGCTGGAGGTATTGACAGTTGGGAGCAGATGGAACGAGAATTCTTAACCGTTTCTATAGCACTCGTCGTACTGTTAGTATGCTGGAGCTTTGAAGAGTGAACCCGTGGTTAACTACATCAACCGTTGGCGAGCTCTAAGTCTTGACTGTAAGGATCGTTTATCTGAAATTTTTGCAGTTGAAGCATGTATGCAAGGCATGCGTTGGGAGCTTCTTTACATCCTACAAGGGATTAAGCCTCGCACATTTGAAAAGCTTGTTACTCGAGCCTACGACATGGAGCTTAGCATGGAAAATCATGGTGCTAGGGAAGATGTTCCTGATATATCCGACAACCTTCAAGAAGATGAGATGAGTGAATCTGAAGAAGAAGACAATATACTTCTTAACTCGGATGACGAAATAGCTTCATCTTTCATTGTAAGCATCATCTCAAAAGACTTGCATCAAGAAACACACCATGCTACAATAATGACTTCAACCGAAAGTGCAAAATCATAGGGGGCATTAAGTCAAGGAAAGCAAGAAGAAAATCCTCAAAGTGACGACGAGATAGTCCGTGCCCTCCAGTATAAGCTTAGATTGTCGTCTGATTCTTGCAAAGTTGAAGAAAATTATTAAAGTTAAAGTGCTCCCAGATACGAGCCTAAACTGTCAAAAACACTCCTTGACACGAGTTTAACCTGTCTACCTGGAAAAAAAATCAAGCACTCTTTGACACAAGTTTAAATTGTCTACCTAAAAAAAAAAGAATCAAGAACTCCTTGATACGAGTTTAAACTGTCTCCCAAAAAAAAAAAAAAAATGATACTCCTTGACATGAGTTTAAACTGTCTACCTGAAAGAAAATCACGAACTCCTTAATATGAGTTTAAACTGTCTACCTGAAAAACAAATCAAGCACTCCTTGATACGAGTTTAAACTGTCTCCTAAAAAAAAATATGATACTCCTTGACACGAGTTTAAACTCTCTACCTGAAAAAAATCAAGAACTCTTTGATACGAGTTTAAACTGTCAAGAACTCCTTGATACGAGTTTAAACAGTCTCCCAAAAAAAAAAAAAAATGATACTCCTTGGCATGAGTTTAAACTGTTTACTTGAAAAAAAATCAAGAACTCTTTGATACGAGTTTAAACTGTTTACTTGAAAAACAAATCAAGAACTTCTTGATATGAGTTTAAACTATCTCCTAAAAAAAAAAAAAAAAAAAAAAAATGACACTCCTTGACACGAGTTTAAACTCTCTACCTGAAAAAAAAAAATCAAGAACTCCTTGATACGAGTTTAAACTGTTTACCTGAAAAACAAATCAAAAACTCCTTGATACGAGTTTAAACTGTCTCCTAAAAAAAAAAATGAAACTCCTTGATACGAGTTTAAACTGTCTCCCCAAAAAAAAATGGCACTCCTTGACACGAGCTTAAACTGTCTATTTGAAGAGAAAAAAAAAAAAAAAAATGTGGGAAAAAAAATCGTGAAAAAAAATGAGGAAAAAAAATTCGTAAAAAAAATAGAGAGAAAAAAAAAAAAGAAAAAACAAAAAAAGAGAAAAAAAAATTTTGTGAAAATTTTCTAGCGTGGAAAAAATGGGTGAAAAAAAAAAAGGAAAGGCTGAAAAACAAAAAAAAAAAAAAAAAAAAAAGAAAAAAAAAAAGAAAAGAAAAGAAAAAAAGAAGAGTCATACCAATTATTCGTTCGAGCAGAGGCCGCAATTCAACACCATCTTCAGAAGTTGTGATCTGATAAGTCTTTAGAGAATATTGGAATTGATGTCAAACCCTATACTATTGGGGGTATATATAGGCAACAAAATACCTCCTATTTGTATTTGGATTTGTATAATGTAGTTTAAATATGAAAGTAAAATTCCAATCCAAAGTTGGATAGAAAAACAAAAGACCAAATCTTACAATCCAAAGTTGAAAAAAAAAAAAAAAAAAAAAAAAAAAAAAAAAAAAAAAAAAAACGAAGAAGAAGAAGAAAAAGTTGGATACTTCAAGTCCTATTTGAAAAAGGAGACAAGTCCTGTCAAACTTGGGACTCGAAGTGGAGGCAATTTGTAGACACTTAAAATTTAGTGGGCTTTGGTTTTGACAAATTGACCCATTATGGGCTTAATATATAATTAAGTTATTTAATTGACCCAAGTTTGGTCTACTTAAATTATTTAATTAGCCCAGCCCAGCCCAGATGGTTAAATAAAAAGATAATTATTCATAATAAAATATATTTGGAATAATTATTTTTAAGGATAATTATCATAATATAACCGGCCCGGCCCAGTTATAATTTTATCCTTATCAGGAGATGACACGTGTCATCATTTTATCAATCCAAGAAGCCTATAAATAGAGGCCTGGAGGAAGGGATAAAAAATCCAGAGTCTAGAAATTCAGAGACTTAGAAATCTAGAAGGTCTAGAAATTGAGAGAATTAGAAATCCAAAGGGCCAGAAATCCCGATGGCAAACCTGAAGGCGAAGAATACCAAGCACATCTAAAGTCGTGTCGTACTTCACCAAATTCAACAAATTCTCTCCTCTCTGAAGACGAAGAACAACAAGCACATTCAAAGACGTGCCGTTCTTCCTCAAATTCAACAAAGGACACAAATTCAAAATTTAGAAGTTCAGAAATTCAGACACAAATTCAGAATTCAAAAGTCCAGAAACAAATGACACAAATTCAGAATTCAGAAGTCCAGAAATCCAGAGACTCAGAAGTCAAAGACACAAATTCAGAATCCAAACCCAAAAGCGAAGAACATCAAACACATCTAAAGTCATGTCGTTCTTCATCAAATTCCACGGTGATCAACAACAAGCGCATCTAATGACGTGTCGTTCTTCATCAAATTCCACGGTGATTCAAGAACAAGCTCATGCAGCCCTTGGATCTAACCAACAACAAAAAGGAGGTCGAATCAGAGGACCATTCTTTTTATAAAAAATACTATTACAGAGGATTGTACTCAAATTTTTCAAAGTAATAAATTACTATTTGCTCCATATTTTGTTTCTATTTGCAGATATACAAAATGTGTGTGTACAATTGTGCCTCTCCCTCAGTTTAGTTAGTTTAATTTCATGTCATTAGCTTAGTTGTAGTGTAGTTGTTAAATGGGAGGACAATCCATGCTTGTTGTTGATGTTCCATATTTATGAAAAGCAAGTAACATGTATCTCTAACCTTGTGATGTGTTTGGATTGTGAGCTTAAAGAAAGGATTAATGGCTTAATTTGATATGTTGTGCTATCCACCATGTTGTTTAGACAATATATGCTTAATTTGTCATCCATGCTTGTTGAAACAACCACACGCAATACATGTTCTTCCCCTCATTAATCATTCATTAAAGGTGTAGAAAAGCTATGCTTAGTGGTGATCTCTAAACCCCAAGATCTCTCTCTCTTTTATTCTCTCTATTGCATTATTGTTTACCTTAGTTTAATTTGCATTTAGTTTAATCCAACCAACCAACAACCATTTTGATCACTCGACCTACTAACCCTAATCTTGATTTCTCAACCTAGTACGACACTCAATCCCTTGGGACGATCCCTACTCACCCTAGCTATATTTTTAGTGAAAGGTAATAGTGGCAATTTATAAATGTAAAACTTGGCCACTTCATTCTCATAAAAACTTCTCGGGGTACGACATCCAAGCGACACAACAAGTTTTTGGCGCCGTTGCCGAGGATTGATTGATTGGCAACGTCGTATTTGTGGAATCAATTAGGAACTAGTACTCTTTTGATCGTGTCTTTACTTTGTTTTCAATTTTTGTTACTTATTGTGTTTGTTCTTGATTGACAAGGAGTATTGAGTTAGGAAGAGAGCAAAAGGAGTATTCCAAGCAAAGGAGCTAAGCAAGCAAAGGAAAAACGCTAAAAATTTAAAAATTGCTAAGCTAAGCTATAAATTTGGAGTTGAAGTGCTAAAGGACCTTTGTGAGCTTTTCTTTACTCATCCCTTAGTTAAATCGTCGGCCCGCGTGGAGGCTTGTAATTCAATTCTTAGATAAATTGTGAGCCCGCGTGGAGGCAATTTACTTTTCTTGCATTTTGTTTAAGCATGGGAGTATGAGAACATTGAATGTGGAGGAAGTTTGTTAATTATTGATTTGTTGTGAATTGAAGTGTTTGTTGTTATTGCTTGTTGTGTTGCATTGTGCATGCATGGTCGTAGATCATTGAGACCCACTCTTGTCCCTTTAAATTTTCATCTTGAATCCATTGTTCGAAACCCTAGGGGAAGAGGTAGTTTTAGTCAATCCATTGCATCAATGGAAGGACACAATGAGGACCATGTGGAGGACCTTGATCACATAGCCCAACAAGGTATCCTTCATCCCAATGTGCATCATGATAACATGCAAGTTCCATTAGGCATGCCAAGGCCATATGTTCATCCACCACAACAACAAGGCCAAGTTCCAACCAAGGTGCCCATGTTGTACCTCCAATTGCTAATCCTCCCCTTACTTTACGAGATCACTATGTGCCTAACGAATATAATGCACCCACATGTATTCAATTGCCACCATTTAGAGCACATCACTATGAAATCAAGCCACAAACCATTCAAATGCTTCCTAATTATCATGGACTTCCAAGTGAAGAACCTTACAAGCATTTGGATGAGTTTCTTAAAGTTTGTTCCACCGTAAAATATACGGACATACCGGAAGAGGTCTTAAGGCTTAAAATTTTTCCATTCACCCTTAAAGACAAGGCAAAATATTGGTTTAACAATCTTAGGCCTTTTTCAATAACTTCTTGGGCAGAAATGCAACAAGAGTTCTTGAAGAAGTACTATCCGATTTCTAAGACCAATGCCATGAGAACCTCAATTCGAGAATTTTCACATGGGGATGGAGAAACATTTCATGAGGCATGGGAACGCTTTAATGAATTGCTTAGGAAGTGTCCACATCATGACATGTCCAAATGGCAGTTAGTTCAATATTTCTTTGAGAGCTTATCGGACAATTATAAAGGCATGGTTGATGCTTCCATGGGTAGCTCTTACATTGATAGGCATGAGGATGACATGTGGCGTCTTTATGAGAGCATGAGTGAAAATTCTTTGCATCGTACTTTATTTTCAAAGAATGGTAGAAATTCTAGTGGTAGGAAGAGTGTTGGCTTACATTAAGTCAACCACTCCAATGAAATTGCCGCCGGAATGAAATCATTATCTCAAAGGTTTGATCAACCAAAACTCGGTGAATCAAGTATCTTCCTTCCCTAACCATTCTCATCATGCATCTAATGAAACATGTATGACTTGTTCAAGTGTTTTACATTCTACTTCCAATTGTCCCCATGGACATGTGCCAAGTGAGCATCATGAACAAGCAAATGCTGTTTTTGCTAATCAAGGGAACAATCCTTATGGAAATCATTACAATCCTAGTTGGAGGAATCACCCGAATTTCTCTTGGAAAAACCAAGGGGAGGGCTCAAACCTTTCCCAAGGTGGTTTTCAAGGAAAGTACATTTCACCTCCACTACAAGGCCAAGGTTCCCAAGGTTTTAGATCATCATATCAATCACAAGGAAACTAATTTTCAAATTCTCATTTTCCTAATCAACCATCATATTCCCAAGGAAATGTTAGAAGTCCCGCTTTTGAAGAAAAAGTTTTGACCGCTTTGGGCACTTTAGAGGCAAACACACAATTACTTCATTCTTACTCTCAATCCATTGCTAAGCTAGAAACCCAAGTAGGACAAATAGCTAGTACTTTGAATGCAAGAGAGAAGGGAAAAATGCCTTTGAATGCCCCACAAAAGCAATAATGTGTTGTGGAGACTCATTCCTCATCGGAAGGTCACACAATAGAGCATGTCAATACGGCAACTACCTTGAGAAGTGGAAAGATTGTGGACAACCAAGTGGGTGTGTCCAATGAAAAGAGTGAATCGGTGCAACCACAAGTTAACACCCGTCCCGTTTCATATCATATTTCTCCTTCATTGCATGTGCATGACCATATAAATGAGAATGTGTTGAAAAGTGATTTTGAAAAGAAAAATATGCAAAATGATTTGAAAACTTCTTGTGTTGAAGAGACTTTAAAGAAAAATTCTGAAAAGGTTTTTGAGCCAAAAGCTCCATTTACGGATGCCTTAAAAGGATTCATTTCAAATGACAAACAAAAGGCCAAAGTCAATGAAATCGTGGACGTGTTTAGGCAAGTAAAAGTCAATCTTCCAATTTTGGATGCAATCAATCAAATTCCAGCTTATGCCAAATTCTTGAAAGACTTGTGCACCCAAAAGCGAAAGAACAAAAGCCAAGCACCTAGAATAGTGGTCTTAACCGAGCAAGTGAGCTCAATTTTGCAGCATAACACTCTCCCCAAGTTTAAGGACCCCGGTTCACCTACTACTTCATGCATCATTGGTGATCATATCATTAATCGGGCTCTTCTTGACCTAGGAGCTAGTGTTAATCTTCTTCCATACTCGGTTTATGTCAAATTAGGCTTAAGAGACTTAAAACCAACGTCGGTAGTTTTGCAACTTGCTGACCGATCAATCAAAAAGCCTAGGGGTATCATTGAGGATGTCTTGATTAAAATTGATAAATTCTTCTTTCCTGTCAATTTTGTTGTCATTGACACAGAACCGGTCCCAAATCCTAAGAGCCAAATTCCCGTTATCATTGGCCGTCCTTTTTTGGCAACCGCAAATGCCAACATCAATTGTAGGACGGGGATAATGAAAATCTCATTTGGCCATATAAAGGTAAAGTTGAATATTTTTAATCCAACCCCCAATTCATTTGACAAGCATGAAGATATTAATGTTGTAGAAAAATGTCATGATCTTAAAAGTAAAGGAATTGAGTTTTTGTGTGAGACCAAGGTTTCAAAAAGTCCATCTTTAACCTTGAAACCAAAGAAAGTTGTTTCAAAATCCTGTTTTTAAAGGGCGTGAAGCCCAAAGATTGTTTTGATCAAGGACCGAAAACGTCTTTTGAGCTTAATCCAACAAGTTCTTTAAAGAACCATTTGTTGGGTGGAGTTCAAAGTACTTATCACCCCATTGAGGAGGGGATGCACTACAAGATGTTAGATCCGGGCTAAAAGAGCCCAACGTCTTGCTGGAGACGTTAAAGACTAGCAAGACGTTTCGTAGGGTGTCAAAACCCTATTCCTCCCTCATTTCTCTCTTTTATTTCATTTCTTGCGAAGTCTAGATACTTGTTTTTGGTTCATATGCATTGTTAGGAACTGTGATTAGGATTGCATGCACTTTTATGTTGAAATTGAGCATTTTGCATAAGTTCGATCGATCTCAAATGAGAGTTCGATCGATCGAACTTTTACCTGCATCCAACACTTAGAAATTTTTTTGAACTGCATCCACTTGCATCCAAATCACCTCTCTGTCCGATCATTCGAACTTATTCTCAGATCGATCATAAGTCCTTAGATTGATCCAAACTACAAGTTTGATCGATCTTGGGTTCCAACACTTAGACAAATTTTTGAACCCAAAAACCTGCATATTTTTAGCTCTCTGTCAGATCGATCGAACATTTTGTTCCGATCAATCTCTGTTCTTCATCTCACCATCTTTGACTTTGTTTGACTTTTTAATTTTCAAAATTCCAAAAATATTTCTGTTTCTATTTTATTTTATTTTCCAAAAATCCCAAAAGATTTTATTTTATTTTTAAAATCCAAAAAACTTTTATTTTCATTTTTAATTTTAAGTTTTTAATTTAAAAAAAAAAAAAAATTAAAGAGAGATCACAACAGTTCGATCGATCTGGGGTTTCAGTTCGATCGATTGAACAGGTTCGGGAAAGTTTTTAAAAATGAAACTGAGAGTTTCAAGATTGATTTCAAAGATCGATCCAACCCTCTTCCAAACCCTTTCCCTCGTCGCCGCTGCACCCAACCTTCTCCATCTCCGGCGAGACCTCCGGCGAGCTTCACCTCATCCCAAATCACTCTCTCTCCTCTTGGATCTCGGATCTTCATCACTTCTTTGCAGCTCACCCATTTTCTCTCGTTTTTGGTAATATCCGAATCCCTTTTGTTCTTTCAAGCTTAGATTTGATGTAGTCATGCTTTAAATGTTAGATCCATGCTCTTTTAATGTTGAAAATCACCATTGATGAAGTTTGAAGCTTTATGTATATATGTGTATATATATATTTTGTGAGATTTTGTATTTTTGATTGTATTTTGGGAGTATGGGCCTCGTTAGGTGAATAGATTGATGCTATGTTGTGTTGATGGGCCCACGACCTAGTTCGTGAAGGCCCCGTGTCATCCACGTCACAGATTTGTGACTGTCCACGTTCTTCGCAGAGTTCGATCGATCGAACTTATTTCTTAGATCGATCGAGTGAGATCGATCGAGTGAGATCGATCGAACTTAGTTCCTTAATTTCTCAGATCGATTATGTGAGATCGATCTCACATTTTTTGTGATCGATCGAACTTCACAGATTTCATATATACATTCCATGCATCTTATCTTGTGTCAATGCTATCTCATTCATGCCCAATGCCTGTGATTTTCCACATTGGATGCATTTTACACTTATACTGCTTAGCATGTTCACATCATATCACTTTTATAGATTCATTTCATTAATTTGTTTTGTCTATCTTACTTGACATATATGATTCTATTCTGTGCTTTAAATTCTTTATTTTGGCACTGACTTCCCTTGCAAGTTTTAAATTATTTTTCAGGCCATGGCTCGGGTCAAGACCGTAGCCCGCAGACACTATCACCGCCGGGGCAGGCACACTTTTGATGATGAGGCCGGTCCTTCTCATGCCCAGGACCCTATACAGAAGGAGCCAGCTGAGCCCACACAGTCTCCTCATTCTGACAGCAGATTACATTCCAATGCTAGCGCATCTCCTTCTCACGGTGATGCTGAGGCTAAACATATACCATCTCCACCACCACAGCCAGCTCAGCCAACCCGAGAGTTAGACTAGCCATTGCACAGATACTCATGCCTTCCAGTAGCGCATGAGTCAGTTTTTAACACAGATTTCTTCTCCCGGTTGGTACTTACCCGATCTGCTTATGATGATATACTCCGGAGGGGCCTTGTAGCCATTCTTGCACTTGTCACTTACCCAGTGTACCCGAGGCTAGTTCGGATGTTCTTCCAAAACCTCCGACCTGCCCGCGTAACATGGCGAAGCCGAGGACGTTCATTGATGGCCATCTGATTTCTATCACTATGGACATATTATCCACATTATGCCATTGTCCACACGACTGCCCTCCGGAGCTATAAGCGATATAAACCAGGCTATACAGGCCTTCATATGCAGACATGGCAGTTCTTCTTACAGGTCATTATGTCGATGGTGAGACCTTTGCCACCCGCACCTATTTGCCAGATAACTTGTGGTTCTTTAACTCAGTCTTGTTCCGCAACATCTTCATGGCCGGCCATAAGATTCAGCGGAAAGGCGACTACTTGACAGCCCTGTACGCTTTCTATACAGGCCATTGGCTGTCTACTCCTGCGCTCATCTGGAGCGTGATGAGGAAGCTCTACGATGAGCACATCAATAAGGAGAGGCCCAAAAGGGCTAAGTCTCTCCCATTTGGCCACCTCATCACCCAGATCCTGCTAGACCAGCGCTGTCCTTTCCATCCTCGAGAGCACCCTAAGAGAGAATCATGTCACTTCTTAAAGAAGGACTGGGATAAGAGCTATAATACCATTATCAAGAGACTACAGGAGGACACAACAGAGGCAGCAGAGGAGTTAAAGGCTGAGGAGGCAGCAGCCGCAGCAGCAGATGACGCAGCAGTCAATCTGGCTGCCGTACACATGGATATTGATTTGGAGTAGCCTGCCGAGGACGCAGAGTAGCCCTCTCCAGTTGGGTCACCTATTCATGATGTGAAGCAGGCTCAGGATCATCATTCTCTCGATCCAGCCACACCTGAGGTTCCAGCACAGACACCCGGCTTTGGAGAGCGACTCCAGGCTTTGAAGGATGCTGTAGTATCCATCTGCGCCGACACGGTCTCTCTCCGAGAGGATGCTATCTCCATTAGAGCTGATAGTGTTACCCTCCGTACGAATGTCATGATTGTATTCAGGGATCTATCCAGAGACATCCGCGGAGCACGACCTGCTCGTCCTACCTCTTCTTCCTGATCTCTCTATCCCTTTCCTCTTGTTATTTTATCTCATCATGTTTTTGATACTGTTATTATTTTTGCAACCGTGTCTGTCGTCTCTGATACTAGATGTACTGTACTTTATTTTTATTTATATATGTTTTCTGTATGGATGTCATATTTTCATATTCTTATTGCTATCTGTTTGACTCTATCAGGTGCATTCCAATGACTTCAGTGAGAGAGAGTACTGCCCAAAATTTTTAGGACCACCCTTATACCTCTCTCTAATTTTTAGTTGCTATCCCATTTACACTTTCATATCCACTGTGCGCTGTTATTATCCCTTTTGTTATCTAATTAGTTTATCCGAGTGCCAAATTTCAGGACCACAATTAATCCTAAGTTTGGGGGGGGGGGGGGGGGGCATGCCACCCACTTTGGATACTTCAGTCCCAGCTATTCTTTGCCTTAATTTTACCTGTATACTCTTTCCTTTTGTTCTCTTTGCACATTGAGGACACTGTGCCATTTAAGTTTGGGGGTAATGGTGCTTTGCAGTGTTTGTTTTTAAATTCAAAATTTTGAGCATGTCTTGTGTATTTGAGAGATTTTATATGATTGGTCCATGTTAGCGATGATTTTGATCTTTTGAGGACTATATTGCTAGAAATTTAAAAATTGCTTGACTTGAGATTTCAATACTCCTTGTATGCCTTACGGATGCCATTTATGAATAAATTTTTCGAAAAATTGATATCTTGCTTACACTTGTGGTCCACATCATCTTGATTTTGTGATTGTTTTGAGATTCATTCTAGGATTCTACACTTGCACAGGCGCACACTAGCATTCATTTATGGGGTACATGCTTTGTTGATTATTGAATTGGTTATATCCCAATCGAGCTAGTAGTACATTGAAAGCTTTCATTCTTGATAAAGGTGGATAACAAACCCTTTTCATTGAGTAGCCGGGATTCTAGCCTCATCAAGCACTGAACTTCTCATGCCGAAAGATGGAGGGCCTAAACTCTAGGTTAATAACTGAACTTGAAAAAAAATAAAAAAAAATAAAAAAAAATAAAAAAAAGAAAAAAAAAAGAAAAAGAAGAAGTTGCAAAAGCAATAAAAAAGTGAGGACTTCTCCCAAAAGGTGAGAAGTGGGAAATGATTAGATGGAGGTTGTCTTGATTTGTAGTCTAGTTGATTTGAGCTTGTATGTCCGTAGGGGTGTTTGAATACCTAATGCCCTAAAGCCATCTGGTTTGGGAGTCATTGACCTAACGCTCGACCTCATGAATCGCTAGAAAGCTTAATAGATCAACACATTGCACCATGCTTCCATCTTTGATCCTATTAAAAAAAATAATAATAAAAAATAAATAAATAAATAAATAAAAAATCGAGTGAAAAGAATAAGCGCACCTAGAATAATAAAGCTTTAATAAAAGGCCCACTTTTTGTCTTGATGATCGGTACTAGATTTGTGTGCTAGTTTGAGGGTAAGAATGTGATTAATTCTTTAGTTGGCTTAGATAGCAACACATTTGATACCGGTCCACTCAAAAAGGATTCTAGAGTTGTTTTGATTTGCATGATCATTTTCTTGATGTGTGGAGGATCATATTTGCTTACTTGATGTTGAAATTTTGGGAGATTACTTGGAAATGTTTGAAAATTTGCATACTTGAGGTAGTTTTCTCCCAATGCTTGTTTGCAATATTGGTGCCTCTTTTGAAGGAATGAGCTTAATGTTTGTGGGTATCATTTCTGGAAACTCTCACGAGACTTTACTCGTCCACTAGGGGTAACCTAGGGGTTTAAAAGGCTTGTTGCATATGCTAAGTGCAATCATGTTCCCTACGAAAGTGGCGCTATCATTTTATTGTTTTCTAGTTCATAGTTGTATAATTGTTCATTTCATTCCTTTACTTTCTAGTCCATTGCTAGGGACTAGCAATATTTAAGTTTGGGGGTGTGATGAGTGCAGAAAAGTGCGTATTTAAACCCTTTAAGCTTAGTTATTCTAGAACCTTTATCTATCTTATTTTACCGTCTTGTATTGATTTCGTGTTATTTCCATTTTTAGGTACTTATCCCCAAGATAAGCTAACTTAGCCAAATAAGAGCATAATTGAAGCAATTCTGGGATTAATAAAAGAAAGGAGCAAAATAGAGCAAAAGGAAGTAAATGGTGGAATTTCAGCAACTTCAATCGATCTCAAGAAAAATTCGATCGATCTAACTTTCATCAATCTCAACACTTCAAGATGGATCTGAGCCATGTTTGTCCCTATTCAAAGATCTCAAAAGTTCGATCGATCCAACTTTCTTCTCTGATCGATCGAACATCTTGTCCCTATCCAAATGATTGATCTTATCCAGTTGTACCACCCTACCAACCACTTTTGTCCTTTTCCCAAAAATATCTTCAAAATATCTCAGATTTGTTTTTATCCAAAGAGGCGCCGCCATTGAGGATCGATCTAACTTCAATTCGATAGATCTCAGTCATATTCAATCGATCCAAGTCCAAGGTTCGATCGATCGAACTTCCTCCAATGCAAAAGAGTTAAATTCCCAGCTCACAAAAGTTATCCTTTATCCAATCATTGGGGAATATTTGATGTACGACCCCAGCTCATTTTGGGTGTCATTTGACCTACCTATATAAGGATAAGGATTACTTTTTGTATCATAAGATAGAGGATCATATTGTATCACATATATCATACCATACCTTAGAGAACTCTTAGGGAGGAAGCAAAGAAGAGGAAGAGGTTAGAGACACCATTGGAGACTTTTCATCAACCAAGGAGCAGATTTCTTCCATGGAGCTTGCTCTTGAGGGTTGGAGGACATCATCCATGAGTGGCTAGACATCCTCTTGGGGCAAGAGTTAGCCCTACGCATGCTTTCTATTTCTTGATTTATGTATTTTTTAGGGGATTTGTATTGTGATTCATGTCTTGACACTTTTATATATATAGATCTTATTTCTTCAATGATTTATATGCTTTAATGCTTCCAATTGATCATTTCATTCTATCCATATGTCTATGTATGCTAGAATAGATGTTCATATGTTTGTCTCTATTTCTTGTGTTATTGATGCGTGTCTATGTGTGTTAATGCTATATATCTAGAGATTGTCAAGACTTAATGCTTAATGTCATGTTGTTGTGGTTTATTTGATGGTTCATACTCATTTTTTGATGGATTGTGCCTCTCCCTTAGTTTAATTAGTTTAATTTCATGTCATTAGCTTAGTTGTAGTGTAGTTGTTAAATGGGAGGACAATCCATGCTTGTTGTTGATGTTCCATACTTATGAAAAGCAAGTAATATGTATCTCTAACCTTGTGATGTGTTTGGATTGTGAACTTAAAGAAAGGATTAATGGCTTAATTTGATATGTTGTGCTATCCACCATGTTGTTTAGACAATATATGCTTAATTTGTCATCCATGCTTATTGAACAACCACACACACACTATATTGCAATATATGTTCTTCCCCTCATTAATCATTTATTAAAGGTGTAGAAAAGCTGTGATTGGTGGTGATCTCTAAACCCCAAGATCTCTCTCTCTTTTATTCTTTCTATTGCATTATTGTTTACCTTAGTTTAATTTGCATTTAGTTTAATCCAACCAACCAACAACCATTTTGATCACTCGACCAACTAACCCTAATCTTGATTTCTTAACCTAGTATGACACTCAATCCCTTGGGACGATCCCTACTCACCGTAGCTATATTTTTAGTGAAAGGTAGTAGTGGCAATTTATAAATGTAAAACTTGGCCACTGCATTCTCATATAAACTTCTCGGGGTGCGACCTCCGAGCGACACACCAAGTTTTTGGCTTGACCGTTTTCTTAAGAATTCTCTTAATTTCACGATTGGATACCTCTACTTGGCCACTTGTTTGGGGATGATAGGCAGAAGCGATTTTATGGGTGACGAAGTATCTTTTGACTAAGGTACCGAAATACCTATTACAAAAATGTGCACCACCATCACTAATGATAGCTTGTGGCATACCAAACCGACTAAAAATGGTTGTTTGAATGAACTTAACCACGACTGTGTAATCGGCGATTTTAGTTGCTACTGCTTCAACCCATGTAGATACATAGTTAACAGCCATAAGAATGTATTCATTTTTATTGGACAGAGCAAAAGGACCCATGAAATCAATACCCCAAACATCAAAGACTTCAATGACTAAGATTGAAGTTAAGGGCATCATATTTCTTCTAGAGATTTTTCCAAGCTGCTGACATCTAAGGCATGATCTACAAAATAAATATACATCCCGAAAGAGTGAAGGCCAAAAGAAACCACACTGAAGAATTTTAGCTGCAGTTTTCTTTGCACTGAAATGACCTCCACATGCCAAACTGTGACAGAAGGTCAGAATATTATGAAACTCACTCTCAGGGACGCATCTACAAATGATTTGATCAGCACAGTATTTGAATAGCTGAGGGTCTTCCCAGTAGTACGTCCTTATTTAGGAAAAGAATCTATCTTTACTTTGACCAAGATAAGGGAATTTTGCCTATTGCGAGGTAATTCACAATATCAGCAAACTAAGGTATCCTTTTGAGAAACCTCAAACAGTTGCTCATCCGGAAAAGAATCACAAACTGGAAGTGAAGTTGAAGTATCCTCAATCAAAATTCTAGAAAGATGGTTAGCTACTACATTTTCTGACCCTTTCTTATCCCGGATTTTATAATCAAACTCTTGAAGCAAGAGAATCCATCGAATCAAACGAGGCTTGGTTTCCTTTTTGGAAAGGAGATGTTTCAAAGCAGAGTGATCAGAATAAACTATGACTTTGGAACCTAATAGATATGATTTGAATTTATCCAAAGTAAAGACAATTGCAAGCAACTCTTTTTCAGTAGTAGTGTAGTTCAATTGTGCATCTGAAAGAGTTTTACTTGCATAGTAGATAACATGAGAAAACTTATCCATTCGTTGTCCCAAGACAGCACCCATAGCATAATCAGATGCGTCACACATAATTTCAAATGGAAGAGCCCAATTAGGAGGATTCATGATAGGAGCTGAAGACAGAAGAGAGTGGAGCTTTTGAAAAGCTTCTAAGCATGATTCATCAAAGATAAAAGGAGCGTCCTTTGCAAGAAGATTACACAAAGGATGGGAAATCTTCCTAAAATCTTTAATGAAGCGTCGATAAAACCCAGCGTGCCCAAAGAATGATCGCACTCCCTTTACAGAGGTAGGAGGAGGCAATTTAGAAATCAATTTTACTTTAGCTCTATCAACTTTAATTCCTCTCTTTGAAATGATATGTCCTAAAACAATACCCTCTTGAGCCATAAAATGGCTCTTCTCCAAACTAAGACTAAGATTGGTTTCCCAACAACGTTGAAGCACTAGGGAAAGATTTTGAAAACAGTTTTCAAATTTGGATCCGAAAATAGAGAAGTCATCCATAAAGACTTCAAGAAACTTTTCCACCATGTCCGAAAAGATAGACATCATACACCTTTGGAATGTTGCTGGCGCATTACATAATTCGAAAGGCATACGTCTATATGCAAATGTACCGAATAGACGAGTGAAAGTAGTTTTCTCTTGATCTTTAGGATCAATGGCCACCTGATTATAGTCGGAATATCTGTCTAAAAAGCAATAATAGCTCTGGCCAGCTAATCACTCTAGAATCTGATCAATAAATGGAAGTGGAAAATGATCTTTTATAGTAGTGGAGTTGAGTTTTCGATAATCAATACACACACGCCATCTAGTGGTGGTGCACTGTGGAACTAATTCTCCTTCGGAATTCTCAACTACTGTAATACTTGTCTTTTTAGGTACTACTAGTACTTGAGCAGGACTTACCCACTTGCTATATGAGATAGGGTAAATTATTCCCGCATCTAGCAACTTCATAACTTCCTTTAACACTACCTCCTTTATATTAGGATTCAATCTTCGTTGGAGTTCCCGTTCAGGCATCCTCCTCCAAATGAATCTGATGCATGCAAATTGTGGGGCTAATTCCTTTCAGATCAGCCACACTCCACCCAATAGCCTCTTTATTTTGATTAAGAACTTTTGAGAGACTACTTTCTTGAGAACTTGTAAGATTGGAAGCAATGATCACCGGGAGGGTGTCATTTAAACCCAAGAAAGCGTACTTAAGCTTTTCCGGTAGTGGCTTAAGCTCAAGCTTAGGTGGAGACTCTAAAGAAGGAATAGGCGGAGTACTAGAAAGTAATGGAAGAGGCTCTAAATTAGATTTCCATGGAGTAAAATCTGTAATAGGAGTGGAGTTAAGTAAAGAATTCACTTCAGCTATTGGAGATTTAATATCAAAGTCTTCATAATTGAAGTGATTCAAACAAGCTTCTAAAGGATCTTTGGATAAAATAGTTGGGAGTGATTCCTCAACCAACCCATCAATAACATCAAGGAAGAAGCATTCACTATCATCGTGGGGATGATGAATAACATTGAAGATATTTAATTGTACTTTCATATTTTTGAAAGATAAATCCATGGCTCCAGTCCTATAGTTAATGCAAGCATTTGCTGTGGCTAGAAAAAGGTCGCCCAAGAATGACTAGAATATACTTTTTGGACTCGTAGACTGGTTCTATATCAAGAACTAAGAAATCGACAGGAAAATAGAACTTATCCACTTTTATGAGTACATCTTCAATAATACCTCATGGTTGTCTGACAGAATGGTCAGCAAGCTATAGAACAATCAACGTAGGTTTTAACTCTTCCAAACCTAACTTCTCATACACCGAGTAAAGAATGAGATTAACACTTGCTCTAAGGTCAAGAAGTGCTCGCTCTATCACATTGTTTCCAATGGTGCAAGAAATTGTAGGGGCACCAGGATCTTTAACCTTTAGAGGAGTGTTATACTTAAGAATAGCACTGACATGCTCGGTGAGACAAACTTTCTTAAGAACTTGGCTTTTGGATTTTCTTTTAAGAGCACACAAGTCCTTTAGAAATTTGGAATAGGCTGGAATTTGCTTTATAGCATCGAGCAAAGGAAGATTAATTTTGACATGTTTAAAGACCTCCATCATATCTTGAATTTTCTCCCCTTGTTTACCAAAGTGGGAGGGTTCCTTGAGACGTTTAGGATAAGGTACTTTTGGCTCATAAGCTGTCTCAGGGGTAGGAGTAGGTGAAGAAGTGACTCCACCTTCAACTCCTCTGGTGGATTGTTGAATAGAACTTGAGGGAACATCCTTGGGATGTGGATTATGAATGATAAGATCAATGGGAATCCTAAGCCATTCTTTTTCCTCCTGTCCTTTCTCAACTTGGTTATCCACCACTCTACCACTCCTCAATGTAGTGATAGGCTGAACTTGCTCATGATGAATACTTGAGGAATTGGTTCCATCAATCATGTAAGTCTGCCCTTTCGGGTTGGCTATTGGCTGACTAGGCAGCTTTCCATCCTCTCCTTGAGATATAGCACTCGCTATTTGCCCAACTTGTGCCTTTAGCTTTGCTATGGCTTGAGAATGAGAATTTAAAAGTTGGGTGTTGGCTTTAATTTCACCAAGAGCATTGAGTACTTGTTCCTCAAACGCTGAATTTCTAGGAGGAGGTGGAAGATTAGGAGCTTGAGTGGATTGATTCCTAAACTGAGGTGGACGGTAAATACCAGATTGATTGAAAGAATTATTTTGTGGCATAGGATTGGATGAATTTTGATACTGCCACTGAGATTGGGGAGCAGTATTTCCTTGACTTGCATTACGCCATGATAGATTTGGATGATCTCTCCAGCCAGGATTATATGTAGAAGAATATGGATTATAAGCTGGCCTAGAGAATGCAGCATTCACTTGCTCCTGTGGGATCTTAGATGATTGTCCCAGCATAGGGTAAGCGTCCACAAAATGGTTAGAATTAACACAGATGGAACAAAATTCCTTTAGCAAGGCAGTTTGTGGATTAGCAATAGGAGCAAAGCCAGATGATAGGATTTGATCAAACCTACGGTTTAAGGCTTCTATTTGAGCGGCTAACTCACTAGATTTATCTACCTCATAAAGTTTTTTAACCTTATGCATTCCAGGTGAAGACCTAGACCTAGAGGAAGAAGCATGTTGCACTGAGTTTTCACTTAGGGCCTCAAACAGTTCCCAAGCGTCAGCCGAACTCTTACGCAGAAAAGCTCCATTGCTAGAAGCATCAACCATATTTCTATAAGAATCTGTAAGACTATCATAGAAAATCTATATTGAGTGTCATTGAGCAATATCATGGTGTGGACACTTTCTCAAAAGATCATTATATCTCTCCCATGCATTATGAAGCTGTTCTCCCTGGATTTGGGAGAATGCCATGATTTCTCTCCTCATTTGTGTGGTTTTACCCACAGTGTAATATTTCTTCAAGAACTCCTGTTGCAACATGTCCCATGAAGATATGGAATTTGTTGGAAGGGACTGCAACCAAGTTCTTGCTTTATCTTTAAGAGAGAACCGGAAAAGATGCATTCTAAATGAATCATTGGATAGAGTGGTCAACTTGGTAGTTGAACACAATTCCAAAAACACATCTAAGTGCTTATAAGGATCCTTTGTTGCAAACCCATGGAAGGTAGGAAGCATTTGGATCATAGCAAGCTTGATCTCAAAATGGGTTGCATCAGCATCCGGAAAAACAAAGCATGAAGGGGAAGTATATGTGGTTAGAATGAAATGATTCCTCAATTATGGTTGTGGTGGAAGAACAGGTGGAACCCATTCTCCATTACCATTACCATTATTACCCGGTGCATTATGTTGCTCAGCTATAGTTTCAGAGGAACTATCTATATTATTCAAATGTTTTTTAAGCTTTCTCAATTGACTCAAAGTTCTCTCTATTTCAGGATCATGCAGTAAAGGTTTTGACCTAGTTTAGCGAGTTAACATGCACTGCTTCCATTAATCCTAACAGTAGCAAAAAGAAAATATTCCAAGTAACAGAAAAACAATAAGAACTCACAAAAGGTTTAATAAACCGAAGCTTTTCTCCCTTAAGCGTCTTTGTCCTCACCGCTAATTTGTACCTAAAAAGAAAAAGAAATAAGATGAGATATCAGAAAGTCCGAAGACTGGTAAACCAAAATAACTAATTAAAAACTAAAACAAAAACTAATCTCCCCAGCAACAGTGCCAAAAAATTGATGTGTCTATTTTTCTCTCGCAATCGTACGATATCGTGTAGGATATAGCTTTATGCAAAGAGGATGTCAAACCCACAGGGAGAAGAGATTTGTATTCCAGTTTTTAACTTCGTTTATGGTTTACAAGTAACTTGGTTGGAAAATTTGTTAGTTGTCACGGTTTAACAAACTAAAATTAAACAAAATATTAAAGTAAAGCAAATTAAACTAAATTGAATGATCAGAGAGAGAAAATCTTAGGGCTTTGACTTCACCACAACCGTTATATTATAGTCAATTGAATCAACTCTGGGACTTTAACCAATTCTGTTTTCAAATGAACTGAACTCTTATATATATATATACATTGATGCGCACAAATGTGTAGCATTTAAAAATACCACTTATAATAATAGCACATTCATCATTGCAGATTAATGCTAAAGTAAGGGGTTGTCGAACCACAAGGATTGCTAGTTTATGGCAAACAGAATTATACAACTACTTCCTTCATTTGATAAAAGAAATGATAAATCGATTGGTTTGTCACTTAACCTACGAATTTAACTTTCAGAAAATAGTAAATAATGTGAATATGATGGATTGAACTTATAAAGAGAAGGCTAGGGAATTGACTTCACCTCAACCTCATAAACATGTTAAACTTGCACTCAACTTAGGGATTGAAAATTATATATATAAAATGATGTGTAGGAGCATAAAACTACCATAACATCGTCAAGAAGATCATACATTCGGGACTAAGCATAACCCATCTTCGGTTAGCATGGTTCATCCACCTAAACTAGATTGTGGTATGAACCATCTTCCCTAGGCATGGCCTACCAAGGTCCTTCAATAGTATGTTGCATCACATGAAATCAATTAAATATCATAGATTATCTTTAGTTGGTATGGACTATCTACTTAACTACATTAATCTAAGGGTGTAGCATGGTCTATCTTTCTTAGGTATAACCCATATAAATGCTCAACTTCATGCCAATATAACCATTCCATAAATTCTTTCCCATTGTCACTATAGGAAATCAAGTGTAATACTTGTATCAATGTGATTTCTAAGACAAGATAACAAATTAACACAAATATATATTCATATGATAAACGCATGCATCAATTCAATATGAAGAACATCAAGTCAATGTAAATACTTCTAATTTATCAAACTAAATATATACAATAAAAATCCCCAAATTGAAATACAAATCAAACCATGTTTACTTGGTCTAGGTTACATCAACTCCCTAGAAAAGGGATTTAGCCTCTCATGAATATGGCTACAACCTTCAGGATTGAAAAAGATAATAGAATCCCCTCTCTCACCATTGTTGCAAGCTTAGCCTCCAAGAACCCTAAAAATCCTCCTTTCTCTGTGTATCTTTTCAAAAACAAAAACCAAACTCAAACTCCTTCAGCCTTTTCCCCTCTTTATCCTCCCGTGAGTTCAAAAATACAAAATCTCATTTAAAATTCAAATCCCGCACTTAAGATAGACAAAATTGGATTAAAATAATATGGGGGCCCGTGGTCTCATGTCCGAACACAAGGACCAACGTCCGGACGCGAGGCCCTAATGATGTGGCATCTGGATGCCATAGTCTGTGTCTGGACGCGAGCTTATGGAAGGTGGCGTCTGGATGCCAGTTCTTGAGTTGGGACGCCAGGCATTCTACTCTGGTACAGAATACTTTCTTTAGCTCCGGTTGCATCCTTCACCTCTTCATATCATCTCCTTTTGATGATTACTTAAAATGTAAGCTTGAATTAACTTGTGCTTCAAAACCCTTTAAAACCTTATTTTTATTCCTTTTTCGCAATTAGACCTGCAAAAACACAAAAACATAAAAATGGAGTTAATCTGTATATACAAAGCAAATAATGGGCTTAACTAATGCAATTAAGGGCACTTAAATATGCAATATTAGAAGCTTATCAGACCCCAAACTTACATTTTGCTAGTCCCTTAGTAAAACAAAATTGAAACACAGACTTCTCCTCTTTTGTGGTAGTGACGATTACATTTAGCATATGCAACAAGCCTTTTAAACCCCTATGTATCTTTAGAGGACGAGTGAAGTTTTGTGAGGGTTTACCAGAAATGATACCCACAAACACTAAGCAACAAGGCTCATTCTAGTGAACATTAAAACATATGACTTTAGGGAAAGACTCTATCAAGAAGACTACAACAAGTATGCATACAATGACATCTCAAAACAATATTCAATTCCCAGCCCTCATGCATCAACAGACTAGTCCACATACATGATCTTTAACATCTCATTTATAATATAATTTCATCTCAAGATCCTTAGAAGTGAACCGAAATTTCATTTTCTTTAAGAATGCACTTTTAACCCTTTTATGGCTTATTCAACATTTTCCCATCCTTAATTTATCTTTTGAAATCATAATCCAAGGCATACATTTATTTGAACACATTTTGTGTTTTTATTTTTTATTATTATTATTATTATTTATGTATGACCATATGCAATGTCTAAGTTCCTTAAGCTCTCTAACCACCCCATGTAACAAGCGTTGAGCCAACGACTCCAAACCAGATGGTTTTAGGGCGTTAAGTGTAAAGACACTCCTAAGGGCGTAATGACTCGGAATGGCTAGGCTACGAACTCAAACTAATTATACATCTTACATTCTTTCCTTGTTTTCCTTTTTAATCAATTGACATGCTGAAAGAATGCAATTTTATTCAATATATATATATATATGTATATTTTATATACCAAGGATTATTTCATTCATCCGACCTACCAATTTAGGGAGTCAATTAAGTAAAACCACAAGGAAGAGAATGCAATTTTCAGTGTGCTCAATGTGCATTGTGAAGTCACTTAGAGATGAAAGACTCCAAAATAAAACATTTAAATCCTACAATAGACCTTTTTCATTTGAACAGTCATGCTGACAACTTTCAATCATTCCTTGATATCCTATATAAGCATACAAGCTGTATTAATCACATAAATTCCCCCCAAACTTAGTTCCAACAATGCCAAAATCATTTGCCTAAATATACAAATATATATATATTTTAATTAATTTATTATTATTATTATTATTATTTTTAACAAATCAATTCAACTACAAACAATTCAACCATATTCAATAATGACAATCTGCCTGTGAATAGTTAACGCTCAACACCCCCAAACTTAAATGATACATTGTTCTCAATGTATGAAAACAGGTATAGAAATTAAGCATGCCAAGGGATGTAAAAGGAGAGAAACTACCGAGTGCGAGATAATAACTTCAGTGCAACCAATCGTAGTGAAAAAATAAAATTTCTTCCCCCAAATTTGGACCTGATAATCTGTTCACAAAAACTCTATACCAAGTATAAAAGCGTAGACATATATGAAGATATAAATATGAAGTAATATATCATGCTTTATTCAAAACTGGAAAAGAAAACCAAAATATGTGCATATCAAAAAGTGCACCCACAATTGTCATACCAAATATGGCCCAAATCCTAAAATTATTCAAAACACACAAAACAGAAGTAAATAACATGAACTAAATAAAACTAAAGAGCATCACAATGCTCAATCCTCTATAAAGGTGGAAAGAAATGGACCCGGAACGGCAGCACCACAGTTAATAAGTGACTGCATCACAGCTTGCAGAAGTTGTTGTCCTTCTCTTGTTTCCTTACGAAAATCTGTAAGATTTCCCTCCATGTTACCGACCTGCAACTAAAGAGTATCAAGTTGGGTGCTAAGAGAGTCATACTCTGCCCTAGTCATTGCAGGTGGTATTAGACCAGCAAACACACGGTCATCATACTTAGCCTCCAAAGGAATATTCACATCGCCCAATTGAACTCATCACCAATTCGTAGCTGTCTACCCTTTTTCAATTGAGAACGATTCTTCTTCCATTCAGTGAGATTATAGAGATACACATCCTCCAATTTCTCCTCATTTCGACGTACTTTGAGTCCTTTCTTCTTTAGCATTTTTGTGATCAAATAAGGAAATGGAAATGCCCATGTCAAAGCATTATCCAGTTGCTTGACAATGAGATCACGATATAGTTTCGGGACTTGATCTCAAATGAGTTGTGGAACGCAAAACCAAAAACCTCTTTCTACAGCATAAAGGGTAATTAGAAAAGCACCTTTTCTTTCTGAATGCCTAGCAACTAGAAAGACATTTTGATTAGGGACAGAGTTTAAGAACCAAATTTGGTATGGAATGTAAGATTTGTTAGTGCTTGTTGTGCGACGATATGTGTAGCTGTTGTGGCAAATTTCACGCACAATGTTTGCTAAAGTAATTGTATCTAGACAAACACCATAAATGGGCTCATTATCATCATTCAAGGGAGAAGTCATAGGAACATCTATTTTAAATATTTTAGTTGCATTTTACTTATTTATTTGACTATGTGGTTATTTGACTATGTGGTTATTTGCTTACTTGTTTAATTACATATTTTATTTACTTAAATGTGTTATTTGACTTATTTAATTATGTGCTTGAGTGTTATTTGAATTAGTTGGTCTAATTAAGATATTGTTTATTTGTAATAAATTGTAGATTAAATGTTTCTTTTCTTTTATTTCATAGTTTATATTTTATATTTTATTTTTATAGTTATAGTAATGGGCCAACCAATTGAGTTCCATGGACTATTTGGGTAAGAGGTTTGATGGGTACGGATAATTACCCATGGATAGTTGTATATGTGTGTGTGTGTATATATATATATATATATATAAGGAAAGTCATTTAGTAATAATCTGATGTATATTCATATATTTATATAAAAAGAATATACATAGATTATACGTAATATATATTTTTAGTTACCTATTTAGTAATTTAATTTTATTATTTTCTTTAGTAATATGACTTGGATTGGGAAAAGAAGTAGGATTATTATTTAGCCTATAAATATATAACTATAGGGTTGAAAAAGGGGACTAGAAATATATCATGTAATATATTTTAGAGAGAGAGAGAAAGAAGGAAGAAGAAGGAAGAGAAAGAGGAAGAAGGAGACTAGGGTTTTTATCAAATCCCTAAAGGCAAGTTCTTGTTCTACACTTCTCCTTTGATATGTGAACTATGTATCTAGAGTATAATTTTAGGATTGTTTAAAGAACAATTAAAACGGGAATTTATAATTTAATTGATCTAGAACATAAGTTTTATAAATTTTTATTCATAGTTGTTCTTGTTATATGAATTGATAAATTCATGGATTTGATCTAGTTTCTTTATAAATTTTTACATGTTTTAAATGATGTAATTTCATATCTGTATATTGATGGAACCTAGAAATATGCCTTAGAATCCTTAAACAATAAAGAATGAATTCATAGTAAAAGTTCTGGGTTAAATCGCATAAACAGTGTTCGATCCATTGTTATAGTGCTCAAGCCTTGGAGGCAAAGCTCGAGCCATGGATGAAAAGCTCGAGCCTTGAAAGAAAAGTTCAAGCCTTGGATGGAAAGCTCGAGCTATTGATGTAAAGCTCGAGCCATGGACAGAAAGCTCGAGCCACGGATATAAAGCTTGAGCCAATAAGGTGAAATCTCAAGCCTTACCTAGAAAATTTTCATAAACAGTGTTAAATTGGTCTTAATTGATTTTGTAGGGTCCTCAACATTAGATAGGGACTAGGTATTAGTTTAAATAAAATAAATAGACTTAATCATGACGATGCATACTATTTGAATGTTTTAAACAGATGAATGAATTTAATCTTTTAAGTTGTTCTAGCAATTGAGGTTAAATATTCAGTATAAATTGAAATTGGAGAATGCTTACTTGGCTGTAAAATAAATATCAGCATGTTTAAGATTAAGTTTATGTGGGATACATGATGTACGAAGCTTAAAGAAATTTACAAATTATTCATATTTTGTGATAGCATGATATTCTATTATTATGTTAATTGTTGGGATTATTTGATGTATTATTTTAATTGTTACATCAATTATTGGATTATGTGGATGTAGTGCACTAGTATGGGATGGTGGCACTTTAGGGACGGATTAACTTATCAGTTAAGTCCTACCTATTTTGTATAAGGAAATGGATTAACTAAAATGTTAAGTTCTACTTATATTCTTGTCAGGTCAACTGAACAAGTTGGATGATACATAGTAGATTACTTTATATTGGATATGATATATATATATATATATATATATATATATATGTACCATGATATGAGCTTGAGCCTCAGGATCAGTGGTTGGGGTGTGTATATTGCCAAGGATGTATAGCTAGATATAGTGTAGTTGTGTGCTTTGGTAGGTCTAGGTTTTCATGTCCACTATATGTGCGTTTTGCATGTTGCCTACTATTCAGGTTGAGGCAACCCTGTAGTCTAGTGAGGTTTCTTTAGTGTGTATATGAATTTATGGACCATGTAGTTAATACATGGATTAGCTATAGGAATGTAGTTTCTCCGATCTCTGTTTAGATTGTCGTATAAAGAACTTGTTCGTGGGCCTGACCCACTATTATTTTTCAGGTGTTCATCAATTTCAGACATATAGTTTGTTCGTGTTGAGCAGAGACAGTTCACATTACTCTTCCGATTCTACGTAGAATTCTCTTTATGTTTTAGTTTCGGATTATTTTTCTTTTTAGTAATTTTAGTTGAGATTATTATTAGGGGTCCACTAGATGGATTCCCGAGTTGTAATGATATCGGAGGTTTTGGATATTTCATTTGGAGGATTAATTATTTATTAATTTAAGGATTTATTATTTAGTTTTCTTTTCACTTATTTATTTATTCTTAATTCGTTTTGTATTCTGTGTTCGATTAAATACTTTAATTGTTTGATATCTCTCGAATCTGTGCTCGGACTTGATCACCCTTGGCTTTAGAATCGAGGGGTATCACAGCCTTCAAGAGTCACCTATAAATACATAATTGAACCATTTTTACAAAGGTTGGACATTTGGGAATTGAGTAGCTAAAGTGAAATTCTAGATCTACTCTCTCTCTTGGGTTTCCCTCAAGGAAGAAGAAAAATAAGATGAAACCAAGTTTGGAGATGGATTGTGAGACCACCATGATGACATCTACCTTCTCCATGAGTGACTAGTTCTTCACTTAGGGCTTGGATGAGCCCTAAGCTTATGTAATTAAACCTTTTGTCTGTGATGGCCCAAGTTTTACAAACACGGTACGTCAATGATGACCCAAAAGTTGGCCTGATAACGGATCCTAAATGTGGAAGTGAAGAAAAGAACGAGGTCTTTATAGGTGTAAGCCACCCGTAAGATATTGATGTGACTTCCCATGAAGCCACGAAACCCAAAAGGAAACAATCCCGAGAACGAGGGTTTAAAAATGACAAGTGCAACCCTAGGGGTAAAATGGTCTTTTAAAAATAAAAATGGGTGCTACCATGCACGCCATTGGATAGACCACAAAAAATTAATAAATTTTGACTCAAAAATCACCTGATTCGGAGTTAGAACGAAGAAGATACTACCAGATGAAGAAAAAAGTCAAAAGAAGAATCACAGGACCATCTAATCGATTAAATGAAAAAACAGAAGGAAAGAAAAAACTGCAGGAGGTTATCTGATCGATTAGATAGAGCTCCATCTAATCGAGTAGATGACCTCATCTGATCGATTACATGGTTTATCTAATCGATCAGATGGGTCTCGCAGCCAGGAAATGCTAGAGAAAAGCACTGTTTTGAGGGACAAGATGGATTTTTTTGGAAAAAGTTTGTGAAGCAACCCCACCTTAAATTGAGTCCTCTAATCAACCATGATCTAAACTAAAATTTAAATGCAGAAGAAAATGACTAAAATTCCCCCAAGTGCAAACATTGCAAGAATAAGGTAAATGCTTAAAATCAAAGTCATGCATTTTACATATTGACACTTTTGGCCCTAGGCCTCATTACATACATTAAAAGAGTGTCGAAATAGTGTACTTAGGTACACTTTACATATTTCACATGAAAGCAACATGCCTTAAAACAAGTTACACTTTACAACATCAAAAGATAATAAAAAAAAAATATGCTAACACTTGCATGATATATGTACACAAAAGATATCCAATTGCTACCAAGCCAAGCTAGGGATGGTGAGCATCCAAAAACAGTATCTCCTTACCTGAAAATAACCCAATCAACTAGGGTGAGTAAACAAGTTACTCGTAGGAAGATGAGCATGCATATACCCTAAAGTTATAATATGCTTACAAGTTCAATATAGACGAATACATTAGGGTCATGCTACCTAATGTCTAATTCTATGGTGTTGTAAGGGATCATTCTAAGCTACTTTAAAGTAGTTGAAGTGAGATGTACAATGCATAAGTATGCTAAGTAACTTTAGAACCTAAAATACCAAAACCACAAGTCAAATTAAACATTGGTTGTCAACTTGGAATTGAATACAAAATTAAGTAATAGAATATCTTGGACATCAAATCCCGGAATAGAACCAAGACACTAAAAGCTATTTCCGCCCACTAAGCTAATGGGACAACCCTAGTGCGCAACTGTTTGGGGAGAACTCATACCACCAGCACTAGAGCCGAACTCTAGCCATGTCAACGTAACAATGTCCCAAGTATTTCCAAAATCAAAAAATAAGTTCATAACTTATACTTAAATTATAATGACCCAATCTTTTCCCTCCTTTTCCATTTTCGGTGATTTTCTTTTTTTTCATCTTTTTCCTATTCTGTCATTTCCCTATTTCGTCTATTTCCCGTTTATTATTTTTCCTTACATAACCTCACTTTTTGTGTTCGGATTTGATTCCGGTTTTGCATGCATTCATGATATTAGATTTCCATGACATTTGTATTTTTACTTTTGTAGAAAATATATTCTAGTTGCTTACTTTTTCATAAGGGGTATGGATGCATACTTCATTGTAATTATTCTTTATTTTTGGGATTTTTGTGTAATTACATAAAGTAATTATTTTTCGTCTTGGGGACCATTTTGTAATTTATTTTGGAAGAAATTTTTAAAAAGGACCTTTTTATAATTTTTGGAAAACGTGACAAGTGTCACATTCTCATGGTGCCACTTGTTAGCAATGGGGTGGAGTGACTTGGATGTGTAATCTCTTAACATTTGGAGGGTGGAGATTCACCCACTTGTTGGCCTACGATTGGAGCACTTGTTGTCTTAGATGATTGACAAGTGTAGGCTTAGGATTAAGCCTAGGAAGGAGCCTTGGATTTGGGACAAGTGTAGGATCATGATTTAGTCTTGCATTATGTGTGTGTGAGAGATAGTGTAAGAGCACATAGTGAGTGGAGGATTACTAGACCCTCCACTCACCATTTTCACCTTCACTTCTTCATTTACACTTGTTCTTCAAAACTTTGACCAATCCACCATTAGAGGAAAGCTTAGTTTAGAGCTTCTTGGTTCATTTTGACTTCCTTCCACCCACCTTAGACTAAAAACCTTGGGAGAGAAAAGATACCTCTCACTCTTCTCTTCATTAACCCTAAACTTTTTTTCCATTTATAGCTTGGTTGTTTGGATTATAGAGATTACATTCTCTATTGAGGTAGAGGTGGTAGTATATTTATATTTTAAGTGTTTTATAATCCTTGGGGTTTAATATATATTGTAAACATGCTTTTAATATGATAGTCTTGCGTATTATAGGAAACCCTCACATCTTAACGTAGGGTTTATTGATTTAAGCACGTATGATATGTATAAACCATGTGTAGAAGGATTATATACTTTAGTAATATGCTAAATTCTTGTATTTTCACATGTAGTAATGATATAGAACTCTTGTAGAATTATTAATGTCATATGCAATTTCCATTGACTTGAATTGCTATATTTGTTGAGATGATAATTCTATATCCTTTTGGATTACTAATTGTAGTTACCTTAGGAGCTTATTACTATAATGTTGAGATTTAGTATATAAAGCTTATTGTTGAGGTATGATTTAAATTGATAAGTTGGTGGTATTGTATTGTACATAATATCATGATGAGAACTTGTCATTTCGTATGCCATTTTAGACTTGGAACCCTAAGACATGGTTTGTGTGGTTTCAAAATACTTGCGCATGGAAGGTGGTTTGTATGCCTTAATTATAGTGTATGAGATTTGAACTTGATTATGATTTTGGATTCTCTTGGGACATTGTTACAATGACATGGCTAAAGTTTGGCTTTAGTGCGGGAGGTATGAGTTCTCCCTAATTGAGATAGTGCGCACTACGGTGGTCTTCCTAGCGGGTTAATGCCCGGAATAACCCTTTTGATCTTGGTTTAGTCCAAGACGTGATGTCCAAGTCTTCCACTAATTGATTTCGCATTAAATTCCAAGTTGACAACCAATGTTTAATTGTAACTTGTAATTTTTGTTATTGGCGAATTGATGTTGTCAAGTACGTTGACGTTATTATATATTGTTAAAGAATCATTTAAGTTAGCTTAAGATGATCCCTTAGAACACCTTGAACATAAACGTTAAGTGGAATGATCCCTTGTATTCGTCTATATTGATCTTGCAATGATATTGAAACTTTAGGGTATACGCATATGCTTCTTCCTACGAGTAACTTGATTACTCACCCTAGTGGTTTGGGTTATTTTTCAGGTAAAGAGACTATGTTCTTGGATGCTCATCATCCTTAGAGGCTTATGAGCTATTTGAAGCATTTTTGTGTATTGACATGCAAGTGTTTAGCATGCCTCTCTTTTGATGTCACATTTTGTATACCATGGGTGTATGGTACTTTAGAAGCTTCTGTAGCTTTCTTGATGTGTAATGATACTTTAATATCTACTTTTGACATTATAAGCATGTATGTAAAGAGGCCAAGGGTCAAGCATATGTACTTTTGTACTTGTACTCTTTTGGTATCAAACTTTTGCTTCAAAATGTATTTGAACTAATTTTGGAGGTTTGACATATAAAAATCTTGTAATTGATATGTATGAGGCCATGGGCCATTGTTTTACGTTCAAATATTCATTTCAAAGTTGTTAACATGTTCACATACTCAAATCTCATTGAAAAATCAGTTTTCAACATTCATTTTGAACCAATTCATCATGGGTTCAAAGTATAGGTTGAACCTTAGCACCTTGGACTCATAACAGGTTTTCCAGTAGCATTTTGAGGTGTTTTGGTCGACCGAAACTCCATTAACGCACAGTAATGGAATCATTAACGCACAATAATTTATTATTCCAGTAGCCAATTCTACTGTTCAGGGCCTATTTCGGTCGTTCGAAACTTTATTTCGATCTACCGAAACAACCAGCACTTAAATTCATGTTTTCAGCAAAATTTTTGGTCATTTTAGTCAACCAAAACTCCATTTCGGTCGATCTAAATAGCTTTCATACTCCAGCTTCTTCAGTTCAGTTTCAACACTGCTATTCCAACTTTGAATAGCCATATCTCCTTCATTTCTTGTCCAAATGGGATGATTCTTGAGCCTAAATTCTTGGATTTAGAGTCGGCTTTCCAATGCTACCAGTGCCATTCTCAGATTCCAATCACAGTGGGAGTTATTCATGTTTTAGTGAGGTAGTGTCAGTTTTCACTTAAATCGGAAAAGGGCATTTTGTGGGATTCTTGGCCAATGTTCTTAGAACCTCTTGGAATGTTATGAAATGATTAGATTAGGTTATATTCACCTTGTTTGACTTGTTTATAGTCAATTTTCTCCCTTTAATTGTGAATTGACCATTTTGCCCTTTGTTGACGAATTTTGTCCGTTTTAACTCTAGTTTCCTCTTTTGCTCGCTTTAAGTTCTGTGACCTCATGGAATGTCACATTGATGTCTTAGAGATGGTTTTTATCTTAAAGGACAATGGTTTCATCTTTTGCTTCCGCATTTCGGATCCGTTATCGGGTCAACTTTCGAGTCATCACTGACGCACCGGGTTGAAAAACTTGGGCTGTCACAAGTGGTATCAGAGCTCTAGGTTTGAACACCTTAGGACGACCAGTTTTGGGTGTATATCATGCTTTTATTGATCTACTTTTATTTATGTGCATGCTTTTGATAACATGTTTTAGCTTTATAATATGTTTATGTGTTTCGTTATAACACGCTTGGTAGTATAACATGTCCTTAGGCTTTTATGCTTATATATTTAAAAGCATCCTTGTTTGACATGTATGCTTACGTGCTTAAATGCTTAACTGTTTACATGGCTTTCTTTGATTACTTTAGCATGACTGTATGTTGCATACTTTGTCTTGCTTTGTGTTTCGTACATTCATAGTATGAGTTGCACTCGGTTATAATAACTTGTGTTATTGTTGACCTCTTTCCTTGTGTATGTTTAGCACCATGGTTGTCACACATAGAGAGTCTTCACGTCAGGGCACTGAGGAGTAGGTGGCTAACACTGAGTTCATGAGGGGTCCGGGGAGGCCCAAGATTCCATTTTATGGCGTGAATGCTAATCCGCCATGGGCACCGACTTATGAAGAGTAGGTTGCTCAAGGAATCAATCAGGGAATCGCTGAATCCTTACAGGAGTTGATATGCAAGCAGGTGGCAGGGATACAGTTTCCTGCACTAGCACCGGCACCGATAGTCAATGAGGCACTAGAGTACTTTATGCGACTACAGAGGGTCAAGATTGATCCATTTGCAGGGAGTACAGATCCGCTAGTCTCAGAAGCTTGGTTGGACCTTATGGTTCGCAAGATGAACAGTATGGCGGTACCTATAAACAGGTTAAGGATTTCTTTAACAGCCTCTATGTTCATGGGAGATGCAGATATTTGGTGGAGGTCTATGACCAATGTCCACAACGTTGAGTTGATGACTTGGAATGAGTTCAGAGATTTGTTCTTCGAGCACTTCTTTCCTAGGGCTATGAGGCGGGAGATAAGGACACAGTTCACAAGTCTTTATCAGGGCACTATGAGTGTCATTGAGTATGAGACATGATTTACTTCTCTCTCTCATTATGCCGAGGATATGGTAGCGACAGATGAAGCCAGGGCAATGAAATTTTAGGATGGGCTACATCTTGACATCAGGCCACGAGTCTCAATTCTTGATTTAAAGACTTACAGAGAAGTGGTCCAGAGGGCTATGTTAGCTGAAGTATAGGAACGAGATCAGTTACGAATCAGGGGTTCACATAAGCAGCCTCGTGGAGATAATCCATCATCTTCCGGGAGTCAGTGGAAAAAAGCCAGGGCAAGGAACAATACTCACTCACAGGGGGCATCGCAACCGAATCGTTCTGCACCCATAGTTCCTGTATCATCGAGATCAGCCCAGGGAGTGGTTTGTTACCATTGTCAACAAGCAAGGCACATCAAGCCTCGCTGCCCACAGCTTCGAGCACAGGCTAGTCAGGCTTCAGTTTCTACAAAAATAGGGTAGGGAGCTTGTTTCTATTGCAAGCAGCCAGGTCATCTCAAGAAGGATTGTCCAAGGTTGTTGAATAAGTCACGTGGTGGCATAGATTCACAGATGGTATCGGCACAGTCCGTAGTGGTTTAGTTTGGTTTTAGAGTTCCTCAGGCACCACAGCCAGTGGCGCCTGTTGGCACTTATCCAGCCATGGGTTCTACACCTACTGCTTCTACACATCAGTCAGGCTATCAGGGCAGTTCACAGTAGGGCTCAGGGACTCAGGGACGAGCCTACGCTCTTCCACAGGCGGATGCTTCCGCAGGCATCTCTTTAATTCGAGGTATCTTTCTAGTTTTCAGTTCTTGGGCACAGGTTCTTGTTGACACGGGTGCATCACATTCTTTCATTTCTGTATCATTTGTACATTCATTGGGTCTGGAGGTCACATTTTGGGACAGTCGTCTTTGTGTTGACACACCAGTTGGGGGTCTAGTATCTTTGGAAAGTGTTTGTCGGGATTGTGCTATTGAGATAGCTGGGCGGACCTTAGAGTTCGATTTCATTGTTCTTGACATAACGGGCTTTGACGTCATTCTCATGATGGATTGGTTGTCATTCTTTCGGGCTATAATTGATTGCTTCAGCGGGAGGGTGTCCGTTTGCACTCCCAAGGGAGAATGTTTCCATTTTGTGGGAGATCGGAGCGATTCCCACCAGGCAATGGTTTTTAGTATTGGTGACTGGAGTCGCCACAGATCCTACTTGGCTAGTTTGCTAGTTGACGAGGATAGCAGTTTGGGTCATATTTTTTTGGCAGTTGTTGAGGATTTTGTTGATGTCTTTCCAGAGGAACTGATAGAGTTACCTCTTTTAAGGGAAGTTATTTTTGCCATTGATGTCATTCCCGGTACAGCGCCCATCTCTATGGCACCGTACCGTATGGCACCGGCAGAGCTTGATGAGCTGAAAGGTTAGTTGGATGATTTGAAAGCTAAGGGCTTTATTCGTCCTAGTGCTTCACCATGGGAGCATCAGTTCTTTTTGCAAAAAAAAAGGATGGGTCTTTGAGACTTTGCATCGATTATCGCAAGTTGAATCACGCTACGATCAAGAATAGGTATCCTTTGCCTATGATTGATAACTTGTTTGATCAGTTAAAGGGAGCAACATGCTTTTTGAAGATTGATTTGAGATCAAGTTACTATCAATTAAGGGTTAAGGATGAGGATATATCTAAGACTGCTTTTCGCACACGGTATGGCCATTATGAGTTTCTGGTGATGCCATTTGGTTTAACCAATGCTCCAGCAGCTTTTATGGATTTGATGAACCGTGTATTCAGTGACTATCTTGACAAATTTGTGGTGGTGTCCGTTGATGACATTCTGGTATACTCGGCTTCAGTAAAGGAGCATGAGTATCATTTTAGGATAGTATTGTAGATCCTTAGGGATAACCAGTTGTATGCCAAGTTCGAGAAATGCGAATTTTGGCTACCGGAAGTGAAGTTCCTTGGACACGTTGTGTCAGAGGGCGGTGTTGCAATGGATTCGTCGAAGATTGTGTCTGTGATGGATTGGGAGCGTCCAAAGACAGTGTTTGAGGTTCAGAGCTTTTTTGGCCTAGCCGGCTATTACAGGAGGTTTGTTCGGGATTTCTCTAGTTTAGCGGCACCTATGACTCGACTTAGTCGCAAGGGAGTCAAATTCATATGGAATGAGGCTTGTGATTTTGCTTTTCAGGAGTTGAAGGTCAGATTGACATCAGCTCTAGTTTTGATCAAACCTGAACGTGGTTTGGGTTACGTGGTTTATTGTGATGCTTCGCGGGAAGGATTGGGTTGTGTCTTGATGCAGACAGAACGGTGGTTGCTTATGGGTCTCGACAGTTGAAAACTCACGAGTTGAACTATCCGACACATTGGAGTTGGCAGCAGTTATCTTTGCCCTGAAAGGGTGGAGACATTATTTGTATGAGGAGAAGTTCGAGGTTTTCTCCGATCACAAGAGTCTCAAGTATCTCTTCTCTCAGAGGGATTTGAACTTGAGACAGTGCAGATGGGTTGAGTTCATGGAGGATTATGACTTTGAGTTACAATATCATCCAGGAAAGGCCAATGTGGTGGCCGATGCATTGAGTAGGAAGTCACAGGGTACTCTTGCTAGCATTTCCATTCATAGATGGAAGATGCTAGAAGAGCTTTGTGATGACCTTGTGGGCGGGTATGCCATGGGCGGGTGCGAGAGACACTGTCAGGCTACCACACTGGCGAGCTACAGGTGCACAGTCCCACATCGCCTGGGTAGAGGAAAGGTGAGTGCTTATATGTAAGTGTGTCACCTCCAATTGGTATGAGGCCTTTTGGGGTGAAGCCCAAGAGCAAAACCGTGTGGGCTCAGGCCCAAAGCCGACAATATCATACCATGTGGTGGAGCGGGTCGTTACAAATAGTATCAGAGCCTGACCCAGCCGGAAGTGTGCCGACGGGGACGTCGGGCCTCCAAGGGGGGTGGATTGTGATGACCTTGTGGGCGGGTGTGCCGTGGGCGGGTGCGAGAGACACTGTCAGGCTACTACACTGGCGAGCTACGGGTGCACAGTCCCACATTGCCTGGGTAGAGGAAAGGTGAGTGCTTATATGTAAGTGTGTCACCTCCAATTGGTATGAGGCCTTTTGGGGTGAAGCCCAAGAGCAAAACCGTGCGGGCTCAGGCCCAAAGCGAACAATATCATACCATGTGGTGGAGTGGGTCGTTACAAATGGTATCAGAGCCTGACCCAGCCGAAAGTGTGCCGACGGGGACGTCGGGCCTCCAAGGGGGGTGGATTGTGATGACCTTGTGGGCGGGTGTGCCGTGGGCGGGTGCGAGAGACACTGTCAGGCTACCACACTGGCGAGCTACGTGTGATACCCCCTGATTTCGGAACACGGGTTGATCAAGTCCGCGCACAAAATCAAGGGATATCAAAACAATTTAAGTATTTAACAAGCACAGAATACAAAGATGAATAATAAAGAATAAATAAACCGCTGAAGAAAACTAATAAATAAATATTACTTAATGATTCTCCAACAATTACAATTCGGAAATCCCATAACTCAAAGACCCCTTAAAACATTATCCAATAATCCAATACTATTTAAAAGTACACAAGATGAATAGACGAATGACAGTTTCCCAGCTGCGGATCCTTAACCTCGAGACTGGAACCTCTAATAACCTGAAAAATAAATCGTGGGTTAAACCCTACGAGCAAGTTCACTCTACCAGGCCTCTGAAAACCAATAAGCAGATCATCTCTGATCAAAACCAAACCTAATAAAGTTTTAACTTTAATAAAGCACGATATACATGTCTATATATAATTATATATACTATACTAATCACATCCATTAATAGGTTTATTAAATTTCCATACCTATTAAATAATTATTAAAATAATATTCATACCTAGACCAATCTACCATTTCATTTTATAAAAACTCCTTTGACCTTAATCCCATCCTAGTCAGTTGTCTAATCATTTAAACAACAAATTATAATAAAAGAAATACTCTATTTAATCCCAACCCGATAATGATTTTAATTGTTTAAATCACATATCCAAAATCCAAGTTTTGACAAATCATCCACGTCTTCCCCAATATTATTTTATTAATGGAAAATAATACACTAACCAGTAAGTACTAAACTATTCTCATTTAAGAATATCTAACCCTAATCCAATCCATACATACAACACCCATAGATGATATTTTAATCATCTAACACATAACAACGTAATTATGCTTTGGCAAATCAACCATGCCATTGTAAATATTTTTATTTATATATTGGCAATTCAACCATGCCTCCATAAGTATATTTATTTATACATTGGCAATTTAACCATGCCTCCGTGTATGTATATTTATACATTGGCAATTCAACCATGCCTCCACAGGTATATTTATTCATACATTTAATTAGCAATTCATCCATGCTTTCCATATATGTATTCTATTCATACAAATATTTAGGTAATATATTTAATCATTTGACAATTCATCCATGCCCACACTTTAACCATGAATTAACTTTAAAATTAACAATACGCTAAATCATACATAGCCATCACATGCATATTATACGCATATCATTAATTTAACAACCAGCCTATTAAGATATGCCAAATAAGAATGATAATATTAATCATCTTAAATGATTTATATATATATATACCTACACATATGTTATTTAATGTATATATGTGTTTAACACCTTCTTTAATAATCCTTGATTATTTAAAATCAATATACATACATACATACATATATATATATATATATATATATATATATATATATTCATCCTTCCATACAACTCATAGACAAATTAAACTATATATACACATATATAAATAATTTTATATATATATATATATATATATATACACTTCCTTCCATAACAAATTATTAATTTATTATATTTACCCAAATTAGTGCAACTAAATATGTCAGAAATAGTTTCCTTTAAATACTCCATACCGGTTTAAATAGTTTTCCGACACCGTCTCACTAAAACGTAAATATCTCTTATTAGGATAAGAATCTGATAATGAAATTAGTACCATTGGAAAGAGGACGAAAAATCATTGAATTTGAGCTCAAGAATGACCCAATTTCGATTTAAGATGACTAAGTTATGACCGTTTTAATTTTATGTCACAAACAGACAAAATAATCGGCTAAGCTCAAACACTACTGTGAGCGCGCCCGCACTTAATTAGCTCACTTGAGCTCACACAAACGCACCCACACCAGATTAGCTCACTTGAGCTCACATGTATGCACCCACACCAGATAAATCTTCTGTTGACCAAACTTAATCCATGGTCCAGATTCATATGCGCACTCTTTTATGTACACCGTAATGCACCGAATCATTCCACTTATATTTAAACTATTCCAATGGCCTAGATCAGTGATGTAACCTTTTACTATGCATTCTACCACACTAGATCATACCTCGAATCACCCATCTCCTGATTTATGCGCCGATTCACACAGAGTGCATAGAATTAATTTAAAATTTAATAAAAATAATTCTAAAATAAATTCTAGAATATAAAAAAAATTACAAAACAAATTCTAAAAATATTCTGAAAAGTACAGAAAAATTCCAGAAAATATAAAAACCAAAATTAATCCCCTTAGGTCACAGTTCCACCTATACATTGATTTTAATATATATATCCAACATCTACATATACAAATAAAATCCAATAATCCAAAATTAAAAATATATAATAATTCATACTTTTAAATAATCATATCTAAACACAATTTAATAAAATAGATTAACTTGATGCTTTTAATTAATCCAAATTAATAATTTAATTAGTGCCTTAATACTTAAGATGAAATCCTTATAGGTTCTAAGAGGAAAAATAGAGAAAACTCGCCTGAATGTTTCGAAACGAAACCGACGCTTTAAGCTTTAATTATCTCTTCCAATTCCGACGTCCTCCTTTTCAGATCCAACCTCCTCCTTGTCAGCCCTTCTTCTTCCTCTCTCTCTGTCTGTTTTATTTTTCTAACGTGTAAAACCTTTAACCCTAAAGCCTTATGTGTATTTTTATACACCTTAAATTCCAAATCCTATTCCAACTAGTATTATGAATTAAAATAATAATATTTAAATAATTTATATCTATAAACATATATATATATATAAATATATATTCCTTCCATAATTAACTTATTAGTTAATTAAATCATATATACTTATAAATATCAATAAATATATATCTATATATATATCTTTCCATAACAATTATTAATTAATTATATTTATATATAATTATATATATATATATATATATATAATTGATACAAAAGTGATCATTTAAATAATTAAATAACCACGGACCTTCATTAATTAACCCAATAAGGTTTCATACAAGCCCAAGACCACATCTTTTGGTCCAACTTTCCTTAAGCCCAATCCAATTAATTTAAATAAATAAGATAATTAATTAAATACAGAAATTAAAATAACTAATTACATGAAGCACATAAACAAACAAGAATTTACAACTAAGTCATATAATACCAATAAAATCAACACACCAATAATTCAATCAATAATCAACCACACAAACAATCAATCATCATACATAATCACGAAATATAACGTAATTAAAATAAGATAATTAATCTAGCACTCAATAAAATAAAATAAATCATTGAAAAATAAAATAAAATAATTAATCCTAATTAATAAATCTTTTAAAATTATCGGGGTATTACACTACGGGTGCACAGTCCCACATCGCCTGGGTAGAGGAAAGGTGAGTGCTTATATGTAAGTGTGTCACCTCCAATTGGTATGAGGCCTTTTGGGGTGAAGCCCAAAAGCAAAACCGTGCGGGCTCAGGCCCAAAGCGGACAATATCATACTATGTGGTGGAGCGGGTCGTTACAAGCTTGTAGATCTTGGTTTGCAGTTGTATAAGGATATTTCACCGGCCATTTTGTTTAGCCTTGTGGCTCAACCGGCTCTTGTTAGCAAAGTTATTGAGGCACAGTAGAAGGATAGGGAGATAAAGTCCATCCATGATTGAATTTCAAGTGGCGAGAATGTAGAGGGTTGGACCTTGCATTCAGACAGTGGTCTCAGGTACAGAGGGAAGATGGTGGTTCCTTTGTCTTGTCGTAACGTTTTTCTTTGGGATTTTCACCATTCTCGACTCGCAGTTCATCCTAGTGGTACGAAGATGTATCACAATTTGCGAAGACAATTTTGGTGGAAAGGCATGAAACGGGATGTTTCTCAGTTCGTGGCTAAATGCCTTACTTGTCAGCAAGTGAAGGCAGAACATCAAAGACCGGCAAGTTTGTTACAACCATTACCAGTGGCAGAATAGAAGTGGGAGCACATCACTATGGATTTCATGACGGGACTTTCGAGATCCAAGGTAGGGAATGATGCTGTTTGGGTCATTGTTGACAGACTGACTAAGACAGCTCACTTTTTGCATATGGCAGTGACAGATGACGCAGAGAAACTTAGTGGACTATACGTGGGGCAGATTGTTAGGCTTCACGGGGTTCCAGTATCCATTGTTTCGGATAGGGATCCCAGGTTCACGTCTCATTTTTGGCAGAGTTTTCAGGATGCTCTTGACACAGGGCTTCATTTCAGCACGGCATTCTATCCTCAGACTAATGGTCAGTCGGAGCGTACCATTCAGATATTGGAGGATATGCTATGGGCTTGCATTTTGGATTTTAGGGGTAGTTGGGAAGACTACTTACCCTTGGTTGAGTTTGCCTACAACAACAGTTACCAGACCAGTATTGGCATGGCACCTTTTGAGGTGTTGCATGGCAGACCTTGCAGATCTCCAGTTTATTGGACCGAGGTAGGTGATACAGTCACTTTGGGTCCCGATATTATCTTTGAGACCATAGAGAAAATTAAGTTGATTCGGCAGTGGTTGGCAACAGCTCAGAGCAGGCTAAGAGTTATGCTAATAAGAGGAGGAGATCCTTGTCTTTTGAGGTCGGGGACCACGTCTTTCTCAAGATTTCTCTACAGAAGGGACTTCTGAGATTTCAGCAGACAGGCAAGTTGTCTCCTAGGTTCATTGGACCATTTTAGATTTTGGAGTGCGTCGGTGAAGTTGCTTATCGTTTGGCATTGCTGCCAGACCTGGATAGGGTTTATGACGTCTTCCAAGTATTTATGTTGAGGAAGTATGAGCCGGATCCATCGCATGTTTTACGATAGACAAATGTTGTTGTTGATGAAGATGTGACCTACGAGGAGGGTCCAGTCCAGATTCTTGATTCACGGGAGCAGGTTTTGCAGACCAAGACCATTCCACTGGTTAAGGTCTTATGGAGACATCAGGGCGTTGAGGAGGTTACCTAGGAGCTTAAACAGGAGGTTCACTCTCGGTATCCCAATTTGTTCTCTCTTTCAGGTATGACTTGATTTCGGGGATGAAATCATTTTAAGGAGGGTAGGTTGTAATGACCCGGTCATTTTCCTCCTTTTCCATTTTCGGTGGTTTTTTTTTCGTCTTTTTCTTATTTTGTCCTTTCCCTATTTCGTCTTTTTCCCGTTTATCATTTTTCCGTGCATAACCTCACTTTTTCTGCTCGGATTTGATTCTAGTTTTGCATGCATTCATGATATTTTATTTCTATGACATTTGTATTTTTGCTTTTGTAGAAAATACATTCTAGTTGCTTACTTTTTCATAAGGGGTACGGATGCATACTTCATCGTAATTATTCCTTATTTTTTGGGTTTTTGTGTAATTACATAAAGTAATTATTTTTCGTCTTTGGGACCATTTTGCAATTTATTTTGGAAGATATTTTCAAAAAGGATCTTTTTGCAATTTTAAAAAAATGTGACAAGTGTCACATTCTCATGGTGCCACTTGTTGGCAATGGGGTGGAGTGACTTGGATGTGTAATCTCTTGACATTTGGAGGGTGGAGATTTACCCACTTGTTGGCCTAGGATTGAAGCACTTGTTGGCTTCGATGGCTAACAAGTGTAAGCTTAGGATTAAGCCTATGAAGGAGCCTTGGATTTGTGACAAGTGTAGGATCATGATTTAGTCATGCATTGTGTGTGTGAGAGAGATAGTGTAAGAGCACATAGTGAGTGGAGGATTACTAGACCCTCCACTCACCATTTTCACCTTCACCTTCTTCATTTACACTTGTTCTTCAAAACTCTAACCAATCCACCATTAGAGGAAAGTTTAGTTTAGAGCTTCTTGGTTCATTTTGACTTCCTTCCGCTCACCTTAGACTAAAAACCTTGGGAGAAAAAAGATACCTCTCACTCTTCTCTTCATTAACCCTAAACTTGTTTTCCATTTAGAGCTTGGTTGCTTGGATTATAGAGATTCAATTCTCTATTGAGGTAGGGATGGTAGTATGTTTATATTTTAAGTGTTTTATAATCCTTGGGGTATAATATATATTGTATACATGTTTTTAATATGATAGACTTGCATATTATAGGAAACCCTCACATCTTGACTTAGGGTTTATTGATTTCAGCATGTATGATATGTATAAACTATATGTAGAACGATTATATAAGTTAGTAGTGTAACGATACGGATTTCAAAACCCGGTGCGTCAGTGATGAACCGGAAGTTGACCCGATAACGGACCCGAAATGCGGAAGCGAAAGAAGCTAAATGACCTCAAGAGATGTACGTCATCCCTAAGGCCCAAAGTGACTCTTCATGAAGCCACGAAACTCAAATAAGCCAAGCAAATGAAGCAAGAATGCCTAACCCGAAAAGAGATGAACTAAGGGCAAAATGGTCATTTCTTACTGAAAAGGGTGCCACCGTGCACACCATTGGAAGGACAACGAAAAATGAACAAAATTAGACTCAAGAATCATCTGATTCTGAGTCTGGGCAGAAAAAATATGAAATTCCAGCACCCGATGCGAAAGTTATGAAGCAATGACTTAACATTTTCCAATATTTTCATAATAAACTTTGAAAACAAAAGCGCATAGAAAATGAGATACATGTCATTGGCCTCCGGCCTCATCTCATACATGTTAAAAACATTAAAAAGAGTGCACTTACGTACACTTTACATATACGAATCAACGAATACAAGTTTAAACAAATAGGGCTACAAAGAGGCATCTAATGCTAACACTTGCATAAAATAGAAACTTAGAAACTGTAAGCCATCCAAGGAGCAATGGAATCTTCAAATCCTGAGTCCTGTACCTGAAATATGCCCCAGTATCATAGGGGTGAGTAACATAAAGCTACTCGTAGGAGATCAGTATGCATCGACCTAGCATTATACAATTTTATCACCTTATGGTGAAACATGTTAAAGGGGCTCATGCCACCTAACATCTATGTCAAGATGAGACCCAGGGAACATCCTAAGCTACCTAGATCATTTCTATCATATCACATTGTTCATGCAATTCAAACAACATGGAAACATGTTATACAAGGCAACAAGATATAGATTCTCAAAGTCTTCAACTTGAAATCCAAAATTACGAAAACGACAAGTGTGGGTCATGCCAGCTAACGTCTATGTTCAAAATGAATCTATAAGGTCATTCCTAAACTACATTTGAACATCAAAACACAAATTATGATATCGATGCAATTTAATCAACAATGGAACTTCCAATACAACGCATGAAGCATGCTTTCACAAAGCTACATCTTAAGCGCAAAATAAGAAATCAAATAAGGAACAACAAGTTACGATATCATCTAGTTATCAACTTGAAATGAAATACGAAATCAAATAAAGTGGATACTCGGACGTCATGCCGGATCAGACCGACAACATAGTTACTTTAGGGTTACTAGCCCATGGGTAACCTCCCTATGTGCGCACTAGACTATATAGAGGGACAATCCCCCATACTAGAACCAAGTTCTAGTCGTAGCCAAACAACAACATCCCCAAGTTTCCAAAATCAACAAATTATGCAACAACGTGTATATATCAACATGTATATACAAGATATCAACTATTTACCAAGCACAATCCAAATTTTGGAAACTTATACAATACATGCTCAAAATTCACAACTACTATGGCATGTAAGATATCAAATACAAAGTGTGCAATTCCTTACACATAGCAACAATATATTCAATAAGGAAAAACATATTCTCATGAATATAAAAGTAACAACTATGTTATCTAATGCTCAAAAGTAATCAAGTGAACATACATCAAATCCAAATACATGATTTAAATATAGAAACAACTTCCAAAATGCAATTAAATCCATGAAGTAATAAAGTAGAATTTAATTAAACATAAATAGTTAAATTATCTAAATTCCAAGTTAATCCAAATAACCTCAATTTAATATATATTGAAAAACATGTCATGGTCATCATATATATAACATCAAATGACAAGTTAAGTGATTAAAACACTTAAAACAAAATTAATCAAGCTAATTAATTAATTTCCTCTAGATTTTTAAACAATTCCAAATGCCCTCAATTTAATCTATGTTAGAGAACATGCCAAGGCCTATTTAAATACCACATTACAACTTGATTTAATGCTTAATACAACCATGTGAATTAAACTTTCACTAAAGATAAATATTAAATAAAAGTTGTAATTCTTAATCAAATGATCCAAATTTAATATATGTTAACCAACATATCTAAGTATAATTTCCTAACATGTTACAATTCAAATCAAAGTTATACATCATCAAAAATTTTAAATCTTATACAAAGAAATAAAAATGACTAACTTTCTAGATTTGATACAAGGCATACATATATGTTGTATAATCATGGCAAACACACAATACAACACACAAATAATCCTAAAACATTCCCTACATCAATTGGAATGAAAATCCCAATTACCACCGAAATGAAATGGCCCCAAATTTTTGTTCCGCAAAACAGATTTTTCAGCTTACTACCTTCAACTTGTAAAATTCATAAAAAAATCAATTCTAACCCAAATTGAATGAATCCAAAGCCCAATGAAAGCTTAAACACTGTAATTTGATAATATAAATTTAGTTTAACAAAATATTTTCCCAATTGAAACAGTTTTGACCCACAACTTTGAAACAAATTCTGCCCAGAAAACACATTTTTAGCCTGTAACTTCCAACTTTGAAAATTCATGAAAAATTCATTTGACTTCCAAATTGGGCAAACCTAATTTATTTTGGAAGTAAACATATGAGAGTGTAAAACTGAAAATTTAAGCCATGATCCAATGTCAAAAGGTTAGTGAAATAAATCATCTAAAAATATGTTTTCCAGCTGCAATAAAAACATGGACAGCAGATAGTTTTGGATTTTTAAAAAAATTTAGAAATTCTCTAAAATAGTGAAAAAATTCTGAGTAGTGTAAAACCTATGGAGGAAGTTTCAGTAAAAATTTCAAGGCAATTGAAGCACCACAACGCCATATAAAAATTCATTTCCGGACCAAAAAGGAAAAACTTCAAATTTCCAACAACTAGCTTGCAACTTCAAAAATTCATAACTAATTCATTTTAAATTCAAATTACATGAAACCAAAACTAAATGAAAGCTAATTGAGTATATTTTCATATTCTATCTTTAATTTGACAAAATTTATTTCAAGTTAAAACTGTTTAAGGGTAAAATACAAGTCCTTCTCTTCCATGCATGTAAAACACTCAATAATGACATAAAAATATTTCAAAATAATAGATCAATACCTCACTAGAGAATTGAATCTCTAGATACCAAAGCAAAACTAGGAGTTAGGTTAGATCGTTCAAGGGTTTTGAAGAGGAGGATAAGGGGAACAAAAAGTATTCCAAGCTTTATGGTCTAAAGTAAGTGGAAGGGCCTCAAAGATCAAGGTCAATGCCTAAGGCTTCAAGCTCCATCCATGGAGGCTAGGGTTTTCTTGTAAGGAAGAGAATGTAATAATGTGGTTAAGTATGAGTGGAGGAAATAGAAATCCTCCACTCACTATGTGCTCTTACACCATGGTCAACACACACATCTATGGTCAATTGCACAAAAACCCTCCTTTAAAACCATAATCGTAAAGTTGCCCAAAGATATTTGCAAGATAAAATTATGAACCTACACTTGTCACCAATCCATGCCTCCTTCCTAGGCTTAATCCCACACCTACACTTGTCAACCATCCAAGCCAACAAGTGCACCAATCCTAGGCCAACAAGTGGGTGAATTCTCACCCTCCAAATGTCATCATCCAATGCATTAAAGTGTTTCCACATAAATGTCAACAAGTGGACCAATGAGAGTGTGACACTTGTCACACTTTTCAAAAATTGCAAAAAGGTCATTTTTGAAAATATCCTCCAAATTTAATTGCAAAATGGTCCCCAAGATGAAAAATAATTGCTTTATTTAATTACACTAAAACCCCACAAGTTAAGAATAATTACACTAAAGTATGCATTAATGCCCCTTTATGAAATAAGTAAGCAATCAACATGCTTTTCTAGAAAAGTAGAAATACCACTATCATGGAAATCAAATATCATGAATGCAAATCAAATATCATGAATGCATGCAAAACCGGAATCAATCCGAGCACAAAAAGTGAGGTTGTGCAAGGAAAAAAGGATAAACGAGAAAAAGACAAAATGTGAATAGTGTTCAGAAAAATAAAATATGGAAATGACACAATCCCCAAAGGAAGTTGTCAATCCAAGGAAAAGAGTCTCGGAAATCATTCTAGAGCACTCGAGACGACATCAAGTGATGAAAAACCGAACCCAAAAAGGAAAAGACAACGGGAAAAAAATATCCGTTAAAATTTGAGAAAAAAAAAAAGGAAGAAAAATGACCAGGTCATTTCTAGTAGTAAGCTAAATTCTTGTATTTTCACATGTAGTGATGATATAGAACTCTTGTAGAATTATTAATGTCATATGCAATTTCCATTGACTTGAATTGCTATATTTGTTGAGATGATAATTCTATATTCTTGTGGATTACTAATTGTAGTTACCTTAGGAGCTTATTACTATAATGTTGAGATTTAGTATATAAAGCTTATTGTTGAAGTATGATTTAAATTGATAAGTTGGTGGTATTGTATTGTGCATAATATCATAATGAGAACTTGTTATTTCGTATGCCATTTTAGGCATGGAACCCTAAGACATGGTTCGTGTGGTTTCAAAATACTTATGCATGGAAGGTGATTTGTATACCTTAATTATAGTGTATGAGATTTGAACTTGATTATAATTTTGGATTCTCTTGGGACATTGTTACAATGACATGGCTAAAGTTTGGCTTTAATGCGGGAGGTATGAGTTCTCCCCAAATGAGATAGTGCGCACTAGGGTGGTCTTCCCAGCGGGTTAATGCCCAGAATAACCATTTTGATCTTGGTTTAGTCCGAGACGTGATGTCCAAGGCTTCCACTAATTGATTTCGCATTAAATTCCAAGTTGACAACCAATGTTTAATTGTAACTTGTAATTCTTGTTATTGGCGAATTAATATTATTAAGTACGTTAATGTTATTATATGTTGTTAAAGAATCATTTAAGTTAGCTTAAGATGATCCCTAAAAACACCTTAAACATAGACATTAAGTGGAATGATCCCTTGTATTCGTCTATATTGATCTTTCAATGATATTGAAACTTTAGGGTATACGCATATGCTTCTTCCTACGAGTAACTTGATTACTCACCCTAGTGGTTTGGGTTGTTTTTTAGATAAAGAGACTATGTTCTTGGACGCTCATCATCCTTAGAGGGTTATGAGCTATTTGCAGCATTTTTGTGTATTGACATGCAAGTGTTTAGCATGCCTTTCTTTTGAAGTCACATTTTGTATACCATGGGTGTATGGTACTTTAAAAGCTTATGTAGCTTTCTTGATGTGTAATGATACTTTAATATCTACTTTTAACATTATAAGCATGTATGTAAAGAGGCCAAGGGTCAAGCATGTGTACTTTTATACTTGTACTCTTTTGGTATCAAACTTTTGCTTCAAAATGTATTTGAACTAATTTTGGAGGTTTGACATATGAAAATCTTGTAATTGATATGTATGAGGCCATGGGCCATTATTTTACATTCAAATATTCATATCAAAGTTGTTGACATGTTCACATACTCAAATCTCATTGAAAAATCAGTTTTCAACATTCATTTTGAACCAATTCATCATGTGTTTCAAAGTATAGGTTGAACCTTAGCACCTTGGACTCATAATAGGTTTTCCAGTAGCATTTCGAGGTGTTTCGGTCGACCGAAATGGCAAATGGATTCATTAATGCACAGTAATTCATCATTCCAGTAGCCAATTCTACTGTTCAGGGCCTATTTCGGTCGACCGAAACTTTATTTCAGTCTACCGAAACAACCAGCACTTAAATTCATGTTTTCCACAATTTTTTTGGTCATTTCAGTGGACCTAAATAGCTTTCATACTCCAGCTTCTTCAGTTCAGTTTCAGCACTGCTGTTCCAACTTTGAATGGCCATATCTCCTTCATTTCTTATCCAAATAGGGTGATTCTTGAGCCTAAATTCTTGGATTTTGAGTTAGCTTTCCAATGGTATCAATTGGATTCTCAGATTCCAATCACAGTGGGAGTTATTCATGTTTTAGTGAGGTAGTGTCAGATTTCACCTAAACCGGAAAAAGGGCATTTTGTGGGATTCTTGGCCAATGTTCTTAGAACCTCTTGGCATGTTAAGAAATGATTAGATTAGGTTGTATTCACCTTGTTTGACTTGTTGAGAGTCAATTTTCTCCCTTTAATTGTGAATTGACCATTTTGCCCTTTATTGACGAATTTTGCCCGTTTTAACTCCAGTTTCCTCTTTTGCTCACTTTAAGTTCCGTGACCTCATGGAATGTCACATTGATGTCTTAGAGATGGTTTTTATCTCAAGGGACTATGGTTTCATCTTTTGCTTCTGCATTTTGGATCCGTTATCGGGTCAACTTTCGAGTCATCACTGACGCACCGGGTTGAAAAACTTGGGCCGTCACACAAATAAACAATGCATGAAACCACCTTCCATGCACAAGTAGGGTTGAAACCACACAATCCATGTCCTAAGGTTTCAAGTCTAAAATGGCATACAAAATGTCAAGTTCTCATTATATGATTTGCTAAATAATACAAGGTTAGCAAATTATCAACTAAATCACACCTTATAGTAAACTTTCAATACTAAATCAATAACAACATAATAATAAGTTTGCAAAGCAAATACTATCAATAATCCATAAGAGTTCCATATTACAATAATATGAATTTTCTAGAGTTTAGTAATCTACTAAGTGAAACAATCATCCTACACAAGATATATATAAGATATATAATTTCTCTACACAAGATATATAAGCCATACATGCTTTGAATCATTTAAACCCTAAGTTAAGTATATAGGATTTCCATTAATATGCAATACTACAATTCAACATGTATACAATATATATTGAACCCAAAAATAACTAAAACACTAAGAGAATAAACATACAACAACCCCCTATAATAAAATCTCTAGAATCCTCAAGAAAACAATACAATGGAAAATCCAAGAACAAGGCCTCCAAGGTGATCCTCCAAGGAAGCTAAAACCCTTCTATGGTGAGGTGAAATGGTGAGGGGAAAGTGGTGGAAAATGGAGGTCAAAGGTGGAGGTTAATGGTGGTGGCTATGGAGAGAAAAAGAGGAAGAAAAAGGGTTAGTGGAAAATTTTCCACTAACATAAGGCATATACACACACACACTTTCGCTACACTAGCACTACCTCTCACACACACACTTTAATCCCTTCCCTCCACTTGTCAATTATCTAAGCCTCCTTATAAGATTGAATCATAAGCCTACACTTGTCACCATCTTAGGCCTCCTCACAAGGCCTAATCCAAGCCTTACACTTGCCCTCATCTCAAGCCTCCAAGTGTCCCAATCCAATGCCAACAAGTGGGTGAATTTTCACCCAACATTTGTCACCAAACAATGCTTCCAAGTGTCACCATTACAAAGTCAACAAGTGGACTAATGAGAGTGTGACACTTGTCACACTTTTTCAAAAATTGTAAAATAATCCCTCCCCAAAATATCTCACAAAATAAATTACAAAATGGTCCCTAAGACAAATATCTGGAAAAAAAAAAAAAAAAAAAAAAAAAAAAAAGAAAAAAAAAGATAATTACACAAACCGCCACAAAATTCGAAAACGTTTCCGAAAAAACTATGCATCCATACCCCTCAAAAATTGAAAACAAGCTAGCATGCTTTCTATGAAATTCAATCATGTATCGGCATTAAAATAAAATGACACGAATGCATGCGGTGCCCGAAGACATTTCCGAACATAAAACCCTAAGGCAACGCGAAGGGAAATGAACGTGAAGGGCAATGAACAAATAAATAAATTAAATAATTAAATAAAATTAACTCGAAAAAAGGGAAAGATGACACGGTCATCACATTGTCTTTCAATTTTGGAGATTATGTATTGTAATTAGTGCTTGGCCTTGTGAATTCAAACTTGGCTGTACCAAAGTTTATATTGATAATTCTTTAAATTGATTCTATATATTGGCTACATGTTGTCTTATGTGTGATTAATTGAGGGTTAATCTCTACATTGAGTACTCTTTGTAATTGTACTTAGTGATGGCCATGCATGGTTCTTATTGGATACAATTGCTAGTAGTTTGATGGATTATGCTTAGTCTTGATGGGTTATACTACACCTTAGAGTAATTGTAGTTAGGTACATAATTCATGCTTAATTTTGATAGTTCATACTTATTTATTGCAATTTGTATTATATTCTTGATTATTGATGTGTGCTTGTAGCCACATTTTTATTACAATGTGTTTTCCCCATTAATTGAAGGCATTTGATATAATTGCATGAGTTTAGTGGTGTAATCCATGCCCTAAGCCTCTCTCCTTATTACATTAATTCAAGTTTACTTTAGCTTAATTTCAATTACATACTTAACATAGTTAAATCACCATTAGTATAATTAACCAATCACCATCTTTTTAATCTCACGCTCATTGATATTAAGTTAAATTCCAAGCCAATAATACATGTGGATGATCCCTTCTCACTGTACTAACGTATAAGTGTTTAGTGGTTGTATAAATTTAAAAGCTGATGCCCCAATTGCCACATCTAAGCACCTATTTTTGAGTGCACACTGGTGCGTATCAGGTATGAAGAGGGACATTGCTATTTTTGTCTCTAAGTGTAGTACTTACCAGATGGTTAAAATTGATCGTCAAAGACCGCCAGATTCTTTGTAGCCTCTACCTATACCAGAATGGAAATGGGAGAGCATTTCTATTGATTTTATGGAGGGATTGCCTATTTCCAATATGAGTCACAATTCCATTTCGGTTATTGTGGATAGATTGACTAAATCGGCTTATTCTTGCCTATTCCCACTTTTTTCACTTCGACACTGTTGGCAAGACCTTATATTACAGAGATTGTGAAGTTTCATGGCATACCATTATCCATCATATCGGATAGGGATTTAAGCTTTATCTCAGGATTTTGGAAGCATTTTCAGTAGAGTTTGGGTACAGAGTTACATCTCAACACTACTTATCATCTTCAGACTGATGGACAAACTGAGAGGGTCAATCAGATCATAGATGATATGCTTCGTTCTTATGTCCTTGACTTTAAGGACAATTGGGAGGATTATTTGCCACTTCTGGAATTTTCATACAACAATAGCTTTCAGAAAACTATTGGTATGGCACCGTTTGAGGCATTATATAGCTGACCGTGTAGATCTCCTGTTTGTTGGTTGGAGGTTCGAAAGAGCAGATTTTTAGGTCCTGAATTCATTAAGGATACCTCTGAGAAGATCCCTCTTATTAGGGATTGTATGCGCACTGCCCAGAGTAGGCAGAAGAGTTATGCAGATCGTCATACTCGTGCATTGGAGTTTCAAGTTGGAGATCAGATTTTGCTCAAAGTGTCTTCTATGAAGGGTGTAATGTGCTTTGGGAAGAAAGAAAAGTTGTCACCATGTTTTGTTGGTCCTTTTATGATTACAGATCGAGTTGGAGCTGTAACTTATTGGTTAGTACTTCTGAACCATTTACATCGTGTCCATAATATGTTTCATGTTTCCATGTTGCTGAAATTTTTACGAGATGAGGATCATTATCAGCATATTGATGTTGGTGAGATTGAGTTGTAGTCGGATGCAAAATATGTGAAGCCACCATTTTGTATTCTAGACCGTAGGGATCAGGTTATTCGCAACAAGGTTATACCTCTTGTGCGCATTCAATGGAGCCATCGTAATGAGGCTGAGTTTTCTTAGGAACGAGAGGACGAAATACATTCAAAGTTTCTGAAAATTATGGAATAAGGAAAGGGCGAATTCCGAGGACGGAATTCCTTTTGTTATAGGGGAAGAATGTAATACCCCTAATTTTTTAAAGGATTTAGTTGGGATTTATTTATTTATTTTATGGCATTTAATTGATTATGTGGCTATTAGCTTATTTATTGTTTGATTTAAATTGTTAAAATGAATTATGTGTTTTTAATTAATTTGATTGTATGAATTTGCTTGTGTTTTAAGTATTTGTTAGGAATTAAATGATTATTTTTATTTTTTTTTTAAATTTAAAGGAATGGATTTGGATAGTAATAATATATATATATATATATATAGTCCGATTACAGTTAGTATTATTATTACTATATTTATTTATTTTCCTTTTTCTTTTCTTTGTCCTTAAGTAACTATAGTTGGGAAGGGATTAGGATTAAGTAGTCGACATATATATATATGTATATATTATGTTTGTGAAAGGGTTACAAACCTTATTTACATAGACACAAATAGAGAGAGAGAGATCTTGGCAGAGAGAGTTTTTAGAGAGAGAAAGCCGAGAGCTTAAAGAGAGAAAGTGATCGCCGACTAAGGAAGGAAGGAGGCCGAACCAAGAAAGATAGGAGGGCTGTTCGTGGGCTAAGACTTAAGTAGCAGAAGGCTGTGAAGGCTGTCATGGGTCACCTGAAACAGAGAGGAAAACAAAGAGAAGGGGTTTGAGATTTTCAACCCGAAATCCTAAAGGCAAGTTCTTGTTCTACTCTTCTCCTCTGACTACATGTTCAATACATGCCTAGCCAATTCTTGGATAATTAAATAGTAAAAATGACCATGTTTGCATGCTTAAATGGATCTAAAATAGTGAGTATGTTTATGTATGTGTATTGGTTTGATCTTGAATCTTGATACATGAAAACTTGTTTTAATTCGGTTTCATAATGTTTAAAGGTTTTAAATAAATAATTGGGATTGGAAACCATTATTAGGATATGGTTATTGATTAATGCACCATTGTTAGGATATGGGGGCATATTATTGAGGCATATTATGGATCGACTGGCTAATAAATTTAATCTTATCTCTTCGTGTCAGGTCACGGAACCATGTGGATGACATGTTATTGAAAGACTATGGCGGATAATTTATTTTTATTGTTATGGATAGGATATGGATTTATATATATATGTGTGTGTGCCACAATATGAGCTTGAGGTCTCAGGATCAGTGGTTAGGGAGCGTATATTGCCTTAGGGATACATAGCTGGATATAATGGATTGTTATGTGCCCTGGTAGGTGATGGTACTCATACCCACCATGTGTGCATTTTCATGTTGCCTACTATCTAGATGAGTTCGCCCTATAGTCCAGTGAGAGTCATTTAGTGTGTATCTATGTATATATACGGATTACGTAACTATTGTATGAGTTAATTATGACATATTCATGTATTGGGTCTCTGTTTGAGATGTAGTGGAAAGGACTTGTTCATGGGCCTGACCCACTATTATTTTTTAGGTGTTCGTCAAGTGTAGAGATTGTTCATGCAGAGCAGATGTCGTGACCCGAGTTTTTCAACCCGGTGCGTTAGTGATGAACCGAAAGTTAATCCGATAACAGATCCGAAATGCAGAAGCAAAAGATAAAACCAAAGTCTATAGAGATAAAAATCATCCCCAAGACACCAATGTGACCTTCCATGAAGTCATGAAACTCAAAGAAAGCAAAAGCGAAAACAAAGGTCAAAATGGGCAAAACTATTAACCAAGGGCAAAATGGTCAATTCACAAATTAAAAAAAAAAAAAACTTGACTCTAAACAAGTAAAACAAGGTGAATACAACCTAATCTAATCATCTCACAACATTCCAAGAGGTTCCAAGAACTTTGGACAAGAATTCCACAAAATGCCCTTTCCCGGTTTAAGCGAAAACTGACACTACCTCACTAAAATATGAATAACTCCCACTGTGATTTGAATCTGAGAACGGAATTGGTACCATTAGAAAGCTGACTAAAAATTCATGAATTTAGGCTCAAGAATCACCCCATTTGGATTAGAAATGAAGGAGATATGACCGTTTGAAGTCAGAACAATAGTGCTGAAACAGAATTAAAGAAGCTGGAGTGTGGAAGCTATTTAGGTCGACCGAAATGACCAGAAATTTTCATGAAATCCTGAAAGTGAAGAAAAATCACTTAGGTCGACCGAAATGATGAATCGGTCGACCGAAATGGACCTGAAACTTGATTTTGGCTACTGGAATACATGTTTTACTGTAAAAATGAAGTCCCAAAAGGCTTCGGTCGACCGAAATGGCATTTCGGTTGGCCAAAATGACTCGAGAAAGAACTGAAACACTCGTTAAATGCCAAAAATGAAGAAAACTTCTCAAGTCTCAAATGAATCCCCCATGTCATGATTAAACTGAATTATATGTAAGTGTGTGATGATGTGAACATACACGCAAGTGTAATATGATATTTTAAACATTGTTATAATGGCCTATGGCCTCATTACATTTCATTTGCAAGATTTTACATGCCAACCCTCAAAGTTAGAAAGATTACATCCCAAAGACAAAACTTGGAATCTAAATGCATATACTTGAACTTTAAGGATTTTGGCCTTTGCCCTCACGTCATACATATCAAATAGGTCCTAAATAATGTATTAAAGTAAACTTTACATGTTATAAGGAAAAAATGACATAATTGAACCTAACTATGTATTACATCTTTATAAGCAAAACTTAAACATGATAACACTTGTATGTGAACAAGAATACTTTAAAAGAAACTTCAAATTTATGAATCACCCAAGGCAAGTGCAAATCTCCAATCTTGAATCCTATACTTGAACAAATCACCCAGTAACTTCGGGGTGAGTAAACAAGTTTACTCGTAGAGAATGAGCATGTATCGACTTGATTTCTTTATAGATTTTTATAACAACATGAAACAATTCAAAAGGGTCATGCCACCTAACGTCTATGTCATAGGTGAGCCTCAAGGAGTATCCTAAGCTACCTTAAATCATTTCTAGCATAAAACACATCCTTTATGCAATTTCAACAAAATAGGTGCATGTTATACAAAGCATCAAGACATAGATTTTCAAAGCCATCACCTTGAAATCTAAAATGCAATAACAACTAAATATAACAATTTAGTATAATTAGAATTTCTAATACCATACATCAAGACATAGATTCTCTAAGTTATCAACTTGAAATCTAAAAGTGTGCAAACCACTAAATATAACAATTTAGTATAGATGTACTTAACAACATCAAATCGCCAATAGCCAAAACCACAAATCACAATTAAACATGATTGTCAACTTGGAATTGAATGCGAAATCAAATAGTGGAAGACTTGGACATCAAACTTGGAATTTTGTCGAGACCTCAATGGTTATTCCAGGCATTAACCCGCTGGGAAGACCACCCTAGTATGCACTATCTCAATTGGGGAGAACTCATACCTCCCACACTAGAGCCAAACTCTAGCCATGTCACTTGTAACAACAATGTCCCAAGACTCCAAAATAAACCAAATAAGTTCACAACATATACATAATTTATATAATGCACGAAATCACCTTTCATGCACAAGTAGGTTGAACCCATACAATCTATGCCTTAGAGTTTAAATTCTAAAATGGCATATATATAATGTCAATCACAAAGTCTGCAATTCATTACACAAGGCAACAATATATTCCATAAAGAAAACATGTTCTCATAAATATAAATATAACAACAATGTTATCCAATGCTCAAAACACAACTATGTGAATACATAAAAGTCCAAATCCATGATTTGTACATAGAAACAACTTCTACTACAAAATTAAATCCATGGAACAATAAGATGGAATTTAATTAAATAAAAATAATTAAACTCTCTAGATTTCAAATCATTTCCAAATGGCCTCAATTTAATATATGCTAAAGGATATAGCATGATCATTACTTGTATTCATTCAAAATCCTAATTAGACCAATGGAACCATAAAAATAGATTTTAAATAATTCTCTTAATTAAAGTCTCTAGATTTTCAACTCATCCAAATGCTCTCAAATTAAAGTATGTTAAAGAACATGCCAAAACTTAATTTAAAAGCATATCCCATGTTATTTTCATGCAAGGTACGTACATGGGAATTAAACTTTCACCAAAGATAATTATTAAATAAAAAGTGTAATTCTTATTCAAATAATCCCAATTTAATATATGTTAACAAACACATCAAAACTTAATTTCCTAGCATACCACAATTAAATTCTAAGTTGAATACCATCATGAGAATTAAGTTAAATACCATCATGAGAATTAAATCTTAACCATAGAAAATAATTAAATTAAATTCTAGATTCTTAACAAAAGCATGCATACAAGTTGTATAAGCATTAAAAACATGCAAGACAACTGAAATATGAAATTATAACACCCCCTACCTCCATTTGAGATGAAATCTCAAATCCCCACCAAAATGAAACCGCTCCGAATCCGACAAAACTTCTAGGTTTTGTCGGGAACAACACGGTGAACAAGAACCCCAAGGAAGCCCTATCAAAATCACAACTTGACCTCAAACCCGAACTCAAAAAATGGCCAAAAACGGATTCTAATAAGGGGGAAAGGTAGAGCACGGCAAGGAGAGCATAAAACACTAAGGCATTACACCTTTTTACCTAAGGGAAGTGGGCAGAAAAGAAGAGAGAAGGGTGGCAGCCCCTTGGCTGCCATGGCTGCCGCCCAAGAGAGAGGAGAGAGAGAGAAAGAAAAATCTGAATTTTTCTCTTAAGACCTCCTATTTATAGAAAAACCCTAAAAGTGTCCCGAAAGGGCTCCGCCGAATTTGGAAAAGTGGAATTTGAGCAGACGCGCTCAAATGACAAAACTATGTGAATGAAAAAGAAGCTGAATGAGAAAATATGAACAACGGAAGAAACAGCGTCAAAAATTGAGTCCCGAGCAGAGAGAGATGCCCCAAACAAGTTTGGTGGCAACCGGGGTCAGAAACCCGGAGAAAAACGACCAGAAGGAAATTCTATGAGTACACGGCTCAACGAAAAGTGAAAATGAATCCCGTACAAGGATCCAGGCTCAAAATAAGGTATTTAACAATAACTTTCATTAATTGCACAATGGCCCCTCCAAAAAGTGAAAACTGCATAACTGGCCCAGAATGAAAATATCTTCCAAAAATATTTTCTTAAAAATCCCTGAAATAAAATATCTTCAAAAGATATTTACGAAAAACACCCAAAAAAATGGAAATGTTTCTAAAGAACTGTGCATCCATGCCCCTATGGACACCAGGAGCAACCAGAGTACCTTTATGCAAAAGTAAAGATATGTATTTTGTGGAAACCACTTAGAATGAAGATACGTGAAGTCAAAAACCAACTCCAAACACAAGAAGTGAAGTTGTGTCAAAAAATGACAAATGGGAAAAAGACAAAATAGGGAAAAGGACGAAAAAGTGAACAATGTCCAAAAGTGAAAATGTGGAAATGACGCAGTCCCCAAAGGAAGTTGTCAATCCAAGGAAAAGAGTCTCGAAAACCATCCCCGAGCACTCAAGATGACACCAAGTGACAAGAAACTGAACTCAGAAAGGAAAAGATCAACGAAAAATAATAATAATAATAATAATAATAATAATAATAATTATCCGTGAAAATCTGAGAGAAAAGAAAGGAAAGGAAATGACCGGGTCATTACAGCAGAGACCAGTCTTCATCACTCTTCAGATTATCTACGTAGGATTCTACTTCATGTTTCAGTCTTTAGTTGTTATTGTTATTTACTTTCAATTGGGATTTATTGGTATGAATTCCCGAATTATAATCTAGAGGATTATTGGTATCAGGGATGGTTAGTATTTAATTATTTGGATTTTATTCTTCAATGATTTATTTAATTAGTATTTTAGTTTCTTTTCAGCTTTATTCATTTATTCTTTATTATTCTTTTGTATTATGTGTTCGATTATTACCTTAATTGTTTCGATATCCCTCAGTGTCGTATACGGACCTGATCGACCCATGTTTAGGAATCGAGGGGTATCAGATGTTGAAAATATTGCCAAATTCTATTAGAGATGGGACAATTAAAGAAAATATGGTTATGGTTTTCATATATCTTCAGCTGACCAAGCACAATCTGACAATATTCCTTCCTAGGAGGCTAGACTTGTCTTAGGTATTTAGCTTATAGTTAAGAGTAACCCAAGCAATGAAAGGAGAATGAAGTAGTAGGAGAGATGGTCCAATGAAGTCTATCACCAAAGTTAGTGTTGATGGGATGGAGAGCCTCAGTGGTGCCAATGGATGGAACAATGGTATAGAAAAAATGGTTAATTCTCCATTGGAAATGCCTAATACGAGAGCTAACTATGGCATTATCATCCCAAATATAATTCACAATTAGGTCTGAGTTGACTCCACATCTACCATCGAGAGGGCCTAAAGGCAACCAATAATCATGCTAATGGGAAATGCTTTTACCATCACCCACTACATGCTTGATAAAAGGCCTAGCTAACTTTCTGAGCCTTGGAAGCTTCAACCGGTAACAAGAGCTTAGTTGATTGGCCTTAAGACTTTAAAAGCTCTTGTTCTTGATGAGGTTAGAATATTGAGCCCAATCAAACTATAGGGACGTCCCATCATCTTTAAAAAGATTCCAAATATGCTTTAAAATAGCTGTGTTATTAAGGGAGATAAGATTAGGAAGGCCATGAGCCCTTCATATTCTATAAGTTTGCACATATCCACCGTTAGCACTAGTAGACTTTAGCTCAACACAAGTCCATATGAATTTTCTCAACACTCCATTAACCTGTTGAAGAACTTGGATAGGCAAGATGAAGTGACTACTCCAATATGCCTAGCTAATGTCCTAAGCATCAGAAACATCCGCCAGTTACAAGAGCTTAGCTAATTGGCCTTAAGACTCCAGAAGCTCTTGTTATTGACAAGGTTAGAATATTTACCCCCATTCAAACCACATGGAGTGCCCATTATCTTTAAAAATATTCCAAATATGCTTAAAAACATTTATTCCATTAAGGGATATGATAGAATTGTAGACACTAAAATTTAGTGGGCTTTGGTTTTAACAAATGGATCCATTAAATTTGGGTCTAATGTTTAATTAAGTTATTTAATTGGTCGAGACTTGGTCCACTTAAATTATTTACTTAGCCCAGCCCAGATGATTAAATGAAAAGATAATTATTCCGAATAAAATATATTTGGAATAATTAATTTTAATACAACTGGCCCGACCCAGTTATTATTTTATCCTTATCAAGAGATAACACATGTGACGACCCAGATTTTTAGGCCAGCGTGTCCTGTGATGAACCGTAAGGATGATCCGATAACGGATCCGAATGCAAAAGCGAAAACAAAAAACAAGACTCTAAGAAATCAAAGTGACCTTCCATGAGGTCATGGAACTCAACAAGAACTGATGCGGAAGCAAAACATCAAAAATATGACAAATAAACCCCTAGGGGCAAAATAGTCATTTTTGAAAACTGTAGATTCGGGTGCCACTGAGCACACCGCTGGAAGGACAACAAAAAACTAATCAAGATGGACTCAAGAATCGGATGATTCGGAGTCCGGGCGAAGGAGAAACGGCATGACGAAGAAAAACGAGCACTTAAGGCAAAAAGGGTAAACTGGTAATTATCCAGGAAGAACCGGGTGCAACCGAGTACATCGTTGGAAAGACAGCGAAAAATTAGTCAAGTTCAAAAAAAAATTCACTTGAATCGGAGTCCGGACGAAGGAGAAAAGCCCAAAAGAAGAGTTGACGTCGCGGCGGCCCGACGAAGGGCCATGACAGCCCCATGCGCACACCCATGCGCGCGCCCATACACGCCGCGCGCGTGCTGAGTGCACCATAGCTGGCAGCAGCAGCCCATAAAGCTACTGTGGGGTTATTTTTCAGAAAAATCCAGAACAGAGGCTGAATTTGGAGGCCTAGATGAATTTTTTTGCAAAAACACAAAGAAGAAACCCCCCTCAAAATTGAGTTTTTTACGTGATTCGCTAGAGAATTTAAAAAAAAAAATGCAATGTAAAATGCCCAAAATGCCCTCCCAAGAAATTTGGTCCAAAGGGTCGAAAAAGTTGCTAAATAGAAAACTGAAAGCTGAACTTTGCGATCGATTTCCGGCACCAAGAAGACATTTTCTGGAAAAACACGAAAAAGAACCCCCCCCCCCCCCCCCCAAAATCATGTTTTCTATTCAACCATGTTGAAAGAAGGAAATAAAACTACTGTGAAAAGTCTATAATGCCCCTAGATCAGAATATGCAAAAAAAGTGCGAAATGAATTCACAAGAGGCTCAAAACACAAACGATAAGGTTTTGCCCGGAAACGACCATGTACGTAAACGTAACTTACCTATTTGGACGTGCTACAATGGTCCACGACTTAAAAATACCACCAATACAAAATCCGACCCCCCAACGGGCAAAAAGGCAAAAATGGAACGTGGAATGAAAACTCAGAATCCAAAAATAAAAAACAGGATCAAATGACTGTTTAGCCCTTGGCTACACTTCAAACATGATTTATAAGACCCTATGAAAGAATGAAAATGGAATTCCCACACCTGATGCAACCATGGTGAAGCAATGACTTGCGATTTTTCAAGATTTTCACAATATTTCATGAAGTTAAAAAGTACATAGAATACAATATAATGGTCATTGGCCTCTGGCCTCATCTCATACATATCAAATACATTGAAAGGAGTGTACTTAAGTACACATTACATACATGGAATCAAATATACATATTTTGACATATAAGTCTACAAAATGACATTTCATGCTAACATTTGCATGAAATGGAAACTTGAAAGCTACACGACATCCAAGGAATGCTAGGCGTCATGAACCAAGTCTTCGTACCTGTAATATGCCCCAGTATCGTAGGGGTGAGTAACATAAAGCTACTCGTAGGAGATGAGCATGCATCGACCTAGCATTTTACAAATTTATCACCTCAAGGTAAAAAATGTTCCACCGAACGTCTATGTCCAAATGAGACTCGGGGAGCATCCTAAGCTACCTTAGAGTCTAAGTAACAAGAATCATGATATACATACGTGTATGAAACGAATCATAGTTGGGATAATCTAAGAACACGACAAGAAGAATGCTTGAGCATATATTAACATGAATTGCATTTTCAATACAATTGAACTAAGTCTAGAGTAATCCATATAACATGACAAAAGCATATTTCAATACAAGTTAACAAGAATCACATTATCGATGCAATTCAACAGCAAAAGAGCATGTTATACAATGCAATAAGGTATAAGTTCTCAAAGCCATCAACTTAGAATCTAAAGCACAAAATAACAGTGGTGGTTCATGCCACCTAACGTCTAAGTTCTAAATGAATCAACAGGATCAATCCTAAGCTATGTTAGAACGTCAAAACACAATTTTCAATATCGATGTAATTTAACCAACATTGGGACTTCCAATACAACGCGTAAAGCACAATTTCGCAAAGTTAACATCATGTAACTTAAAATGGAACGACAAATAAGGAACAAACATCATCTAGTTATCAACTTGAAAACGAAATGCGAAGTCAAACAACGTGGATACTCGGACGTCATACCGGATCAGACTGACAACATAGTTACTTTAGGGTTACTAGCCCATGGGTAACCTCCCTACGTGCACACTAGACTACATAGAGGGACTATCCCCCGTACTAGAACCACGTCCTAGCCATAGCCAAACAACGACATCCCCAAGTTTCCAAAATCAACAAGTTGTGCAACAACGCATATATCAACAAGAATATGCAAGATAATCAACTATCTACCAAGCACAACCAAATTTGGAAACCTATACAATACATTCTCTAAGTCCACAACTAATATGACGTGATGAATGTCGAATCTTCAGTGTGCGATTCATCACACGCTATGCATGAATGATGTTAAATACAAAATGTGCAAATCATTACACAAGGCAACAATATATTCAATAAGGAAAACATATTCTTATGAGTATAAGCATGGCAACTATGTTATCCAACGCTCAAAACATAACCAAATGAATATACAACAAGTCCATGTCCAGGATTTTAATATAGAAACGACTTTCAAACACAATTAAATCCATGGCTCAATTCGATAGAACTTAATTAAATAAAAATAATTAAATTCCCTAGATTCTAATTCAATTCAAAATAACCTCAAATTAATACATATTAAAGAACATGGCATGGTCATCACCTATATCCATTCTAAAACTCAATTAGGTTATTGGAACAACAAAGTAGAACTCTAATTAAATCATGCTAATTTAATTATCAAGGTTCTAAAGCAACTTCAAATGGTCCACAATTAATATATACTAGTAAACAAGTCATGGCCAATACAAATATCAAGTTAAAATCTTAGTTAAGCTAATGGGACCACAAAATAGATTTTAATTAATTCTTTTAATTAAAATCTCTACATTTTCAAACTTAACCAAATGCTCTCAATTTAATATATCTTAGAGAACATGCCAAGGACTAATGTAATATCACATTACAAGCTTATTTCATGCAAGTTACACCTATGTAAATTAAACTTTCACTAAAGTTAAATATAAAATAAAGGTTGCAATTCTCATGCAATTAATCCCAATTTAATATATGTGAGTAACCACACCAAAGCTTAATTTTCTAACATGCCACAATTCAATTCCAAGTTGTATATCACCATGAGGATTAAATCTTAAACAAGGAAATTAATTAAATGAAAGGTTTCAAAACCTCACCAAATATTCTAAATCAAATATATGTGAAGCTATATGGCATGTAGACCAAGAATATCAAGTCGGAATTCAAATGGAGTGAATAGTGCACTCGGGGCAAATTAATTAATCAAATTAATTAATAATTACTAATTTTCAAAACACCTCCAATTACCTTTAAATTCAACTATATTGAAGAGCATGCTAAGGCCTAATATAATATGCTAACACATATTAATTTCAAGTTAGTTAAGGCCATATGAATTAATCTTTCACCTAAGATAAATATTAAATAAAATCTTTAATATTTATTCAAATGTTCTAATTTTAATACACGACAATGAGCATATCAAGGGGCAATATAAAATCATGCTACATGTTTAAACCAAGTCATGAGCAACCGGAAAAATTAGATCCCGTACAAGAAAAATAAATAATAAAATCTCTAGATTTTATATTTAATCATGCAAACAAGTAGTATAAGCATCACAAGCATGCTATATAACAAGAATTTAAACCTAGAACATCTCCTACCTCAATTTGAGATGAAAATCCCAAAGGCCCACCAAAATAAAAGTGCTCCGAATTCGACGATACCGAGAGGTTTTGTCGGGGACAACACCGTGAACAAGAATCCGCAAGAAGCCCCATGAAAATCTCAACTTGACTCCAAACCCGAACTCAAAAAATCATCGGAAATGGATTCTAATAAGGGCAAAAGGTAGAGCACGTCGAGGGAAGCAATAAATGCTAAGGCCGAAGGATTTCTACCAAGGAAAAGTGGACCAAAGGAGGAGAGAGAAAGTGGCAGCCATGGCTGCTAGGAAATCCGGCCAAGAGAGGTGGGGAAGATGACCAAAATCTAATCTTTCACTTTAGGGCATCCTATTTATAGTAAGTCTTAAAAACTGCCCCCGAAAGGGCCCCACCAGGTCCGAAAAAGTGGATTTTGAGCAGACGCGTTCAAACGGCAAAACTCCATGAACAAAAAAGATTCAAAATGAGAAAATATGAACAACGGAAGAAACGGCATCAAAAACTAAGTCCCAAGCAGAAAGTTATGTCCTGAACAAGTTCAGCGGTAACTAGGTCCAGAAACTCTAAAATTAGAGAAAAATGACCAGAAGGAAATTCTAAGAGTCCACGACTCGACGAAATGTGAAAATGAATCCCGTACGAGGATCCAGGCCCTAGACAAGACATTTTGCAATAACTTTCGTTAATTGCACAATGGCCCCTACAAAAAGGGTTAACTGCGAAATTGCCCCAGAATGAAAATATCTTCCAAAAGATATTTTCTTAGATGCCCCTGAAATAAAATATCTTCAAAAGATATTTATGAAAAACACCCCAAGAAATGAAAAAGATTCTGAAGAATTGTGCATCTATGCCCCTGTGGACACCGGGAGCAACCAGAGTACTTTCTTACAAAAGTAAAGATACGTATTTCGAGGAAACCACTCAAGATGAAGGCACGTGAAGTCAAAAACCAACTCCGAGCATGAAAAGTGAGGTTGTGCCAAAAACTGACAAACGGAGATAAGACGAAATAGGGAAAATGACAGAATAGGGAAAAAACGAAATAGCGCATAGTGTCCAAAAACGAAAAATGCGAAAATGACTCGGTCCTCAAAGGAAGTTGTCAATTCACATGAAAGAGTCTCAGAAACCAATTTCGAGCACTCGAAATGACACTAAGCGACACGAAACAGAGCTCAGAAAGGAAAATTAAACGAAAATAATTCATTCGTAAAATTTCAGAAAAAAGGAAAGGAGGACAAATGACCGGGTCATTACAACACATGTCATCATCCTATAAATCCAAGAAGCCTATAAATAAAGGTCTGGAGGAAGAAGGAAAGGGTACAAAAATTCAGAGTCCAGAAATCCAGAAACTCAGAAATCCAGAGATTCAGAAATCAAGAGACTCAGAAATCCAGAAGGTCCAGAAATTGAGAGAATCAGAAATCTAGAGGGCAAAATCCCGAGGGCAAACCTGAAGGCGAAGAATACCAAGCACATCCAAAGTCGTGCCGTTCTTTACCAAATTCGACAAATTATCTCCTCTCTGAAGACGAAGAACAACAAACACATCCAAAGACGTGCCGTTCTTCCTCAAATTCAACAAAGGACACAAGTTCAGAATTCAGAAGTTCAGAAGTTCAGAAATTCAGACACAAATTCAGAATTCAGAAGTCCAGAAACAAAGTACACAAATTCATAATTCAGAAGTCCAGAAATCCAGAGACTCAGAAGTCAGAGACACAAATTCAGAATCCAAACCCAAAAGTGAAGAACATCAAGCACATCCAAAGACGTGCCGTTCTTCATCAAATTCTACGGTGATCAACGACAAGCACATCCAACGACGTGCCGTTCTTCATCAAATTTCACGGTGATTCAAGAACAAGCTCGTGCAGCCCTTGAATCCAACCAACAACAAAAAGGAGATCGAATCAGAGGACCATTCTTTTTTTGTAAAAGATATTACAAAGGATTGTACTCAAATTTTCCAAATTAATAAATTACTAATTGCTCCATATTTTGTTTCTATTTGCAAACTTACAAAATTTGTGTGTACAAATTTTTGGCACGCCCGATGGGACATCCTCTGCCTCTCATCTCTTTCTCCTACATCAAATCCTCAACAAATTCATCGTCAGATTCAGACGAATAGTAAGAATACCCCCAAAGACATTGCAGTTATGACGGATAACATCAACACCACCACAAAAGGTGGCAAGAAGGTTACAACTTCATCAAGTGGTACAAACAACTCTGCAAGTTCAATGATGTGGAGTATGGTCAAATCATTCGTTCCTGCTAAAAGACATCACGATGCGATGAGAGTCAATTCTGCCAATTCTGTCAAAGTATCAACTCAAACTCACACCGCCTTCACCTCACTGGGGGCAAGGAGAAAGGTTCCTACAACCTCAAAGGTTGCTCTAGTCACAAGTTCAAGGCTGGTCCACCCAAGGCTAAAGATTTTTTTTGACTCCATAACTATGCTAGTCATGATGACAAGTACTACCTCGTATGAAGAGCAATTGACAACTATGGCCCATGCAATTGAAAGATTACAACACTCTCTCAAGGAGCAAGATCTAAAAATTGCCTCGCTGACAGAAAAGTTAAAATTGCGTGATGACAATGCTGAGTCAAGCAAAGGCCGAATTCCTCATTCTAATTCTATGCCAGAGAGTACTCCAATTGATGATCAAAATAACGCGTCCGCCAATCCAACAATTGATGCTGCCGCCGTCACCTCACTTTCTTTCCAACAACTTCAAGATATGATAGCAAATTGCATAAGAGAACAATACAATGGCATTCCTCAAAGTGCTCGCATGTACTCAAAGCCTTACACAGAAAGAATTGACATCTTAAAAATGTCAGTTGGGTATCAACCTCCAAAGCTTCAACAGTTTGACAGAAAAGGAAATCCCAAGCAACATGTCGCGCACTTTATAGAAACTTGCGGCAATGCTGGTACAGACGGAGATCTCCTTGTCAAGCAATTCGTTCGTTCCCTCAAAGGGAATACATTTAATTGGTACACAGACCTCAAAGCTAGAAGTATTGACAGTTGGGAGCAGATAGAACGAGAATTTCTCAACCGTTTCTACAGCACTCATCGTATTGTAAGTATGCTGGAGTTTACAAATACAAAACAGATGAAGGGTGAACCCGTGGTTAACTACATCAACCGTTGGCGAGCTCTAAGTCTTGACTGCAAGGATCGTTTATCTGAAATTTCTACAGTTGAAGTATGTATGCAAGGCATGCACTGGGAGCTTCTTTATATCCTACAAGGGATTAAGCCTCGCACATTTGAAGAGCTTGTTACTCGAGCCCACGACATGGAGCTTAGCATGGAAAATCATGGTGCTAGGAAAGATGTTCCAGATATACCCGACAACCTTCAAGAAGATGAGGGAAGTGAGTCAGAAGACAATATACTTCTTAACTCAGACGATGAAGTAGCATCATCTTTTATTATAAGCATCAACTCAAGAGACTTGCGTCAAGAAATACACCATGCTATAACAATGACTTCAACCGAAAGTGCAAAATCACAGGGGGCATTAAGTCAAGGAAACCAAGAAGAAAATTCTCAAAGTGACGACGAGATAGTCTGTGCCGTCCAGTATAAGCTTAGACTGACGTCTGATTCTTGCAAAGTTAAAGAAAATAATTAAAGTCGATGATGCTCCCAGATACGAGCCTAAACTATCGATGATGCTCCCAGATACGAGCCTAAACTGTTAACTTGAAAAAAGAAAAATTAAGAACTCCTTGACACGAGTTTAAACTGTTTACCTGAAAAAAATTCAAGAACTCCTTGATACGAGTTTAAACTGTCTCCTAAAAAAAAAAAAAAAATGACACTCCTTGACACGAGTTTAAATTGTCTACCTGAAAAAAAGTCAAGAACTCCTTGATACGAGTTTAAACTCTCTCCAAAATATATATATATATAAAAAATAAAATAAAATAAAATTTGACACTCCTTGGCACGAGTATAAACTGTCTGCTTGGAAAAAAAAAAATCAAGAACTCCTTAATATAAGTTTAAATGTATACTTGAAAAAAAATCAAGAACTCCTTAATATGAGTTAAAATGTATACCTAAAAAAAAAAAAAAATTCAAGAACTCCTTAACACGAGTTTAAACTGTCTACTTGAAGAAAAAAAAATCAAAAACTCCTTGATATGAGTTTAAATTGTCTACCTGAAAAGAAAAAAATGACACTCCTTGACACGAGTATAAACTATTTGTCTAAAACAAAATTTTGATGATACTCCCTGACACGAGTATAAACTGTCAACTTAAAAAAAAAAAAAATGACACTCCTTGACACGAGTTTAAACTGTCTACCTGAAGAAAAAAAAAACTGACACTCCTTGATACGAGCTTAAACTGTCTACCTGAAACAAAAACAAAAAAAATGACACTCATTGACACGAGTATAAACTGTTTTAGAAAAAAAATGTGTCTTTATTGAATTATGTGATGACTTGATCCCTTTCTCTTTTGAGAGTACGTAGGCAGCTTAGGATTTTATTCTAAGTTCAGTTCGTCCAAAAAAAAAAAAAAAAAACAAAACTCCTTAGAGTTGCAAAATGGCAAAGTGTGCTCGTCACATAATATCAAAAGCCCTCGTCACAAATTTTCAACTTGGCTCGCTATCAAGATGTTGTCACTCATCATGCGATATCAAAAGTGCTCGTCGCACCCTGTCAACTTGGCACGTCACCGAATTGTAGATGTAAAAGAAATTTTGGTCTGTCACCAAACTATAGCTGCAAGAAAGAAATTAGATCTGCCGCCAAAGTGTAGCTCCAAACAATAATTTTGATTCGTCACCGAATTATAGTTGCAAAGGAAAAATTGATCCATCTACAAAGTATAGCTGCGAAGAAATAAATTGGTTCGTCGCCAAACTGTAGTTGCCTAGGAAAATTCTGCTCAACGCCAAGGTATTTCTAAAAAATTTGGCTACCACTGAGGTGTCGTTGAAGAAAACAACTCTACTCACCGCCAAGGTATTGCTAAAAGAGAAATTTTGCTTTCCGTTGAGGTGTCGTTGAAGGAAAAAAATTTCCTCACCGCCGAGGTATTTCTGAAAGAGAATTTCGCTATCCGCTGAGGTGTCGTGAAAAAAAAAAAAAAAAAAAAAAAAATTCTGCTTGCCATTGAAGTGTTGTTGAAAGACAATTTTGACTTGGCACGAAGGCGTCGCTGAAGAATCTGATTCATCGCCATGGTGTTGCTGCAACAAAATTTTGACTCACCATCGAGGTGTCGTTAAAAGAAAAAATTATGCTCGCCACCGAGGTGTTGCTGAAAAAATAAAATAAAATAATTATGCTCACCACTGGGGGGTTGTTGAAAGAGAAATCTAGTTTTCCATTGAGGCACTACGTCAAGGAAAATTCATTGCTGTCTGATCCATGGTTGATGAAGATGTTCTGGTGATGGCTAACAATGCTGGTGGTTGAACTCTTGGAGTTTGTTATTACTCTCTAAATGGTTGATGTCTAATCTATGGCTAATGAAGTCTGCATCTGTCGTTACTCTCTGGATTGATTCATGGCTACTGACGACATTGTCTGTGTTGGTCGCATAACCTCTCAGAGTCTAGTCTCGCTCTACCAATGGCTGCTGATCTCTGAATGGTTGATGTCTGATTTGTGGCTAATGAAGTCTGCATCTGTCATTACTCTCTGGATTGATTCATAGCTGCTGTCGACACTGTCTATGCTGGTGGCATGACCTCCCAGAGTTTGTTATTATTATTTTTTTTGTTCCAAAGGAACAATGGGACCTTACGGACTAGTTGCGTTCCAAATGAACAAAGGGTCCTTATGGACTAGTTGCGTTCTGGAAGCGTGAAAAAAAAAAAAAAAAAAAAAAAAAAAAAAAAAAAAGAAAGATATACCAATTATTTGTGTATTCAAGTAGAGGCTACAATCTAACACACTTTTCAGAATTTGCAAGCTGACAAGTCTTCAGAGGCTCTTAAAATTGATGTCAAACCCTATAATATTAGTGGTATATGTAGGCAACCAAATATCTCCTGTTTGTTCTTGGATTTGTATAATTCAATTCAAATAGGAAAGTAAAATTCCAATCCGGATAGAAAAGCCAAAAAAAAAAAAAAAAAAAAAAAAAAAAAAAAAAAAAACACTAGGAAGGAAACTTAGATGCTTCAAGTCCCACTTGAGAAAGGAGACAAATCCTATCAAACTTGGGGCTCGAAGTGGGGGCAATTTGTAGACACTAAAATTTAGTGGGCTTTGGTTTTAACAAATGGATCCATTAAATTTGGGCCTAATGTTTAATTAAGTTATTTAATTGGTCTAGACTTGGTCCACTTAAATTATTTACTTAACCCAACCTAGATGATTAAATGAAAAGATAATTATTCCTAATAAAATATATTTGGAATAATTAATTTTAATACAATCGGCTCGGCCCAGTTATTATTTTATCCTTATTAGAAGATAACACATGTCATCATCCTATAGATCCAAAAAGCCTATAAATAAAGGCCTGGAGGAAGAAAGAAGGGGTACAAAAATTCAGAGTCCAGAAATCCAGAGACTTAGAAATCCAGAGACTTAGGAATCCAGAAGGTCCAGAAATTGAGAGAATCAGAAATCCAGGGGGTCAGAAATCCCGAGGGCAAGCCTGAAGGCGAAGAATACCAAACACATCCAAAGTAGTGCCGTTCTTTACCAAATTCAACAAATTCTCTCCTCTCTGAAGACGATGAACAACAAGCACATCCAAAGATGTGCCGTTCTTCCTCAAATTCAACAAAGGACACAAGTTCAGAATTCAGAAGTTCAGAAATTTAGACACAAATTCAGAATTCAGAAGTCCAGAAACAAAATACACAAATTCATAATTCAGAAGTTCAGAAATCCAGAGATTCAGAAATCCAGAGACTCATAAGTCAGAGGCACAAATTCAAAATCCAAACCCAAAAGTGAAGAACATCAAGCACATCCAAAGACGTGCCGTTCTTCATCAAATTCCACGATGATCAACAACAAGCACATCCAACGACGTGCCGTTCCTCATCAAATTCCACAGTGATTCAAGAACAAGTTCGTGCAGCCTTTGAATCCAACCAACAACAAAAAGGAGATCGAATCAAAGGACCATTCTTTTTTTGTAAAAGAGATTATAAAGGATTGTATTCAAATTTTCCAAATTAATAAATTACTATTTGCTCCATATTTTGTTTCTATTTGTAAACTTACAAAATTTGTATGTACAATAATAAATTTTAGTTCAAGAGAATAATTTGTAATAGATTTGTGCCATAAAATGAGAATAGGGGAGAATTAAGTGCAATTAAGTCATTTATTAGTTATGCCACAGCCAAATTCATTAAATTTTAGTGTATTAATATCTTATGCAATTGCTAATGCTCGATTTCACGTAATACAATGAATTTATTAGTTCCCGAAAAATCCCCGGACAAGTTACATTGAATACGCCAACTTAATATTTTGCTTATTTATTTCCACTGAACCTGTGATGTCCGTGTGGCTTTGGTAGGTGTATGAATAGACAAACGCAGGTGTGGGACTACACAGCTTTTTAATCGTTTACTTTCCTTTCCAACTCTCCGTTAAATAAAGATAAAAAATTGTCTTAGATTAAATAATTGAAATCATTAGGCAGGTAGTGTATTCCCTCATATGTAAATTAAGAATGAAAGTGTAAAACGATGATTAATTTGCATAATAGTACAACTGTATACAACAAATAAGTCGGCAATTTGGGGGTATTCCCTCTCTCTCTCTTCTCTCTCTCTCATCCGAGTGTCATTATATTTGAGAACCACACCAACTTGGTAAGATTCTAGATTCAAAAAAAAATCTAGGATAATATCCATCCCATTGCAACGACCTCTAACCCTACTTGGTACGTGCACAAAAAAACAAACAATCCATCCATCAGCCACGAGAGATGGGTACGATGGTGGTGCCGGTGGCTTACCAAGGGAACACGTCGGCGGCGGTGCCGGACTGGTTGAACAAAGGTGACAACGCATGGCAAATGATATCCGCAACGCTGGTTGGTCTCCAAAGCGTTCCGGGGCTGGTCATTCTGTACGGCAGCATAGTGAAGAAGAAATGGGCAGTGAATTCGGCTTTCATGGCACTCTACGCCTTCGCGGCCGTGATCATATGCTGGGTCATCTGGGCCTACAAGATGTCTTTTGGGGACAAGCTCCTTCCCTGCTGGGGTAAGGCAGGACCGGCTTTGGGTCAGAAGTTCCTTATCAAGCAGGCGGTGCTGCCGGAGACCACGCAGTACCATTCCGATGGGTCGCTGGAAACCGCCATGGCCACTCCCTTCTATCCCATGGCGTCCATGGTGTGGTTTCAGTGCGTGTTCGCTGCCATCACCGTCATACTGTTGGGTGGTTCAGTGCTTGGGAGGATGAACATAAAGGCTTGGATGATGTTTGTGCCTCTCTGGCTTACTTTCTCCTACACTGTGGGGGCTTTTAGCCTTTGGGGTGGTGGCTTCTTGTTTCACTGGGGTGTCATAGACTACTCCGGTGGTTACGTCATTCATCTTTCTTCCGGGATAGCCGGATTCACCGCTGCATACTGGGTCAGTACAACCTATATGCTATACTATAAAATAAAAATAAAATTAGTGATTTTTAATTAAGAGTAATAATACGGAGTCTGTGACAACTGGCATCAGAACTGATATCATCCAGACGGTTACTTAACAACTCCAAATCATTATTATTTAATTAAGATCGCTTAATCCAGAGGCTCAGAGACATTTTTGGTGGTTACAAACACTTTTCCATCTAAAGGGCAAAAATACAATGAATTTGGTCTGGTTAATCTTAAACAGCAAAGTCAATATACTCTATATATACATAATTAATTAAGTAGTTAGTCATTTTATAAATTTAAATTTTGAAGTAGCGTCTGTGTTTAATTTTATGTGCCTGTCTAAGTCGTAATTGAAGTGATATATATATATATGTGTGTGTGTGTGTGTGGATGGGTGGAAGCAGGTGGGTCCGAGATCGACGAATGACAGAGAGAGGTTTCCTCCGAACAACGTGCTGCTGATGCTGGCTGGAGCGGGGTTGTTGTGGATGGGATGGGCGGGTTTCAACGGTGGAGATCCATACAGTGCCAACATAGACTCCTCCATGGCGGTCCTCAACACAAATATATGCGCTGCCACAAGCCTGTTGATGTGGACGTGGCTTGATGTCATCTTCTTCGGCAAGCCTTCCGTCATCGGAGCCGTTCAGGGCATGATCACCGGCCTTGTTTGCATCACCCCTGGTGCAGGTCCGTCGTCTATTCCTCCTTTCTTCCCTGTATAATTCTCTCTCAGCTAATTTACTACTTCAATAATATCAAAGACGTTAAAGTCAATGAACATAAAATATTATTTTCATCAATAAATTTTTTTTTTTTTCTACATTTTAAAATGGGTAAATTATGTTATGTTTTAGACTTATGTCCGTAAAAGATGAGTGTTTTGTTTTTTGTTGGACTTTTTTGAGCAAGCCACAGTCAATGCCCTACGTAGGGGATCTATTTTTGGCTTCATAGAGGAAATGACGCTAACATGTAATAATAACTCTGACAAAGAGAAGATTCTAGCCAATTATAAGAAAATAAGATAAGAGAAATTTATTTTACTTGCATTTTGCTGCTTTTTGTCTTATAGAGAATTTGGGTTGAGAGGAACTCTTTTGTGAAAAGAACGGCCCTTGAAATTGATATCATAGCTGTAGGCTCGGTGGATGAGGAGATACTCTCAACTTAATCTTAAAATTCAAAGAAAGAGAATAAGAATTAAAGCTCTATTCTATAATTTTTATTGATGATGTTATATCTAATTTATAAAATATAATTTAGTTAAAATAGGTAACTAATTATCTATTAATTAGTCTTAAATTAAAGATTAAATAATTCAATCATATAACTGTACTATAAGAGATAAAATCTCAACACTCTCTCTCAAGCTGGTGCATAGAAGTCACACATGCCCAACTTGTCTAAAAATTTTGAAAACACTTGATTTGAGACTGCTTTGGTAAGAACGTCGGCTAGTTGATCTTCAGATCGAATCTTAAACAACTGTACAATTTTCCCATCCAACTTCTCCTTCATGAAGAATCTGTCTATTTCGACATGCTTCATATGATCATGTTGAACTGAATTATGGGTAATATTACATGCTGTTTTATTATCACAATATAGTCGATTAGGTTGCCTAGGTAGATAACCCAAATCCCGCAAGATAAGTCTTAACCACAATGTTTCACAAAGTGCAAGCGCCATACCTCTGAATTTAGCTTCTGCACTCGAGCGAGTAACAACATTTTGTTTCTTGCCTCTCCATGCATGTAACAAGATTACCTCCTATAAAAGTAAAGTAACCAACAGGATCCACCTAAAGTAGGGACTTTGAACGGACCCCAAACATCATAATGTATAATCATAAAAAGAAGTGGACTTTGATGCAAACATAATGGATATGAAATACGGTGGCTCTTTGCTAGTTCACAAACATCACAACGGAAACTAGAAATATCAAATTTTGCAAACAAATTAAGAAATAATTTTTTCAAATAACCAAAGGAAGTATGCCGCAGACGTCGATGCCACAACCAGATTTCAGATTTCTTTTTAACTATCCACTGTCAATGCTTGTAGTAGCTTATCGAAACTTTTGGACATCAAGTCCAAGTAATACAGTTTCCCTCGCCTAATACCACAACTAATCGTCTGCTTTGTTTGGATGTACTTAAACACACAAAAATCAAGCCAAAAAATGACAATACAAGATAAAGCTGTTGTTATTTGGGAAACTGACAAAAGATTAGAATCTAAAGATGGAACAACTAAAACAGAATCTAAATGCGGATTATCAGTGAGTGTTAAAGATCCTTTCCCAATAACTAAGGTCGAAGTCTCATTGGCAGTAGAAACAAATTTGTGTGAGGATGAATTAAGAGGTGAGACCTGTTTAGAATCAAATGTCATATGATATGCGACACTAGAATCAATTATCAATGCGTCATTAGCAACATGTGTAGAAATATTGAAAATCTTACCACCATTATCTGTTGTCTTAACAACTGCTGTAGTGGAGATCTTTGTTGAATTCTTCTTCCAATGGCGATTATCCCACCATTCTGGATATCCCACTAGTTTAAAACAGCGACTTTTGGTATGACCAATCTGGTTGCAATGAGTGCATTTGTAGGTAGACTTGTCTGCTCTAGATGATTCAATATTTTTTTCCCTCTTTTTTTTTATTTTTTATTTTTTGAACTGGTTTATCACAGAACCAGTTTTCAAATGAGTTTACAAAATTGGTTTAGTTTTGAAATTAGCTTGGGGATGGAGAGCTCGCGGTAGCGTATGGCAGAGATCGGCTTTGCGGTAGATGGCAGGGATCGGCTTCGGTGGTGGCTAGATGATCTGATCGGTGGTGGGAGCAACAAAGGCAATTGATTCGGCGCCGACGGTAACAGGGATGGCTAGCTTCTCCTTGCAAAAAGATGATTGTAACGACCCACTCCACCACATAATATGATATTGTCCGCTTTGGGCCTGAGCCGACATGGTTTTGCTCTTGGGCTTCACCCCAAAAGGCCTCATACCAATTGGAGGTGACACACTTACATATAAGCACTTCACCTTTCCTCTACCCAGGCGATGTGGGACTGTGCACCTATAGCTCACCAGTGTGGTAGCCTGACAGTGTCTCTCGCACCCGCCCACGGCACACCCGCCCATAAGGTCATCACAATCCACCCCCCTTGGAGGCCCGACGTCCTCGTCGGCACACTTCCGGCTGGGTCAGGCTCTGATACCATTGTAACGACTCACTCCACCACATGGTATGATATTGTCCGCTTTGGGCTTGAGCCCGCACGGTTTTGCTCTTGGGTTTCACCCCAAAAGGCCTCATACCAATTGGAGGTGACACACTTACATATAAGCACTTCACATTTCCTCTACCCAGGCGATGTGGGACTGTGCACCTATAGCTCACCAGTGTGGTATCCTGACAGTGTCTCTCGCACCCGCCCACGGCACACCCGCCCACAAGGTCATCACAATGATGGCCGTGGAGATAACGACGGCTAGGGCGACGGTTCGGTAGTCGAGGGCTGCAAATTCGGCTACGACGATGGACAACGAAGAAGGTCCGGCGACGGCTATGGACGGTGGCTTGTGATAGCAATGGGTATGGGGCTGTGGCTTGTGATATCAGCAGGTATGGGTCTGTGTATAGGTATGGTGAATGTATGTGTATAGGTATGGGTCTGTGAATTTCAAAGATAAATTCAAAGAAATTCAAAGGTACAGTTCAAGATGGCTCTGATACCATCTTGAAATTCAGATAAAGAATATGAGAATTAAAACTCTATTCGATACTTTCATTGATGGTGTTACATCCAATTTATAGAATAGGATTTAGCTAAGATAGGTAACTAATTACCTACCAATTAACCTTAAATCAAGGAGTAAATAATTCAATCCTACAACTGTACTATAAGAAATAAAATCTCAACACTTAATTCTCTATTTATTTATTTATTTGAAGATCTTAAAACTAAATTTTTATTTTTTTCTACATATAAATTCTATCCCCCAAATTGAATAATTTTTCAACACACGAGAAACATGACAATGACCTTGTTGTGATCGGTTAAAGGGGTAAAGTGCACAAGCATATCACATGCATATTGCTGATGTAAGGAACCTTTATGGATCTGATTTCTCTCGTCTTTCTCTAATTCTCTAATGAAAAGTTACTCTATAATCTGGGAATTATTGGTCAAGCAAAAAAATAAATCAAGTTCACACACATTTATTTATGTGATAGTAAATAATTCTCTCTATTTCAAGACCATCTAATAAATAATTTATCCTTCTTTAAGACTATAATGTCAATTTAAAACTAATAATAATATGACGTAAAAATAATATTGTGATTGGAAAAAGATTGCATGTGAAATGCTATATCTTAATGAAAATGATGATGAATAAAAACCCATCAATTATACAAATAGATCTAAATATCATTACTCATAATATGTGTGTGAAATACATGTAGGTCTTGTTCAAGGATGGGCGGCAATAGTGATGGGGATTCTGTCAGGAAGTGTTCCATGGTTCACTATGATGATCATTCACAAGAGATGGAGTTTGCTCCAGAAGATTGATGACACACTGGGTGTGTGTCACACCCATGCCGTGGCTGGTTATCTTGGTGGCATTCTAACGGGACTGTTTGCCGAGCCCACATTGTGTGCTCTCTTCTTGCCGGTTTCCAATTCCAGGGGCGGAGTTTATGGAGGTTCCGGTGGCATTCAATTCCTCAAACAGATTGTTGGCGGCGGTTTTATCATCGGATGGAACCTTGTGGTTACATCAATCATTTGCTTTGTTATAAGTCTGGTGATGCCTTTGAGAATGTCTGAAGAGCAGTTGAAGATTGGGGATGACGCCGTGCATGGTGAAGAGGCATATGCACTATGGGGTGATGGGGAGAAGTACGATTCAACCAAGCATGGACTCTATTCCGATGACACAATGCACCACAAGTCATCTGGTACTACTCAAGTGGTCTAGATTGAAGGGGAAGGGAAAAACACATTGATCAAGAAAGTTTCTTGTTCATATGTAAGCAATTAGCAATAGACAAGTTCACTGCACATACAACTGAATTTATGCATATGGCTTTGCTAATTCTCTCGGTTTGTTTTTTTTAATTACCCAAAAAAAAAAAAAAAAATCAATTTCTCTTGTTTTAGAGACCTCTGTGAATTTCATGAATTCAAGATGTTAGTTTGTTTGGCGATTGTGTGGTTTTCCTGGTCAAGATTATGCATTGGCTAGATAACAATTAATTGGTATATATACATATCAAAATTAATTCCAATTTCCAAAGAGAAGTCTGCGTAGAACGTAAAATCTAGAAAAACTATCCCTAATAGTCAAGTTTGGCTGGCTCTACGATCAAGAGACTGCTAGTAAGTAAAAAAGATCTCCCCATAATTCAAACTCAACAAAGATAATTTACTGAAAAGGAATCATTGGGTCCAAAAGATGAGGCCGAAACCAATGCACATATATAACCTTCAACTTGGCGGGAACATCAACAATACAAAAAATTTGTTGGTGAAACAGAAGGTGAGTTAGGCGAAGGTGAATGGGTTGGTAATGGTGGATTCAAATAATGAAGAGGGAAGGTTAGGGGCTGTTGGACCAACAGGGGTGAATTGGTCAATTTTAAATCCTTCTTCTTCACAATAATATCAATGTTGACAATCTGTTGTAAAACTTTATATGTAACCACTCGTTGGACTTCCTTGTAAGAGTGTCGTATCTAAGAGACTTGTATTAATGAAGTTGTGAATAGATTTCTTAAATTCTCAATTAACTTGAAATAGGACAAACAAGTTTTGATGATTTTAATCTAATGAACTAAGTATAAAATAAAATAAAATAAAAATAATAATTGAATTAGATGAATAAAATAAGAGAGAAGAGGCTAGGGACATGATTTCACCACTAACGTCGCACCACCAATCAATTACATCAATTTATTGGATATATATATATATATATATATATATATATATATATATATATATAAACATGCATAAGGAATTAATCATGGCTACAAACACATATTAATCCAGTTAGAAGATACTATAAATTAAAGCTAAGCATGGACTATCTTCGATTAGCATAAACCATCTACCTAACTACTCTACTCTAGGGTGTAGTATAGTCTATCTTCTCTAGGCATAATCCATTAAATCTCTAATATTATATTCGGTGAAAAACCATTGCATAACCATCTTATTCGCAACTATAAGAAGGAAATGAGTTGTGTTCAATTATCTAATACAAGATAAAAAATAGTACTTTGTAATTGAATTAAAATTTTAAAACCGATTTCTATTGAAAAGTCAAGTAAAAATCCACTAGGTTACACAATCATGCCTGAAAATAATTGTTCTCCAATAAATAAATACAATCAAACCAGTGGTGCTAAGCTAGGGCTACATCACAGCCTTAGCAAAGCTTTTAGCCGCTCATGACTAGATAGACTTCTTCATGGTTGAGGAAGACATCTTCACCATCATGGATCGATCCCTTCTTTCTTCTATATGTTTCTCCTCTCGTCTCAACCTCAAACTCCTCTGTATGATGATCACAATGATGTAGAGAACTCCCTTTAAAACAAATGCGATTCTCCTCCTCGGTATCCACCTCCTCTGGAGGAAAAAAAGATAAGCTAGTAAACAACTGCTCATACTCTGCCACAGTACTATCCCTTTGTTGTAAATTGAGGAACTTTTTCTTCTTTGCAGTTCTGACTGCATAAGGAAAATACTTCTCGTCGAAGCGAGCCTAAAACTGATCGTATGTCAATAAAGTCCTCTCCTCTATAATGGTAACAGACTCCAATCACTGAAGAGCATCTCCTACAAGCCTAAACATAGCAAGTATCTGCCTCTGGACATCAGTCCCCTCGACCATGTGAAAATGACGCTCTATGTTCTTCTTCCACTGGTGTGTTGCCTTCACATTGGTGGAGCCCAAGAACTATGGTGGATTCCCCTTTGTGAAAGTACTCCTAACCTTATCCCAAGTGTTAGGATGAACCACTGGTATAGATACAGGTGCCTGTTGAATAAGTGGTTGATTCTGAAGTATAGCTGATACACCTTCAGCTAGTACCTGTGCGATAATATCAACCATTTGAGGAGGATACTCTGAATCCCTGCCCTGGTTATGGCCCTGATCTTAAAGTTCCTGATGCTCTTGGTTCTCCTTCTAAAACAAAAGCAATTATTGCTTCTCTGTAACCTGCTGACGTCGTAGACGGTTCTGATGTCTACGGGTCGCCCTCCTCTACTGCCACTCCCGTCTTCTTCCTGCGTTAACCATTCTGTTAACATAAAAAGATATATGTCAATACGATCATAACGGACCGTAAAGGAATACAACGAATCCTAAACTTAAGCTCTAAGTAAAAGAATACATAACGCGGACGTCTTAAAACGAAAGAACCCTAGAGACACTTAAATTTGAAGTGCTCTGATACCGACTATGATACCCACTGATTTCCTGGTCGTGGGTTGATCAAGTCCAAGCACAAAACCCAGGGGATATCGTGTAGTATTTCTCATTTTTTCATTTTTCCATTTTCTGGGATTTTTTGACTTTTTTTTGGGATTATTTCGTTTTGCCTTGTTTTACGTGCCGAACACCGTGGGGGTGTGCCGGATAGGTTCCAAGAGTCAGTTTGGGCATTTCTTTAAGTTCATGACTCTTAGAAATGCATCATTAGCCATTTCGGCATTTTTTAGTTTTTCGGATCAAGATCCGCAACCGGAATTGTTGTGCACGGGATCATTTTTTGGTGCCATTGCATTTCATACATATTTATTTGATGTATATTTATGTGACTATGTGTTTAGACATGTGTTATGGTGTGTTTAGTGTGTGTGTGTATAACGACAAAAAGGGAGATATTTTGTTTCCATGGGACCTACCAATGTTTGTCATTACAAATGACTTTGTGATCATTTACTAACCATTTCTTATTCTCCTTCTGCGCCATTTTCTCCCCCTCTATGCATCATTTTTTTTTCCTTCCATTTTTAAGGCTAGATCCAAGCCTTTCCATTGAGATTTTGACTTTACCACTAAAGGCAAAGTCAACGAGTACAACAAGAGTTTCGATTTGATTGGAGCAAAGTTCCATTTGGAGCACCTTTGGATTTCGGGTTTTAGGCATAATTTGGGGCTTTTGCTACTTTCTTGAGGTAGGGGTCTCTAATACACATATTCTTTGATTTCAATGAGTTAACTTCTTATAATTTGGCCTTAGCATGCTTAAATTGTATAAACTTGTTTGCGGTTATAAAGGTATATATGTATCAAATGTGGTAGTTATATGTTTTATATGATAGTTAGGTTGATAAGCATGCCTACTTAAATTATTATGAAAAAGTATGCTAGATTTAAAGTATTACATGCCTAATGTGCCTATATGCTATGAATGTGAAGTTTAATGTGTAAATTGTCTTTCAATTATGTAAGCATGATGTGGTGACAATGTATGAAAACTTGTTATTGGCATTGAGAAGTATGAAGCATTCATGGATGGCATTGGGAAATAAATGGGAAAATTTGATTTGAAAAGAAATAAAAATTGTTTTGGGAAAGGTTTTGAAAAATGATTTGCGAAAACTCGAGTGCCTAGGAGTTGCCTAGTGATCAATGGTGTTAATGTGATCTAGAAGGAACTAGGAAGGGACCTTAGCATGGTTGAGCTACCTAGACCCCAAATGACACCTTGGAGTTGCCATGTGGTCAGGGATAACTAATTAGCCCTTCTTTAGTGGCGCCATGGAGCTGCTATGGGCTGGGTTGCATTAACGATTTGGGATAGATAAACAGATAAGTTCTAGAAGTGGCGGATGATGTTCCACCACAAGCTTAGGCGGGATTAGAAGATCATTTTATTATCTTTTGTAATTGAATCCCATATTTTTGTAAAGCATTAACATGAGATGTTTAAACTTGTAACTTATGGCTTTGTAATTGTAGCTACAATCCTTTGTAGTATTTTTTATGTAACTTTAGACTATTTTGTAAATTGTCATTAAATCATGTAAGAACTTTTATTGCTACTCTTGAATGAATGGGATGAAAATGAACTCTTTCGAATGCTTACGTTATTGACGATGGTTGGGTCGTTACATATTGTGTGAGTATTACGCGGGTTGCAGAAGCTATTAGTTGATTTAATTGTGATTAACTCCTTTAATGACCTAGATGAGATTAATAGGTTAACTTGCCTAATTTTTGTGATTGATTAAATTACCTAAGCAATATGATAAATTAAACATCCATAATCACAAATATAAATATTGAAAAGTAAAACAAGTAGATTTAGAGAGATAACATCAGGATTTTAGTGAGGAAACCTAGTGTGGTCAATACTGAAGCACAAAATGTGTGTAGTGTGGCCAAGTTTAAATTTATAGAATGCCACTACCACTACCACTACTAACTATTAATGTAGCTAGAGTAAGTATGGATCGTCCCAAGGGAAAGGAAGTGTATTTTTGCTTGGAAATCAATGTTGGATTAGTAGGCCGAATGATCAAAAGATGATTTGATTGGTTAATTAAAATAATATTCAATTAAAACAATGCAAGTAATAAATAATCTAGAAATTAGGGAAAGATATATGAGAGAGAGGTCTTGGGACTCAGAGTTCACCACTAAGTTTCACTTCACCAAACAATAGCAATTAAATTAATGGGGAAATTTAAGTTGTAACTTGTGTGTGTGTGCCACTAATTGAAAACAAAGCATGATGGATGACAAATAAGTATAGATTGTTTAATCAATCTAATGAGTAGCACAAACTATCAAATAAGACCATTAACCATTCAGTTAAACCACAATTAGTGCACACACAACTATATAGAGAAATGTACTCTTTGCATTCATAAGTATGGAACATCAAACAATAAGAATGGATTGTCCACTTACCTAGGAAATTAAAGCAATTACACTATAACTAAGGTAGAGACATGAAAATTAAACTAATTAAACTAAAGGTGTGGCACAATCCATCAAGAAATAAGTATGAACCATCAAATAAACCATAAGAGTGTTCAATTAAGCACCATGCCTTTATCATTTCTAGATTAACAACATCAACACACATAGACATGCATCAATTTCATTAAATCTAAAGGCAAAGACATGAACATCAATTCTAGTATACATAGACATATGGATAGAACTAAATGATCAATTGAAAGCATTAATCCATGCAAATCAAGTAAAAACTACAAGATTTATATTTATTCATGATCAAAACATCTATTACAACAAAAATCCCCAAAAATACACAAAAGTTAGGTTTAGGAAGCAAGCCTAGGGGCTAGCCCAAGAGAAGGATTTAGCCACTCATTGTAGTGGTCATGGAACCCTCAAGGGCTAGCTTGGAAGTTGGCATCATCATCTTCATCTTTGCTTTTTTCCCAAAACCCTAGTTCTAGAGAGAGAAATATTTCTATAATTGCTAATATTTTCTATGATGATATTTTTCAATATGGTTCAATGAATCAATTACATTCTCCTTTGAGTAAGGACCAATTTAGAAATACAACCTATGATTGGAGGAAATTCGCAACTACACAAGTTAGGTAAAAATCAACGTGCTCAGGAATTAGACAGCTCACTGCAGTAGCATTCTCGATCGATCGAAGATTCTCGATCGATCCAACACTTAGCTTCGATCGATCGAAGCTAACGTGGCATCAAAAATATCTTCTAGGCCTTATCCACTTTGTTAAACTGACACCGCCTCATTTCGATCGATCGAGATTCCTTTCGATCAATCGAAGCTCCTCTGGTGCATTTTTTGGCTTCTTTCAAACTTTGCTCCTTAGCTCCAAAATTGAGCTAAATGGCTCTTGTTAGCCTGTTTGAACTTTATTAACTTGAAATAGGCAAAAACACAAATAAGTATCTAAGATATGAAAGTAAGATAGATGAATGGACTAAAATACCCTAGCTTAGGTGCTAAAATGCGTCACATTTGAGTACTTATCACACCCCCAAACTTAGATATTGCTAGTCCCTAGCAATGAACTACAAGAAAAATGAAGAAATAAACAACTAAATAACTATGAACTAGAAAGTAGTAAAAGGATAACGCCACTTTCGTAGGGAACATGATTGCATTTAGTATATGCAGCAATCCTTTTGAACCCCTAGGTTACCCCTAGTTGACCAATGAAGTCTCGTGAGGGTTTTCAGAAATGATACCTATAAACATTGAGCTCTTTCTCACAAGAGAGGCACCAATATACAAAACAAGCATTGTGACATTAAGCAAGCAAGTATGGTCCTCCACACATCAAGATAATGATCATGCAAATCAAAATAACTCTAGAATCATTTTTAAGTGAACTGACATCAAATATGTTGCTATCTAAGCCAACGGCCTCAAACTAGTACACAAATCTAGTACCGATCATCAAGACAAATAGTGAACCTTTTATTAAAGCTTTATTCATCTAGGTGCGCTTATTCTTTTCACTTTTTATTTATTTATTTTTTTATTTTTTTATTATTATTTTTTTATACTAACCTAGAGGATCAAAGATGAAAGCATGTGCAATATGTTGATCTATTAAGCTTTCTAGCGATCCATAAGGTCAAGCATTAGGTCAATGACTCCCAAACCGGACGGTTTTAGGGCATTAGGTGTTTAAATACCCCTAAGGACTTACAAGCTCAAATCAACCAGGCTACAAATCAAAACAACCTCCATCTAATCATTTCCCACTTCCACTTTTTGGGAGAAATCCTCACTTTTTTTATTTGCTTTTGTAACTTCTTCTTCTTTTTTTTTTTTTTTTTTTTTCAAGTTATTAACCTAGAGTTTGGGCCCTCCACCTTTCGGCGCGAGAAATTCAGTGCTTGATGAGGCTAGAATCCCGGCTACTCAATGAAAAGGGTTTGTTATCCACCTTTATCAAGAATAAAAACTTTCAATGCACTACTAGCTCAATTAGGATATAACCAAATCAATAGTCAACAAAGTATGTGCCCCATAAATGAATGCTAATGTGTACCTGTGCTAGTGTAGAATCCTAGAGTGAATCTCAAAATAATCACAAGATCATGATGATGTGGACCACAAATGCAATCAATATGTTAATTTTTCAAAAAATTTACTCCTAAATGGCATCCACAAAGCATACAAGGAGTATTGGACCTCAAGTCAAGCAATTTTTAAATTCTAAGTATCATGGTCCTCAAAAGATCAAAATCATAACCCAAGACTCAAATCATACCACATGCATAGAAAGTAAGTGTGACATGTAAAATATGCTAACACACTCCCAAACTTAATCTATGCATTGTCCTCAATGTGCAAAGAAGTAACAGATAATGGAAAGAGTACACCAAATGGGAGAAGCAAAAGGGACCCGGCAACGAAAGCTTAGCATTGGAAGGTGCACCCCCAAACTTAGATGCTAAAAACCTGTCTGAAAATGGTCACACTAACAACTGTCAAAGCACATGCTTTAATGATATAAATAAGAGGTGAAACGGAGAACTGGGCAAAAATTATGGCATATAGTAATGTAAAGTGTAGAATATCCAAGACTGATAACAAAATCCCAAAAATCCATAGATAGCAAATATATCTAAAACCATATATCCAAAAAAAAAAAAACAATGAGTAGCAAATGCAGTGCAAGAACTAATATCCAAAATATAAAAAATATCCAAAACCAGTGCAAGTGTCAAGATGGTGCAAAAATATCTCAGCCATAACAGTGCAAGTATTAATGACAGATAATAAGTAGAAGAGAGAAGGGTAAATCATGTAGTGGGATCTGGGGTCATCATATCAACAATGTGTTGCAGAATATTGGACATCTGGGTGCTGTGGCGAGTGAAAGAAGTGGTAAGGTCTGTCCTCAAAACTCCAAGCTCACGCCTCATCTCAGCTACATCAGCCCTCAGCTCATCAGATCGTCTGACTAAATTATCGTGCCTCCCCACCAAATCATCAGGTCATCATACCGCCTCATGACATCCTCGTAATGTCCGGTCATATCAACTCTGAAAGAAATGAAGTCTGTGTGCAGCTGAGCGACCTCAGATCTGTAGCTAGAATCAGTACTGGTATGGCGAGATTGAGTGTCAGTCTGTGCTATCTGCTCGGTGGGAGGGGCATGTGAAGGATCAGCCTGCTGAGATGCAGTAGGTATATCTGGCTATAAAGTAGAACCTAAAGTGGTAATGCGACGCCTCTGTCTGGGGGGAGATCTATCTGTTGTGTCCTTTGCAGTGTCATCTGCTGCTACGTTATCTCTCTCAAGCTGTCTCTTCATGCCTTTGTTCTTTCTGTTCTTGAGGCAGGAATTGTAAGTCTTCGTTCACCTGGGTAGAACATAAGCTCCCATCTTTCTCTCTGCGTCAGTCTCAGGAATCTCATCCGGGTCAAACTGGTAACCCTGATCTAGGAGCAGCTGTGTAATCAGATGGCCATAAGGTGTAATACCCCTATATTTTAAAGAATTATTTAATTAAATTAATTGCCTTTAAATGAATTTAATAGATTTATTTATTTTAAAATTAATTATTTATTTACTTGTTTATTTGATTTATTGGTATGAGGATGTTCTTGATTATTGAATGATTTGTTGGTGTGTTGATTTTTATTTGTATGGTATGACTTGGTTGTTAATTCTTATTTGATTATGTGCTACATGTATTTAGTTGTTTTAATATTAAGTATTTATTTATTTAATTATTTGTTTAAATTTAATGGATTGGGTTTGGATTATTTGGAGGACCAAAGGATTTGGGTCTTGGGCTGGAGAAGGAAGCCTTAAAGGTTTATTTAATTATTTGTTTAAATTTAATGGATTGGGCTTGGATTATTTAGACCAAATGATTTGGGTCTTGGGCTGGAGAATGAAGCCTTAAAGGGTTTGGGATGGTTTAAAGGCCTATGGATTTATGCATGAGTATATATATTAATATATATATATATATATATATATATATATATATATTATGCATATTAAATGAATTATATATATATAATTATATAGAGAATTATATATTTCTAGTAAGTATATATGTATAGGACTTTATGCATGTATACGGTAAGTATAGTTAAAAAGGATTTATAAATATGTATTACATAATATATATATTTATATTTATATGTTTTATGTATATTAATATAGCTGAAGTCCTACATAGAGGATGTGATACCCCTCGATTCTAGAGTCACGGGTGATCAAGTCCGAGCACAGATCCGAAAGATACCAAACAATTAATATTTAACCGAACATAGAATACAAAATGAATTTAAGAAATAACAATAACAAGCTGAAGGAATACTAAATTAAAAAAAAAATCCTCAAACATAAATATTTAAACTCTGATAATCCAAACTTCATAAGTTTACAACTCGGGAATCCATCTCTAGTGAACCCCTATTAAAAACCCAAACCGTACGAGAATAAACAACTGAAGATAAAAGCCCAACTCTAATATCTGGAAAGAAGTCCTACGTCATCGGTAGAATGGAAGATCGTCTCTGCTCAGCTCGAACAAGCCTTAAGACCTTAAATGTCCAATACCTGAAAAATAATAAGTGGGTCAGGCCCACTAACAAGTTCTATACTACTACTACCCAAGCAGAGACCCGATATACATCTACATCCTAACCAATCCAACAATAACTAAATAGTCTGTAGATACATATATATATAATCACACTACAGGACTCTCACTGGACTACAGGCCCGTCTCAACCTGACTAGTAGGCACTATGCAAAATGCACCTGAGGTGGGCATAACTACCTAGACCTAACAGGATACACATCCAACCATCATAGCCAGCTATGCATCCTATAATACCCCTAATTTTAAAAGGATAATTCTGGCATTTTGTTTAAATTATTTAATTGCAATTGTTGTTAGTTTAATTAATTTCTTGTTTGGTTCTTTTTATTTAAATTACTTGTGGATTTGGTTATTTAAATTTTATTGTGGTTTAATTATTTATGTGCTTATGTGGAATTATATTGTGTTTTAAAATTATTTTAATTGGTTATTTAAATTGTATTGTGTTTTAATTATTTATGTGCTTATGTGGCTTTGTGAATTAAATGTAATTTAACTGTTTAATTATTAGGGTTTTGTATTATACATTGTGTCTAGGTTTTGACCCTACTTGTAGTTGGTTTAGGATTTAACTTAGGGTTTCAAGTAAAGTCTATAAATATATAAACATACGTCTGCCAAGGGTTGTTAACCCTATTCACGTAACAGAGTCACACAGAAAGTTGTGAGGGCAGAGAAACAGAGAGGGAGTATGAGTAATTTACAGAGAGGCTTAAGGGGGAAGGAGTGGAGTGCTTCTGGGTTGAACCAAAACCACCGAGGGAGTGGAACGATAGTCTAGGATGTTATCGGAAACTTTAGAGACGGTGGATTACAGTTTCAAAATCTGAAATTGCAGGCAAGTTTCTGTTCTTCTTTTTCCCGGGAATTTGTGTTCTGTGCATGCTTAGTTATACTCCAGGAATTAAAGTAAGACTTAATTACATTGTTTATACATGTTGAAACAGTTTCTAGCATCATTAAGTTTAATCTGTTTATCAGTAGTTTACAAGTTCTGTTTGAAAACTGATTGTCGTTGCATTACAAACTGATGTTTAATTAAATTCTTGTTTATATAACTCTATCTTGTGATTACTCTGGGATGTGGATGGGATATAAAAACCTAAAATAAAACTAAGTTCAATGACTGGAAACCACCGGAGTCGGAGAAGACAACAGAAGAAGAACAGACGTATACTTGAAGTGGAGAAGGCTCTACTTAAAGTGAAGAAGGCTTTACTTGAGTGGAGAAGGCTCTACTTATTTGGAGAAGGCTCTACTTGAGTGGAAAGGAGAAGGCTCTACTTATTTGGAGAAGGCTCTTTGAAACACAGAGCCTTCTGTTTCTCTTAAACATCACGTATACTGAGTTTTAAATGGTCTGGTTGGTTAAATCTGAGTTTCTGAAACTATTTAAAGGCTATTGAATGATGTAATATATTGCTTAGGACTTATAAAATAACGGAGAAGCAAGCTTATATTCTGGAATAAAGGATAGAATTAACATAAGTTTAAACAAGGGCTGTATGTGAAAGATTAAACCACTGATTTGAAGTGCAGACTGTTTTAGAAATCTGATGCCTGTACACGACCCTAAGTTTTAAATTATGTTGTGTAGCTAAGGTTTAAGCATTCTGTTATTGAATTATACGTATGCTTGGTTGGAATTAACGGACAATTAAATCTGTTGTATATCTCTGTTAGGACACTGTTTGGAGGAGATTTGATGCTTTTACATGGTCTTAAGTCTTGGATTATGTTTTACAACTGTGTTTTAAGCATGTTTTTATTCAATAATGAGTATGCTTAGTTGGATTAAACTGATGCTTAAATCTGTACATAAAGTGCACTAGTCAGGGTACTGTTTGGATAAGCAAAATTACATAAACCCTGTTTTATCAATTTAATAGACTGAAACTTGGATTCTGAATTTTCAGTGGAGACATGGTTTAGTGATACACATGTTAAACTATACTTATAATTGTTTTGGAATGCGTTGATAGTTAATTCTACTATTTATGTCAACTAAGTTAACTGGAGGATAGTATGCACCGGTATGGGATGGTGGCATACTAGGTATGGATTGGTTCAGACACTAAACCTACCTAATTTGGAATGAGGTTCGGATTAGCACTAAAAGTTAAGTCCAACTTCTGTTAGTGTCAGGTCAGTAAGTAACTGAATGACATAATTGGATTTCTGGGATGAATTGTTATACAGATATCGAGCCACTATATTGGATGTATGATATTCTGTAGTAGGAGGACACGGACTTTATATATTTATGTTATGATGTCATGGGATGAGCTTGAGTCTCGTGACCATGGTTAAGGTGCGTATATCGCCTAGGATGGATAGCTAGACAGAGGTGTTGTTCCCAGGTAAGTCTAGGTACACATGACCACGTAATGTGCAATTTGCATGGTATCTCTACTCAGGCTGAGACAGACCTATTAGACTAGTGAGCATCCTATAGTGTGTAATATATACATATATGGACTTCTCTAGATATTGTTGAGTCTATCTAAGATATATTTACGTATCGGATTCCTGTTTGGATCATTGTAGATCAGGACTTCCATGTGGGCCTGACCCATTCTTTTATTTTTCAGGTGCTCGTTAGTTCCTGGGTTAGAGCTTGGTTGTGCAGAGCAGATACAGACTTCTATTCCACTGACTACGTAGGATTGCTTACTTATCAGCTTTGGATTTTTATTTCAGTTGTTTCATTTACAGTGGGGATTTTTAGTAAGGGGTCCACTAGATAGATTCCCGAGTTGTAAACTTATGGAGTTTTGGATTATCAGATCTAATTAATTATGATATAAGGATTTGCTTTTAGTTTCTTTCAGCTTATTATATTATTTCGTATTTCACTTTGTATTCCGTGTTCGATTTAAAATACCTTAATTGTTTGATATCCCTCGGGTTTGGGCCTGGGCCTGATCAACCCATGTCTTGGATCCGTGGGGTATCACAGTTCGTATCAGAGCACTCCAGGTTCAAGTGTCTCTAGGATTATATCGTATAAGACTTCCGCGTAGCGTTTTCTCTGGTTTAGAGCTTTAAGATTAGGATTCGTTGAATTCCTTTATGGTTCGTTTAGAAAGTACTGATGTCAAATTATTCTGTAATTTCATAATGTTTGGCACTAGGAGAAGGATGTGGTCCGCGATGAAAGCAAAGAAGGATCAAAAGAAGAAGAAGGTTACTCCGGTGATTCCCCTACGAAAGCCGACCTGGAGACCAGGGAGTTGATTCCAATAGGCGTTGCATCGGAGTACAAGTTAAGGAAAGTTTCTTGCATGCGGGATTGGCCACCATACTGTGGACCTAACACAACTTCGGTGGTGCTCGAAGCTAAGCCAAGTGGAGAGGAAGACCCCGAAAAAGATCAAGTTGGAGGAGATACCGTTGCATCCAAAATAGAGGGCACTGGAGTTCAGGGATGACTGCTCTTTTAAGAGTACTTATAGTTACTAGTAGTGGAGGAGGTATAAGTAGGAATGTAGTACGGATTTAATCACGTACATTAGGATTCTGTTAAAGAATATTTTATGATTATTCGTTTGACAGTTTATGAGTTAGAAAAGTTCTTAATAAAGTGAACTGGTGGTTGTGGCTATCTTTATTGTGTTATGTGATAGCATTTTGGTGATATATATGGTTTTATTAAACTATATTGGGATAATTATGTTGCATTAATAGATTATTATCCCAGTGGAGTAATTGGGGTTTGTGGAACAGGCAAGCAAATAGTTGTTTGTAAATACATGGTGTGGAGACAGATTGGTTACCAAGAAGTTTATAAAAGAACTTGTGTAATCAACATAGTAGGTTTGGTTTTGAAGGCAGAATTCCCAGGATTTAATGATATAAAAAAAAAAATGGGTAGCTTACGGAGTATTTTGTTTACTTTACGTGTTTTGAATTACAGAGTATTCAGAACAGTTGGGATTTAGGTTGGTGACACATGTATGCAATAGACCTCAGGGTATTTCTACACCTTTTTGGCAATACCGCCATTTTACATAGGAGTAATAGGCCTGTGTCACTAGATATTGGTAGACTCAGATTTCTAGCCAGTCTTTTGGTCCTGGACATGCACACTTATAATATGATGCATGGGATGGATTGGTTATCGCATTATCATTCCAAGTTAACTGGTATGATAAGTCTATTGTGTTCACCATACCTAGTCGGGATTTGTACGTTATAGCTATGCCGCGTTCTAGCAGAGTCACTAACACCTATTTGTTCCATGTGGAGGAGGAAACGGAGGAGAAATTACTGTGTCATTGGATCACATACCATTGTACAAGACTTTCCGGATGTCTTTCAGGAGATTCCAGGGTTGCCACCTAGTCGCAAGATCGACTTTGTTATTGACTTGGCTCTAGGCACTACGCCTATTGCTAGGGCACCGTATAGGATGGCGCCAGTGGAGATGAGAGAGCTAAGGGATCAGTTTCAGCAGTTACTCAGCCAAGGTTTTATCCATAGGAGTACTTCAACAAGGGAGCACCGGTTCTGTTTGTGAAGAAGAAGGATGGTTCACTTCGCCTGTGTATAAATTACAGGGAGTTGAACAAGGTTACTATTCGTAACAAGTATCCACTACCCAGGATTGATGATTTGTTTGATCAGTTAAGGGGAGCCACATATTTCTCCAAGATTGATCTGCGTTCTGGTTATCATCAGCTGAGAGTTAGGGAGCAGGATGTTCCTAAGACCACATTTCTCATGAGATATGGTTCTTATGAGTTCTGTGTCATGCCGTTTGGGACAACTAACGCACCAGCAGTGTTCATGGACTTAATGAACAGGGTCTTCAGGGCTTATTTGATCAGTTAGTCATTGTTTTCATTGATGATATCTTGATCTATTCTAGGTCTGAGGACGATCATGCGAGACATCTTTGGATGGTGTTGCAGACGCTTCGTGAGCACCAGTTGTATGCCAAGTTCGAGAAATGTGAATTTTGGCAGTGGAAAGTGAAGTTTTTGGGTCACGTGGTGTCAGAAAAAGGAATAGCGGTAGATCCAGCCAAGGTTTCCGCAGTGGTTGAGTGGGGACAGCCTATATCACCTCCCGAGATTTAGAGTTTCCTCAGTTTGGCAAGATATTACAGGAGGTTCATCCAGGGATTCTCAAAGATAGCGGGACCACTCACTCATCTGACTAAGAAGGGTGTACGGTTCATGTGGGATGAGCATTGTCAGAAAGCTTTTGATGAGCTGAAGACTAAGTTGACTTCTGCACCGATTTTGTCTACCCCACAGAGCGAGATAAAGTATCTTGTCTACACAGATGCTTCATTACAGGGTCTTAGATGTGTTTTAATGCAGGAGGAGCGACCGATTTTGTATGGATCTTGTAAGCTTAAGCCTAATGAGCTTAATTATCCAACACATGATTTGGAGTTGGTAGCTGTGGTCTTTGCTTTACGTATATGGAGGTATTATCTATTAGGTGAGTCCTTCAGATTATTCAGCGATCACAAGAGTTTATAGTATTTGTTCACTCAGCGAGAGCTAAATATAAGACAGCGCAGATGGTTGGAGTTTGTGATAGACTATCACTTCTCTATACAGTACCATCCAAGGAAAGCGAATGTGGTGGCGGATGCACTCAGTCGCCGACCTGTTGGTAGTCTTTCTGCCTTATTCACCACTGAGTGGAATGCTTTAAAGAATGTAGATGAGTTATCGGATGCTTTTATGGCTTGCATGGTGGTTACACCTTCCATCATTCGCAAGGTTTTACAAGTACAACTCACCGATCAGCAGTGTATCGACAAAGTTGCAGAGATAGCTTCTGGGGAGGTTCCATTTTATCATGTTGGGACTGACGGAGGTTTGAGGTACAATGGACGTTTGGTGGTACTTTCTGCTGATGATTTAAGGAAGGATGTGATGACTGAGACTCACCACTCTGAGTTCTTTGTTCATCCAGGCGGAGACAAGATGTATCAGGATATGAAGTGGCAGTTTTGGTGGGCAGGTATGAAGAGGGACATTGCTCTATTTGTTCTCAGTGTAGTACTTATCAGATGGTTAAAATTGATCATCAGAGGCCGCCAGGAGCTCTACAACCACTACCGATATCGGAGTGGAAATGGGAGAGCATTTCTATGGACTTTGTGGAGGGATTGCCCACTTCTTTCAAGGGTCACAATTCCATTTGGGTCATCGTGGATAGGTTGACCAAATCAGCTCATTTCCTACTTATTCACACTGACTTCACTTCAGATCAGTTGGCAAGGCTTTACATTGCAGAGATTGTAAAGCTACATAGTATTTCGTTGTCTATTATATCGGACCGGGATTCGAGCTTTGTGTCTGGATTCTGGAAGAGTTTTCAGTAGGCCTTGGGTATAGAGTTGCACCTTAGTACTGCTTATCATCCTCAGACTGATGGACAGACTGAGCGGGTGAATCAGATTATGGAGGATATGTTTCGGTCGTGTGTTCTTGATTTCAAGGGCCACTGGGAGGATTACTTACCACTTGTGGAGTTTGCTTATAAAAATAGTTTCCAGAAGACTATTGGGATGGCACCATTTGAGGCATTATACAACCGACCGTGTCAATCGCCTGTTTGTTGGATGGAGGTTGGCAAGAGCCGATTCTTGGGTCCTGAGTTCATCAAGGATACTTCTGAGAAGATAGCTCTTATTAAGGATCGCATGCTTACTGCTCAGAGTAGGCAGAAGAGTTATGCTGATCGGCGTACTCGTGCTTTGGAGTTCAAGGTTGGAGATCAAGATCTACTCAAAGTGTCACCTATGAAAGATGTCATGTGTTTTGGGAAGAAAGGGAAGTTGTCACCGCGGTTTGTCGGTCCATTCATGATTACGGATCATATTGGAGCTGTTGCTTATCGGTTGGCACTTCCGGATAACTTGGATTGCGTCTATAATGTGTTCTATGTTTCCATGTTGTGAAAATTTCTGCGAGATGAGGATCGGTATCAGCATATCGACGTTGGGGAGATTGAGTTGCAGCCGGATACAACTTATTTGGAGCCACCATATCGTATTGTAGACCGACGGGATCAAATCATTCGTAACAAGGTTATTCCTTTGGTTCGTGTTCAGTGGAGTCACCACAATGAGGCTGAGTCTACTTGGGAACGGGAAGATGTTATTCGCTCGCAGTTTCCTGAATTATGGGAAGAAGGTAAGAGCGAATTCCGAGGACAGAATTCCTTTTATTAGGGGGGAAGAATGTAATACCCCTAATTTTAAAAGGATAATTCTGGCATTTTGTTTAAATTATTTAATTGCAATTGTTGTTAGTTTAATTGATTTCTTGCTTGGTTCTTTTTATTTAAATTACTTGTGGATTTGGTTATTTAAATTTTATTGTGGTTTAATTATTTATGTGCTTATGTGGAATTGTATTGTGTTTTAAAATTATTTTAATTGGTTATTTAAATTGTATTGTGTTTTAATTATTTATGTGCTTATGTGGCTTTGTGAATTAAATGTAATTCACTGTTTAATTATTAGGGTTTTGTGTTATACATCGTGTCTAGGTTTTGAGCTGACTTGTAGTTGGTTTAGGATTTAACTTAGGGTTTCAAGTAAAGTCTATAAATATATAAACATACGTCTGCCAAGGGTTGTTAACCCTATTCACGTAACAGAGTCACACAAAGAGTTGTGAGGGCAGAGAAACAGAGAGGGAGTTTGAGTAATTTACAGAGAGGCTTAAGGTGGAAGGAGTGGAGTGCTTCTAGGTTGAACCAAGAGCACCAGAGGAGTGGAACGATAGTCTAGGACGTTGTCGGAAACTTTAGAGACGGTGGATTACAGTTTCAAAATCTGAAACTGCAGGCAAGTTTCTGTTCTTCTTTTTCCCGGGAATTTGTGTTCTGTGCATGCTTAGTTATACTCCAGGAATTAAAGTAAGACTTAATTACATTGTTTATATATGTTGAAACAGTTTTTAGCATCATTAAGTTTAATCTGTTTATCAGTAGTTTACAAGTTCTGTTTGAAAACTGATTGTCCTTGCATTACAAACTGATGTTTAATTAAATTCTTGTTTATATAACTCTGTCTTGTGATTACTCTGGGATGTGGATGGGATATTAAAACCTAAAATAAAACTAAGTTCAATGACTAGAAACCATCGGAGTCAGAGAAGATAACAGAAGAAGAATAGACGTATACTTGAAGTGGAGAAGGCTCTACTTAAAATGGAGAAGGCTCTATTTGAGTGGAGAAGGCTCTACTTATTTGGAAAAGGCTCTACTTATTAGGAGAAGGCTCTACTTGAGTGGAGAAGGCTTTAATTATTTGGAGAAGGCTCTACTTGAGAGGAAAGGAGAAGGCTCTACTTATTTGGAGAAGGCTCTTTGAAACACAGAGCCTTCTCTTTCTCTTAAATATCACGTATACTGAGTTTTAAATGGTCTGGTTGGTTAAATCTGAGTTTCTGAAACTATTTAAAGGCTATTGAATGATGTAATATACTGCTTAGGACTTATAAAATAATGTAGAAGCAAGCTTATATTCTGGAATAAAGGATAGAATTAACATAAGTTTAAACAAGGGCTGTATGTGAAAGTTTAAACCACTGATTTGAAGTGCAGACTGTTTTAGAAATTTGATGCTAGTACACGACCCTAAGTTTTAAATTATGTTGTGTAGCTAAGGTTTAAGCATTCTGTTATTGAATTATAGGTATGTTTGGTTGGAATTAACGGATAATTAAATCTGTTGTATATCTCTGTTAGGACACTGTTTGGAGGAGATTTGATGTTTTTGCATGGTCTTAAGTTTTGGATTATGTTTTACAACTGTGTTTTAAGCATGTTTTTATTCAATAATGTGTGTGCTTAGTTGGATTAAACTGATGCTTAAATCTGTATATAAAGTGCACCAGTCAGGGTACTGTTTGGATAAGCAAAATTGCATAAACCTGTTTTATCAATTTAATAGACTAAAACTTGGATTCTGAATTTTCAGTGGAGACATCGTTTAGTGACACACATGTTAAACTATACTTATGATTGTTTTGGAATGCGTTGATAGTTAATTCTACTATTTCTGTCAACTAAGTTAACTGGAGGATAGTATGCACCGGTATGGGACGATGGTGTACTAGGTATGGATTGGTTCAGACACTAAGCCTACCTAATTTGGAATGAGGTTCGGATTAGCACTAAAAGTTAAGTCCGACTTCTGTTAGTGTCAGGTCAGTAAGTAACTGAATGACATAATTGGATTTCTGGGATGAATTGTTATACTGATATCGAGCCACTATATCGGATGGATGATATCTGTAGTAGGAGGACACGGACTTTATATATTTATGTTATGATGTCAAGGTATGAGCTTGAGTCTCATGACCATGGTTAAGGTGCGTATATCGCCTAGGATGGATAGGTGGACAGAGGTGTTGTTCCCTGGTAAGTCTAGGTACACATGACCACGTAATGTGCAATTTGCATGGTATCTCTACTCAGGCTGAGACAGACCTATTAGACTAGTAAGCGTCCTATAGTGTGTAATATATACATATATGGACTTCTCTAGATATTGTTGAGTCTATCTAAGATGTATCTGCGTATCGGATTCCTGTTTGGATCGTAGTAGATCAGGACTTCCATGTGGGGCTGACCCACTCTTTTATTTTTCAGGTGCTCGTCAGTTCCAGGGTTAGAGCTTGGTCGTGCAGAGCAGATACAGACTTCTATTCCATCGACTACGTAGGATTGCTTACTTATCAGCTTTGGATTTTTATTTTAGTTGTTTCATTTACAGTGGGGATTTTTAGTAAGGGTTCAACTAGATGGATTCCCGAGTTGTAAACTTATGGAGTTTTGGATTATCGGATCTGATTAATTATGATATAAGGATTTGCTTTTAGTTTCTTTCAGCTTGTTATATTATTTCGTATTTCACTTTGTATTCCGTGTTCGATTTAAAATACCTTAATTGTTTAATATCCCTCGGGTTTGGGCCTAGGCCTGATCAACCCGTGTCTCGGATCCGAGGGGTATCACACATCCTAATGCATATACGCTCCCTAGCCAACGACTCTGAGACTCAGGTTCATATCGTAGCACCATAAAAATATATTTAAAATCCGTTCCAAACCAAAAGTGTCACTAAACTATTTAGTGATCTGACACAAAATACAGGTAGGACTTAACTTTTGTAGTTAATCCATCCCTTAATCCAAAGTAGGTAGGACTTAGCGTTTTTGAGCTAACCCCCCCTAGTATGACACTGTCCCATACCGGAGCATACGATCCATCCATCCAGTGTTGATAATATAAAAGATAGTAAGCATTACAATATCAACAAGTCCATAAACAGTGTAACACCATCCATCCAATTGTTGATAAAACAGATGACATTATAAATATCAATATCAACACATCCATAACAAGTAGAGCAAGAATGTATAAATAGCATGCTTGTCATACACGAACAGTACATGATTCTTTTTATAGTTTAGAAACGTAGGGCACAAGTGTAATCCATCCTTTCCCCTATCTACATACTAATGTCAATATTATAATTAATATGCTCACTTAAACCAATCCACATCATCCAGTAAGTTGATAATACAAAATATTGAATGTAAATACCAACTAATCCATATTAAGCAGAGTCAAAATATATAATCGAACATGCTTAACTTACACACTTCTTAATTATCCAAGAATTGAGAATACATTTTAACATATGTATACGACAATTTGTCCATTATAAATATGTAATCATTCTGTAATCTAATATGCTTAATTTGAATTACAGAAACATGATTAAACAATATGTCCATTCCCAGATAAATAGCAACCGATAAGGCTATGCATTTGAAATCCTCTACCTCCAAAAACAATCCACAAGTTCCCTTAAAACCTTAACGGTTTAATCTGCCGATTTCCTTGTGATTTACTATATAATATCACACTCTCAGAATTTTTTTATAAGACTTAGATGCTACTGAAAAATCCCTGTGTAGCTCCTAATTGCATCTGAAAACTCCCAATTCTGAAACCCGTAGCCAAAACTATCACTGAAAAGGCGAAAAATCACAAAAATTGGAAGAGCAGGCTCCACACAAGGTGGAGCCACCTCCACCTCCTTGTAGAGCCGGCTCCACACAAGGTGGAGCCGCCTTTAGAACCCCAAGAGCTAGCTCTACCTAAGGTAGAGCCTGCTCTACTCTTTTGTTGAGCCTGCTCTACTCAAATTAAAGCAGGCTCTTCCCCTGTGCATCTTCTTCTGTAATTCCGGCGGTGTCCGGCAACTGTGTTCCTCCAACCAAGTTTATTACTGATTAAAACTAAGTCCTAGGGAGTTCCAAAGTTGATTAAATTCATTACTTATTATTCAAAACCATATGGAACAATAATTACGCAAAACAGTTTCTAAGTGGACTAAAACCCATACAAGAACACATTATGTTCAAGTATCTAACCCTGCGCTCCAGATTTCCTAAGATGTTTTAGAACTAATAAAATTCTTAATCCATCAATTGACATCCTTTAAATCATGAATTATGTGAAACAAAACTGTAAAAAACCAAAACTGTAAAACGAACAATTAAACAGTTCATGAACATATGTTTATTAAAAAATGCAAGCATGCGAACATAATGCGTTCCCAGGAATAGACCGAAAAACCGCATAGACCACTTCCCTTTCTTCCCAAAGCGCATTACACCCTTCTTAAGCGACACTTTGAGGAGAACCTGATCCCCAACCCAAAACTCCAAAGCACGTGTGCGATGATAAGCATAGCTCTTCTGCCTACTCTGGACAGTGCGCATGCAATCCATAATAAGGGCGATCTTCTTAGAAGTATCCTTGATGAACTCTAGACCCAAGAATCTACTCTCACCAACCTCCATCCGACAAACAGGCGATCGACACGGTCGGCCGTATAATGCCTCAAATGGCGTCATTCCAATAGTCTTCTGGAAACTATTGTTATAAGCAAACTCCACAAGCGGTAAGTATTCTTCCCAGTGGCCCTTAAAATCAAGAACACACGACCGAGGCATATCCTCCATGATCTGATTCACTCGTTCAGTCTATCCATCAATCTAAGGATGATAAGCAGTACTAAGGTGTAATTCTATTCCCAAAGCCTGCTGAAAACTCTTCTAGAACCCTGACACAAAGCTTGAATGCAACTTCACAATCTCAGAAATGTACAGTCTCGCCAACTGCTCCGAAGTGTAATCAATGCGAATAGGCAAGAAGTGAGCTTTCCCTGGATGATATTGTATAGAGAAGTGATAGTCTTTCACAAACTCCAACCATCTGCGATGTCTCATATTCAACTCCCCCTGAGTGAACAAGTACTGCAAACTCTTGTGATCGCTAAATAATCTGAAGGACTCACCCAATAGATAATGCCTCCAAATACGTAAGGCAAAGTAGCTGCCAGCTCCACATCATGTGTTGGATAATTAAGCTCGTGAGGCTTAAGCTTCCGAGATCCAGATGAAATCGGTCGCTCCTCCTGCATTCAAACACATCCAAGACCCTACAAAGAAGCATCCGTGTAAACCAGATACTCTATTCCACTCTGTGGAGTAGACAAAACCGGTGCAGAAGTCAACTTAGTCTTCAGCTCCTCAAAAGCTTTCTGACAATGTTCATCCCACACGAACCGTACACCATTCTTAGTCAGATGAGTGAGTGGTCCTGCTATCTTTGAGAACCCTTGGATGAACCTCCTGAAATATCCTGTCAAACCGAGGAAACTTCAAATCTCAGTAGGTGAAGTAGGTTGTCCCTACTCAACCACCGCTGAAACCTTGGCTGGATCCACCGCTATTCCCCTTTCTGACACCACTTGCCCCAGAAATTTCACCTCCTGCTGCCAAACTTCACACTTCTCGAACTTGGCATATAACTGGTGCTCACGAAGCGTCTGCAAGACTATCCGAAGATGTCTAGCATGATCACCCTTAGACCTAAAATAGATCAAGATATCATCAATGAAAACAATGACAAACGGATCCAAATAGGCTTTGAAAACCCTGTTCATCAAATCCATGAAGACCGTTGGTGCATTAGTCAACCAGAACGGCATCACCCGAAACTCATAAGATCCATATCTAGTGAGAAACGCTGTCCTCGGAACATCCTGCTCCCTAACTCAAAGTTGATGATATCCAGACCGTAGATCAATCTTAGGGAAATAAGTAGCTTCCTTCAACTGATCAAATAAGTCATCAATCTTGGGCAAAGGATACTTGTTACGGATAGTAACCTTATTCAACTCCTTGTAATCTATACACAGGCGGAGCGAACTATCCTTCTTCTTCATAAATAGAACTGGTGCTCCCCAAGGTGAAGTACTCCTACGAACGAAACCCTGGCTGAGTAGCTGCTGAATCTGATCCCTCAGCTCGCGCATCTCCACTGGTGCCATCCTATACGGTGCCCTAGCAATAAGCGTAGTGCCTGGAGATAAGTCGATCACAAAGTCGATCTCGTGACTAGGCAGCAAATCCCTGGAATCTCCTAAAATACATCCGGGAAGTCCTGTACAACTGGTATGCTATCCAATGATACAGTAGTCCCCACCTCCGTTTCCTACTCTATCCGAAACAAATAGGTGCTAATGTCCCCGTTAAAATGTGGCATAACAACGACGTAAACATCCGGACTAGGTATGGTAACCACAATAGACCCATCTAAAAACAAATAACTTGAGCATGGTAGTGATAACCAATCCATCCCAAGTATCCTGTCATAAGTGTGCATGTCCAAGACAAAAGATTGGCTAGAAATTCGAGTTTACCAATATCTAGTGTCACAGGCACATCATTCTCATGAAAAATGGCAATATTGCCCAACAATATAGAAATATCCTGAGGTCTACTACATACGTGTATCACCAACCAATCCGTGAGAATCCCATGTTTTGAAATACTCCGTAGTGCAAAACACATAAGGAAAAACGAGATGCTCCGCAATCGTCCCATTTTTTAGATTATTATTCTATCCTGGGAATTCCTCCTTTCAAACAAACCTACCATATCGACTTACACAATTTCATTTATAAACTTCTTGGTAATCGTCCTGTCTCAACATAATGTATTTACAAGCAACTATCTGCTTGCCTGTTCTACAAACCCCAACCACTCCACTAGGATAATCATCTATTAATACTACATAATCATCCCAATATAGTTTAATAAAAACCATATATACCACAAAAATACTATCACACAACACAATTCAAAAATAGCTAAAACCGCTAGTTCACTTTATTAAGAACTTTTCCAAACCAAAACTGTCAACCGTAAATCGTAAAATAATCTTTAACATACAACTAGTGTACGTGTTTAAATATATACCACACCTTTAATAAAATCTCCTCTACTACTAACAACAAAAAAAAAAAAAAACATTCTTAAAAGAGCCATCCTCCTTGTGGTTTGGTACCCTCCTGCTGGGACGGCCCGATACCTCATCTTCCAGGACACTGCCTAGTAGTGTAACAGTACTCTCCACAAGTATAGCAAGTACCCCTAAAAGTACCAAACGGCCTCCTTTACTGGTTAGACCGTAATTGATCCATTCTGCCTATGGTACCCCATTCTGCTGTCTCTAGGCTAACTCAGGACATTGGTTGGATGTATGCCCATCCTCTCCGCAGCCAAAACAATGAACTGTAACCATATTCTGCACCACTGGTACTGCTTCAAGTATTTGTTGCACATGTAGCTGACTCTGAAGTACTGCTGCTACGCTTGCAGCTACAGCCTGAGCAATGATGTAAACTAACTGAGGAGAATACTCTGGATCCCTGCCCTGATTGTAGGCCTGATGCTAAGACTCTAGAGTATGCTGAACTTCCTAATGCTCTATCTGCAACTAACCATCTTCCTCCTGAAACCTAGGTACTTGCTGCTCTTCCCCCATTTGCTGACGCCGCAGGCGTTCTTGCTGCCTACGTGCCAGTCTCCTCAATCGACTGTTCATGTTCTGTCCTCTTCTAGCGTTAACCATACTGTTAACATAGAAAGATAGACATCAGTACGATTGTAAACGGACCGTAAAGGAATTTAACGAATCCTAATCTTAAAGCTCTAAACAAGAGAGAACGCTACGCGGAAGTCTTATACGATAGAATCCTAGAGACATTTGAACCTAGAGTGCTCTGATACCAACTGTGATAGCCCTAGATTCTAGAGCCACGGGTGATCAAGTCTGAGCACAGATCCGAGGGATACCAAACAATTAATATTTAACCGAACACAGAATACAAAATGAATTTAAGAAATAACAATAATAAGCTGAAGGAATACTAAATTAAAAAAAATCCTCAAACATAACTATTTAAACTCTGATAATCCAAACTTCATAAGTTTACAACTCAGGAATCCATCTCTAGTGGACCCCTATTAAAAACCCAAACCAAACGAGAATAAATAATTGAAGATAAAAGCCCAAATCTAATATCTGGAAAGAAGTCCAACGTCGTAGGTAGAATAGAAGATCGTCTCTGCTCAGCTCGAACAAGCCCTAAGACCTAAAACGTCTAATACCTGAAAAATGATAAGTGGGTCAGGCTCACTAGCAAGTTCTATACTACTACTATCCAAGCAGAGACCCGGTACGCATGTATATCCTAACCAATCCAATAATAACTAAATAGTTTATAGATACATATATATATATATATATATATAATCACACTACAGGACTCTCACTGGACTATAGGCCCGTCTCAACCTGACTAGTAGGCACCATGCAAAATGCACCCGAGGTGGGCATTACTACCTAGACCTAGCAGGGTACACATCCAACCATCATAGCCAGCTATGCATCCCAATGCGTATCCGCTCCCTAGCCAACGACTCTGAGACTCAAGCTCATATCGTGGCACCATAAAAATATATTTAAAATCCGTTCCAAACCAAAAGTGTCACTAAACTATTTAGTGATCTGACACAAAATATAGGTAGGACTTAACTTTTGTAGTTAATCCATCCCTTAATCCAAATTAGGTAGGACTTAGCGTTTTTGAGCTAACCCCTCCTAGTATGACACCGTCCCATACCGGAGCATACAATCCATCCATCCAGTGTTGATAATATAAAAGATAATAAGCATTACAATATCAACAAGTCCATAAACAGTCTAACACCATCAATCCAATTGTTTATAAAACAGATAACATTATAAATATCAATGTCAACACATCCATAACAAGTAGAGCAAGAATGTATAAATAACATGTTTGTCATACACGAACAGTACATGATTCTTTTAATAGTTTAATAACGTAGGGCACAAGTGTAATCCATCATTTCCCCTATCTACATACTAATGTCAATATTATAATTAATATGCTCACTTAAACCAATCCACATCATCCAGTAAGTTGATAATACAAAATATTGAATGTAAATACCAACTAATCCATATTAAGCAGAGTCAAAATTTATAATCGAACATGCTTAACTTACACACTTCCTAATTATCCAAGAATTGAGAATACATTTTAACATATGTATACGACAATTTGTCCATTATAAATATATAATCATTCTGTAATCTAATATGCTTAATTTGAATTACAGAGACATGATTAAACAATATGTCCATTCCCAGATAAATAGCAACCCACAAGGCTATGCACTTGAAATCCTCTACCTCCAAAAACAATCCACAAGTTCCCTTAAAACCTTAACGGTTTAATCTGCCGATTTCCTTGTGATTTACTATATAATATCACACCCGCAGAATTTTTTTATAAGACTTAAATGCTACTGAAAAATCCCTGTGTAGCTCCTAATTGCATCTGAAAACACCCAATTCTGAAACCCGTAGCCAAAACTATCACTGAAAAGGCGAAAAATCACAAAAATTGGAGGAACAGGCTCCACACAAGGTGGAGCCGCCTCCACCTCCTTGTAGAGCCGACTCCACACAAGGTGGAGCCACCTCTAGAACCCCAAGAGCCGGCTCTACCTAAGGTAGAGCCTGCTTTACTCTTTTGTTGAGCCTGCTCTACTCAAATTAGAGCAGGCTCTTCCCCTGTGCGTCTTCTTCTGTAATTCCGGCGGTGTCCGGCAACTGTGTTCCTCCAACCAAGTTTATTACTGATTAAAACTAAGTCCTAGGGAGTTCCAAAGTTGATTAAATTCATTACTTATTATTCGAAACCATATGGAACAATAATTACACAAAACAGTTTCTAAGTGAACTAAAACCCATACAAGAACACATTATGTTCAAGTATCTAACCCTGCGCTCCAGATTAATTTTAAGATTTCCTAAGATGTTTTAGAACTAATAAAATTCTTAATCCATCAATTGACATCCTTTAAATCATGAATTATGCAAAACAAAACTGTAAACAACCAAAACTGTAAAACGAACAATTAAACAGTTCATAAACATATGTTTATTAAACAAAGCAAGCATGCGAACATAATGTGTTCCTAGGAATAGACCGACAAACCGCGGAGACCATTTCCCTTTCTTCCCAAAGCGCATTACACCCTTCTTAAGCGACACTTTGAGGAGAATCTAATCCCCAACCCAAAACTCCAAAGCACATGTGCGATGATCAGCATAAACAACTGAGAATAGTAGTTAATATTTTCAGAGTTTATCTGTAATGACCCAGTCATTTGCCTTCCTTTCCTTTTTCCTGAAATTTTATAAATGAATTTTTTTCGTTTAATTTTCTTTTCTGAGCTCTGTTTCGTGTCGCTTAGTGTCATCTCGAGTGCTTAGAATTGGTTCCTGAGACTCTTTTCCATGAATTGACAACTTCCTTTGAGGACCGAGTCATTTTCACATTTTTCGTTTTTCGACACTATGCGCTATTTCGTCTTTTTCCCTATTCTGTCTTATCTCCGTTTGTCAGTTTTTGGCACAACCTCACTTCTCATGCTCAGAGTTGGTTTTTAACTTCACGTGCCTTCATCTTGAGTGGTTTCGTCGAAATACGTAACTTTACTTTTGCAAGAAAGTACTCTGGTTGCTCCCGGTGTCCATAGGAGCATAGATGCAAAGTTATTTGAAATTATTTTCTTTTCTTGGGGTGTTTTTCGTAAATATCTTTTGAAGATATTTTATTTCAGGGGTTTTTAAGAAAATATTTTAGGAAGATATTTTCATTCTAGGCCATAAGTGCAGTTTTCACTTTTTGGAGGGGCCATTGTGCAATTAATGAAAGTTATTGCAAAATGTCTTCTTTTGAGCCTAGATCCTCGTACAGGATTCATTTTCACATTTCGTCGAGTTGTGTACTCTTGGAATTTCCTCCTGGTCGATGTTTTCCAGTTTCAGGGTTTCTGGCCCTAGTTTGCACCAAACTTGTTTTGGGCATAACTTTCTGTTCGGGACATGGATTTCGACGCCATATCTTCCGTTGTCCATATTTTATCATTTTGAATCTTTTTCGTTCACAAAGTTTTGCCATTTGAGCGCATCTGCTCAAATGTTACTTTTTCGGACCCGGCGGGGCCCATTCGGGGCACTTTTTGAGATTTCTATAAAAGGGGGGTGAGATATTTCATTTTTCATCTTCTCCCCTCTTCATGCACGACCTGGAGCTCCCATGGAAGCCCAAGGGGTGCTGCCATCTTCTTTCTCCTCTTTTGGTTCACTTTTCCTTGATGGAAAGTCTTCGGCCTTAACGTTTGTTGTTCCCCTCGCCGTGCTCTACCTTTCCCCCTTATTAGAATTCAGTTTTAACCATTTCTTGAGTTTGGTTTTGAGGTCAAGTTATGATTTTGATGGGTCTTTGATGGGGGTTATGTTCACAGCGTTGTCCCCGACAAAACATAGTAGTTTCGTCGGATTCAGAGCCATTCCATTTTGATGGCTTTTGAGATTTTCATCTCAAATTGAGGTAGGGGATGTTCTAGGTTTAAATTCTTATTATATAGCATACTTGTGATGCTTATACTACTTGTTTGCATGATTAAATGAAAATCTAGAGATTTTATTATTTATTTTTCTTGTACGGGATCTAATTTTTCCGGTTGCTCATTACTTGGTTTAAACATGTAGCATGATTTTATATTGCCCCTTGATATGCTCATTGTCGTGTATTAAAATTGGAACATTTGAATAAGTATTAAAGATTTTAGTTAATATTTATCTTAGGTGAAAGATTAATTCACATGGCCTTAACTAGCTTAAAATCAATATGTGTTAGCATATTAAATTAGGCCTTAGTATGCTCTCCAACATAGTTGAATTTGAAAGTGATTGAAGGTGTTTTGAAAGTTAGTAATTATTAATTAATTTAATTAATTAATTAATTTGCCCCGAATGCACTATTCACTCTATTTGAATTCCGACTTGATATTCTTGATTTACATGCCATATAGCTTCACATATATTTGATTTAGAATATTCAGTTAGGTTTTGAAACCTTTTATTTAATTAAATTTCATGTTTAAGATTTAATCCTCATGGTGATATACAACTTGGAATTGTATTGTGGCATGCTAGAAAATTAAGCTTAGGTATAGTTGTTCACATATATTAAATTGGGATTAATTGCATGAGAATTGCAACTTTTAATTTATATTTAACTTTAGTGAAAGTTTAATTCACATGGTCTTAAATTGAATGAAATAAACTTGTAATGTGATATTACATTAGTTCTTGGCATATTTTCCAACATAGGTTAATTTGAGAGCATTTGGTTAAGTTTGAAAATTAAGAGATTTTAATTAAAGGAATTAATTAAAATCTATTTTGTGGTCCTATTAGCTTAATTAAGGTTTTAACTTGATATTTGTATGGGCCATGACTTGTTTACTAGTATATATTAATTTGGGACTATTTGAAGTTGTTTTAGAACCTTGGGATTTAAATTAGCATGATTTAATTAAAATTCTACTTTGTTGTTCTAACAATCTAATTGAGTTTTAGAATGGATACAGGTGATGACCTTGCCATGCCCTTTAACATGTATTAAATTGAGGTTAATTGAAATTGAATCGGAAATTTAGAGAATTTAATTGTGTTTATCTATTTAAATTTTATCAATGTTGTGTTTTAGAAGTAGTTTCTATATTCAAATCATGGACTTAGACTCGTTGTATATTCATTTGGTTATGTTTTGAACATTGGATAACATAGTTGTTATATTTGTATTCATAAGAATATGTTTTGCTTATTGAATATATTGTTGCCTTGTGTAATGATTTGCACACTTCATGTTTAACATCTTTCATGTATAGCGTGTAACGAATCGCACACTGAAGATTCGACATTCATCATATCATATTAGTTGTGGATTTAGAGCATGTATTGTATAGGTTTCCAAATTTGGTTGTGCTTAGTAGATAGTTGATTATCTTGCATATTCCTGTTGATATATGCGTTGTTGCACAACTTGTTGATTTTGGAAACTTGGGGATGTCGTTGTTTGACTATGGCTAGGACGTGGTTCTAGTACGGGGGATAGTCCCTCTATATGGTCTAGTGCACACATAGGGAGGTTACCCATGGGCTAGTAACCCTAAAGTAACTATGTTGTCGGTCTGATCCGGCGTGACGTCCGAGTATCCACTTTGTTTGATTTCGCATTTCATTTTCAAGTTGATAACTAGATGATGTTGTAACTTGTTGTTTCTTATTTGTCATTCCATTTTAAGTTATAGGATGTTAACTTTGCGAAATTATGCTTTATGCGTTGTATTGGAAGTTCCAATGTTGGTTAAATTGCATCGATATTGAAAATCGTGTTTTGACATTCTAATAAAGCTTAGGATTGATCCTATTGATTCATTTATAACATAGACGTTAGGTGGCATGAACCACTACTATTATTTTGTGCTTTAGATTCTAAGTTGATGGCTTTGAGAACTTAAACCTTGTTGCATTGTATAACATACTCTTTTGTTGTTGAATTGCATAGATAATGTGATTCTTATTAACTTGTATTCAAATATGCTTTTGTCATGTTGCATGGATTCCTCTAGACTTTGTTCAATTACATTGATAATGTGATTCGTGGTAACTATAAACTCATTGTATTAATCGGATTACTCCAACTTTGATTTGTTTCATTCATGTATTTATATCATGATTCCTATTGCTTAGACTCTAAGGTAGCTTAGGATGCTCCCCGAGTCTCACTTGAACATAGACGTTAGGTGGCATGAGCCCTTTAACATGTTTCACCTTAAGGTGATAAATTTGTAAAATGCTAGGTCGATGCATGCTCATCTCCTACGAGTAGCTTTATGTTACTCACCCCTACGATACTGGGGTATATTTCAGGTACGAAGACTTGGTTCGTGACGCCTAGCATTCCTTGGATGTCGTGTAGCTATCAAGTTTCCATTTCATACAAACGTTAGCATGAAATGTCATTTTGTACACTTATATGTCAAAATATGTATATTTGATTCCATGTATGTAATGTGTACTTAAGTACACTTCTTTCAATGTATTTGATATGTATGAGATGAGGCCGGAGGCCAATGACCATTATATTGTGTTCTATGTACTTTTTAACTTCGTGAAATATTGTGAAAATCTTGAAAAATCGCAAGTCATTGCTTTACCATGGTTGCATCGGGTGTGGAAATTCCATTTTCATTCTTTCATAGGGTTTTATTAATCATGTTTGAAGTGTGGCCAAGGACCAAACGGTCATTTGATCCCGTTTTGTATTTTTGAATTCCGAGTTTTCATTCCAAGTTCCATTTTTGCCTTTTTGCCCGTTGGGGGGTCGGATTTTGTATCGGTGGTATTTTTAAGTCATGGACCATTGACGCACATCCAAATAGGTAAGTTACGTTTGCGTGCATGGTCGTTTCCAGGCAAAACCTTATCGTTTGTGTTTTAAGCCTCTTGTGAATTCATTTCGCACTTTTTTTGCATATTCTGATCTAGGGGCATTATAGACTTTTTACAATGGTTTTATTTTCTTCTTTCAATATGGTTGACTAGAAAACATGATTTTAGGGGGGGGTTTCTTTTCTGTGTTTTTCCAGAAAATGTCGTCTTGGCATCGGAAATTACTTACGAAGTTCAGCTTTCAATTTTCTATTTAGCAGCTTTTTCAGCCCTCTGGACCAGATTTCATGAAGGGGCATTTTGGGTATTCTACGTTGCGTTTTTTTTAATTCTCTTTAAAGTCACATAGAAAACTCAATTTTGAGGGGGGTTTCTTCTTTGTGTTTTTGCAAAAAAATTCATCTAGGCCTCTAAATTCGGCCTCTGTTCTGGATTTTTCTGGAAAAAAAAACCCACACAGCAGCTTTATGGGCTGCTGCTAGCCATGGTGCACCCAACGCGCGCGCGGCATGCATGGGCGCGTGCCTGGGCGTGCGCATGGGACTGTCATGGCCCCTCGTCGGGCCGCCGCGACGTCAATTCTTCTTTTGGGTGTTTCTCCTTCGTCCGGATTCCAAATCATACAATTCTTGAGTCCATCTTGATTAGTTTTTCGTTGTCCTTCCAGCGGTGTGCTCGGTGGCACCCGAATCTACAGTTTTCATAAATGACTATTTTGCCCTGGGGGCTTATTTGTCATGTTTTCAATCTTTTACTTCCGCATCAGTTCTTGTTAAGTTCCACGACCTCATGAAAGGTCACTTTGACTTCTTAGAGTCTTGTTTTCTGTTTTTGCTTCCACATATCGGATCTTTTATCGGGTCAATCTTCGATTCTTCACAGGATACGCTGGCCTAAAAACCAGGGTCGTCACATTATCTATACTAATAGTATGAAACAATGTAAGGATTTGTATGGTGATTATGTAATTTAAGAGATAGTATTGATTGTTTGGTCCTACATATATTAAAGGATACAATCAAAGGGATTACTTTTATTCGAGATTTTGTGTGCACTACCTGAGTAGGCAGAATAATTGTATTAATAGTAAACTCACATATTAGAGTTTAGAGGTTTAGAAGTGAGTTTTTACTCAAATTGTCTCCCATAGATGGAGTAATGTTAATGGAATTCCTTTTGTTAGGGAGGAAGAATGTAATACCCTTATATTTTAAAGAATTATTTAATTAAATTAATTGCCTTTAAATGAATTTAATAGATTTATTTATTTTTAAATTAATTATTATTTACTTGTTTATTTGATTTATTGGTATGAGGATGTTCTTGATTGTTGATTGATTTGTTGGTGTTTTGATTTTTATTTGTATGGTATGACTTGGTTGTTAATTCTTATTTGATTATGTGCTACATGTATTTAGTTGTTTTAATATTAAGTATTTATTTATTTAATTATTTGTTTAAATTTAATAGATTGGGTTTGGATTATTTGGAGGACCAAAGGATTTGGGTCTTGGGCTGGAGAAGGAAGCCTTAAAGGATTTGGGATGGTTTAAAGGCCCATGGATTTATGCATGAGTATATATATTTATATATATATATATATATATATATATATATATATATATATATATATATTATGCATATTAAATGAATTACATATATATAATTATATAGAGAATTTTATATTTATAGTAAGTATATATGTATAGGACTTTATGCATGTATACAGTAAGTATAGTTAAAAAGAATTTATAAATATATATTACATAATATATATATTTATATTTATATGTTTTATGTATATTAATATAGTTGAAGTCCTACATGGAGGAGGATTTGAATTGGTAATATATATTATTTATTTATTTATACTTATATGTGTCATGTATATTAATATAAGTAAAGTCCTACATGGAGGAGAATTTGAATTGACAATATATATTATTTATTTTTATTGTGTGAGGAATATATATATATATATATATATATATATATATATATATATATAATATAATATATATGTATCATCTTATATTAAAGGTTAAAATTTCAATTAGGATGATTTTGGTTAGAGATGTTTTATTTATTGGTTTTCAGAGGCTTGGTAGAAGGAACTTGCTCATGGGTCTAACCCACGATTTATTTTTCAGGTTATTAGAAGTTTCAGTCTCGAGGTTGAGAATCCACAGCTGGGAAACTGTCATTCATCTACTCATCTTGTTTACTTTTTAGTATTGTTATTTATTATTAGATGTCTGGTCAAATAATAGTTTATAGTTTAGGGGTCCTTGACTTATAGGATTCCCGAGTTGTATTTTAGAATTTTAAATTCATGAAAATTATTTTTGTGAAGGAGGCTTTATTTTATTAATAGAATTTCATTCAGCGATTTATTCATTCTTTTTATTCTTTTTGTATTCTGTGTTCATTTAAATACTAAATTGTTTTGATATTCCCGTATTTTCGGGTATAGGCCTAGCCAACCTACACGTGGAAATTCGGGGGTATCACAGTTGGTATCAGAGCACTCCAGATTCAAGTGTCCCTAGGGTATCTTTTGTTAATGTGAATTCTGCGTTGCGTCTCTTGATACTTAGAGCCCATAATAGGATTCGTTGTATTCTATCTACGGTCCGTTAGAACGAGTTGATGTCAATTAAAGTCTGTAATTATAGAATGGTTAACACTAGGAAAAAGATGAGGTATGAGGAAGTAAGAAAATACGTATTCGATTCATATTCGAGTTGTATTTGATTTCTCTATTAAGGAAGAATTTAGAATGTAGAATTTAGAATTTAGAATTTAGAATTAGAGATTAAAGATTTTAATAGAGAAGATTGCGTAGTATCCAAAAAAGAGAATGCTAAGTCTCAAAGATGAGTGGTCATATGAAAGAGATATTATTTATTAGAAGTATAATGAATGATATTAAAAGGATGAGAGCTTTTTGACTTACATATAGTTAGCTTTATGTATATCTCAAAAAGAGATGTGCGTAGAGCATTCTTCGAGAGTTTGAGGATTTGATGAAGTTCTTATTAGAACGAACCATTGGATTAGATATATATTTTTCGTACCCATGAGAGCATTGGTATTATAGCGTGATTGGCTTTATAAAGTTATGTAGGATATTTTACCATAAGGGTAGAAGAAGGATAAGGGTCCATTTTTTTTTTTCGGGTAGGCAAATAGAAGCTGCATTTGTTTATGTTTAAGGGTTATGATTCAAGGTTGAATGATTTCTTGCGAATCTAAGAAAGAAAATTATATGAATCAATTTTATAAGATTGATTTCAGAAGAATTTTTTTTAAGTGAATGCTACCTTAGAATGGGGTAGACTTGAGAGTACCAAGGTGGTGTCGGAAGTTTATATCCATTTGTGGTCATCACTGATAAGTTAACAAAGTGGTTTATTCATTATATCATTTACATGCGGCAAAAAGAAGTTCCAAATAATATAGACAATTGAGAATAGTAGTTAATATTTTCAGAGTTTATCTATACTAATAGGCTGAAACAATGTAAGGATTTGTATGGTAATTATGTAATTTGAGGGATAGTATTGATTGTTTGGTCCTACATATATTAAAGGATACAATCAAAGGGATTACTTTTATTCGAGATTTTGTGTGCACTACCTGAGTAGGCAGAATAATTGTATTAATAGTAAACTCGCATATTAGAGTTTAGAGGTTTAGAAGTGAGTTTTTACTCAAATTGTCTCCCATAGAGGGAGTAATGTTGATTGAAAAAGAAGGGAGGTTATCACCCAACAATATGAAATTTATGTTTTATTTCTAGGCAATAGCCTATAGTTGGCAAGGATAAATATGTGTTTTGCGCTATGTGTGGAAAAAGGGGTTTTTCATGTATTTTGCAGCAAGAAAATACAGTAATGGGGATAATTATCAACGTATATAAATTGGTGAGATTAGGTTGTAAAGAAATGCAACAAGCATGGATTAGATTAACATATTCTTAATAATTAATAGATGTGTCTGCTAATCATAAGTATGTGTGGATGGGTTAATTTCCACACGGAAAATGGAAAAATAAAAAATAGAAAGTGGAATAAATAATCAAAGTTTTTATTTTATGGATTCGTGAATTCTGATGATGGAATTCCTTTTGTTAGGAAGGAAGAATGTAATACCCTTATATTTTAAAGAATTATTTAATTAAATTAATTGCCTTTAAATGAATTTAATAGATTTATTTATTTTTAAATTAATTATTTATTTACTTGTTTATTTGATTTATTGGTATGAGGATGTACTTGATTGTTGATTGATTTGTTGGCGTGTTGATTTTTATTTATATGGTATGACTTGGTTGTTAATTCTTATTTGATTATGTGCTACATGTATTTAGTTGTTTTAATATTAAGTATTTATTTATTTAATTATTTGTTTAAATTTAATAGATTGAGTTTGGATTATTTGGAGGACCAAAGGATTTGGGTCTTGAACTGGAGAAGGAAGCCTTAAAGGTTTATCTAATTATTTGTTTAAATTTAATGGATTGGGCTTGGATTATTTGGACCAAAGGATTTGGGTCTTGGGCTGGAGAAGGAAGCCATAAAGGATTTGGATGGTTTAAAGGCCCATGAATTTATGCATGAGTATATATATATATATATATATATATATATATATATATATATATATATTATGCATATTAAATGAATTATATATATATATATAATTATATAGAGAATTATATATTTATAGTAAGTATATATGTATAAGACTTTATGCATGTATACGGTAAGTATAGTTAAAAAGAATTTATAAATATATATTACATAATATGTATATTTATATTTATATGTTTTATGTATATTAATATAGTTGAAGTCCTACATGGAGGAGGATTTAAATTGGTAATATATATTATTTATTTATTTATACTTATATGTGTCATGTATATTAATATAACTAAAGTCCTACATGGAGGAGGATTTGAATTGACAATATATATTATTTATTTTTATTGTGTGAGGAATATATATATACATACATACATATATATATATCATAAATAATTTTATATAATATATATATATATATATATATATATATATATATCATCTTATACTAAAGGTTAAAATTTCAATTAGGATGATTTTGGTTAGAGATGTTTTATTTATTGGTTTTCAGAGGCTTGGTAGAAGGAACTTGCTCGTGGGTCTAACCTACGATTTATTTTTCAGGTTATTAGAAATTTCAGTCTCGAAGTTGAGGATCCACAGCTGAGAGACTGTCATTCATCTACTCATCTTGTTTACTTTTTAGTATTGTTATTTATTATTAGATGTCTGGTCAAATAATAGTTTATAGTTTAGGGGTCCTTGACTTATAGGATTCCCGAGTTGTATTTTAGAATTTTAAATTCATGGAAATTATTTTTGTAAAGGAGGTTTTATTTTATTAATAGAATTTCATTCAGCAATTTATTCATGTTTTTTATTCTTTTTGTATTCTGTGTTCATTTAAATACTAAATTGTTTTGATATTCTCGTATTTTCGAGTGTGGGCCTGGCCAACCTACACATGGAAATTCAAGGGTATCACATAAGGTAAAGGCCAAGTCGCAGCTCTAGAATTCTACGTATAACGCAGATTCTTCCAGAACTTGTGGATAAGCTCCTAAATGAGTGCAGAAATATAAATCCAGTAGCCTTGGCTCAAACGGTAAAGAGCCTGAAAAATCCCCTCTCGCCTCTAGGTACCATAGCCTGATGGAAAGGCATTGAGGTGCAGTACGGAATCAAAAAACCAATACCGGGGGTCAATCTCAACCTGATCTGCAAAACTGTGGCCTTTAAATGCAGCATGTGGAGATAGTGTAGCTACCATGGTCGTCTCAGGTGGAAAAAGGTGATGCAGTAAGGTATAATGGATCTTGAGAATCAGTAGCCAATGGGGATGAGTAGGGGCATCGGCTAGCAGCAGCTATGGCCGGGAAAGAAATATCGATCTCCTGACCGTCAATGGTGGTATGTAGAAGAAGTCTATCATCCTCATCCATCCGGAGGTGCTGGTAGAACAGTGCAACCAACCAGGGATAGAGAACTGTGTCTGTCGGTGTCATAATAACATCAATGCCCCACCGAATAAGCTCATTATAGGACCACTTGGTCTGGTCCAACTCGGAGAAAAGATCACGATCAAATCTGTACTCGGTCTCCCACTTCTTACGAGAGTAAGACTCATCAGGAACCTCTCAAATAATAACATCCATAGAAGATGTCTCAGAATGGACTGATGCAGAAGATGGACGATGAAGAAGACTCTACAACTGGAGATGGAGGAGGTTATGGTACTCTGTGTACTCTTTTCCTAGCAAGAGTCTTTCGTCTGCACTGCATCTGCAAAAGCAAGAAGAAAGAGTCAATACACAGGTATAGGATAAGGTAAGCAACTAATAAGAAAACACAAAGCATGCCTAAGTCAGATAGAAACAAAGAATATACAAGAAGGATCATACTTGTGCAAGAAGTGATTAAGAAAGCTTCAAGATCATCATTCGACATGCCTCAGCTAAACAGAACAGATCAGATATGTAATGATGGCATGGAGGACAGAAAAGTAACATGTGGAACATTTTGAGCAAAAATATGATCAACAGGGTAAGCATGGGCTGTGATGTGCATAAATGATGCAACGTGCATTCACAAACCTAAAACTCAAGTAGATGTTGCAATAACATGACAAGTAGACCCTAGGATGACATCATATCAATTCCTAAGTAGGAAAGTCTACAAGTGCAACAGTTAAGATTAAATGGAGCAAGCAGGATAACATGAAGCATATATAATCATGGCAAATGTCAACCTAGGACTCAAGAAACATGTATGTCATGTAATAAAGACTAAGTGAAATGCACGGTTGCAAAACACTACAATCCAAGGCATGTTATGGCAGGCAAGTTCAAGAAAGAATCCTAGACATGGTATACAACTAGATGGCATATATCATAATAATGCACATATATCAACAAAACTCCAGATAAAGAAATATCATGTACTGCAATGCAGCAAAATCAATATCTTATGATCACTCATGGCTCGTAACCCCCTTTATAGCTTAAATGAAGCAGAGAATGGTCAAAAACTGAGAATACAAGAAATTTACCATAGTGGAATCAAAATTTGGACCGGAAAGAACCTCGGTTAGCAAGAATGGATCATAAGGTATAAGATATCAAGCAAATGGCATTCAACGGACAAATATCAAGATCAAGCAAACATCATCCATAACACACCCCCAAACTTAGTCAGAAATCAATTCCAAAAAGATGTGTTCAAAGAAAGAACAGAAACTCTCAAAAACTATCAATGTAATATAAGTGTGTGTAAAATGATGTATATAAAAGTAAATAGGTGCAATTATTCCAAAGTGCACACAATTATTCAAAAGAAATCACATTTGACAAGTTTCAAAATCATTAAGCAAAAATGGAACCATTTGACTTCAAGTAGTTGGGTTAGAATGGCAATTCAACTCATTTTGCAAGAGAATATCAAAATCATGATAAGGAAGGTCAAAAGACATCAAACTTGTGCCCTACCATGGCAAGAATCAAGAATTATATCCCAAACAAGTTCAAAGGCACTTAGAAGATGCAAATGAATGGATATGAATCAAATGGAACAAACCTCAACTCAAACAAAGGCATTTTGGTCAACTTTGGGATTACTCAACACTTTTGGGGCAAAATTAGAATTTTTGAAAACTTGGAGTCAAAACATTCAATTGCATTGTATAAAGGCTTCATGACAAGCATCATGCAATGAATGAACAACAAAAGAAGGAATCATGCAACTCGACTTCTCATTTTTCAAAACGAAGTTCAAAAATTTCCCTTTTTAATCATTTGAAACCCAACAAGTGTGATCACAAAGCATTTCAACATTTAAAGATCATTTTACCAAAACAAAGCATTTGAATCAATCAAAACTTTTCAAAGAAGTCCATTTGAAGCACTTGAAAAATTTAAGACAAGACTTTGCAATTTTAAGTTCAAAAGCACGAATTCAAGTCAAGTCATGCTTGCACTCAATTTAGACAACTTAAAACACATCCATGCATTTCATATTCAAAACAAACAAATGAAACAAGTTGGATTATGATCACAATAATTCAAACTTTTCAATGTCACTCAAGTTCAAAAATATTTCAAGTCCAAAGAAATTTTCCTTTCATTAAACATATTTCTTTCTTTTCAATCCAAATCTGACATCTTAATTTTGAAACTCTTTTCAAATTCCAATTCAAATTCAAATCACATGCCGTGTTGAATTTTAAAACAAAGTTCAATTTTAATTTTTTAAAAATCCGGCATGGTTTCCCCTTAAAAACGAACTTCTCAAAATTTTTCAAACACAACAAATTCGTGCATTTCATTCATTCAATCATCAATTTCAAGAATATATGGCATTCAATTCAAATGTATTCAACAAGCAACAAGGGACATCGCCCACAACAATTCACAAATTCAATTAAAATTGCCCATTCTCCTTCTAAATTACAACAAACTCCATAATCTCCATATCGCAGTCCTACAAATAAGTTCCAAGGTCCATTTTTCAACTTTCCAGTCCCAATAAATTTTTTTATTTTTTGTTTTTCAATCTTTTTAGTTTTTCTGTTTAAATTGAAACAAAATGAAATATATACAAAAATGAAAATAATAATAATAAAAAAAATTAAAATAAAATAAAGAAAATAAAAATAAAAATGTAAAATGGACATACCCAAGAGAGAAGATCAAAAACAGAGAAGGAGAGAGAGATTCGGGAACTTCTGAAAAAAATTTGGCCAATCGTGGCTGGAGATGGTGACTAAAACTTCGTCGGAACTTAACCGAAAAGTTTAGAGAGTTGCTGGAGCTTAAAACCGAGGTCTCTTTGGCCTAAATCAGCCAGAGACTATGTGTTTGATGCTACCCGAATGAGAATAAAGAGAGAGGAAGATGGGATTTGACCTTTGGGCCAAAACCTTCGCCGGTTTCAATAGAGGAAATGGCGGCAAAGTGGGTTCCTTGGGATCTCTCGCCAGCTATGGAAGAAGAAGGTGGAGGGGTTTGGTTGTGGTTAGAGGGATTGAGAGAAGAGATGAGAGGAAGATTGAGAGATGTGAGGGAGATTGAGAATCCGGGAGAGAGAAAAAGGAGTGGCCGAGAGGGAAAACGAAGAGAATGAGAGGGAGGAAGAGAGAGAATAAAGAAAGAAAAAGAAAAAGAAAAGAAAAATAGGGGAGGAGGGACGAAAAGAAAAATAAAAAGAAAAATAAAAAATAAAAAATAAAATTAAGGTTAGGGGTTGGAAGTTGAACGACCAAAGCATTTTCCGGAAATTCAAAAGACGCATTTTCGATCGATTGAAGGACTTCGATCAATCAAACACTTAACTTCGATCGATCCAAAATGGATTTCGATCGATTGGAATGAACTTCGATTAATTGAGTTCGATCTCAATCGATCGAATTGGAATAGGAAGAGTCCTCAATTCAGTAGGTTCGATCGATCAAAGTGGAATTTTGATCAATCGAACTGGAGTTCGATCGATCGAGACCTCACTGGAAGTGCACAAAATGCAGGAAATTTTTTGAAAACTGGATTTTTTAATTCAACACATATCTAGATGACGTAAAAACATAAAAACAAGAAATGAAGGAGGAATAAGGCTGTGAACCCTACGAAACACACTAGTCTTTAACGTCTCTAGCAAGATGTTAGGCTCTTTTAGCCCGGATCAAAAATCTTGTTATGCATCCCCTCTTTGGCGGGGTGAATAGAAGTTTAAATCCCACCCAACAAATTGTTCCCTATAGAACTTGTGGATTTGATTCAAATAAGATTAATGGTCCTTTGTCAAAGCAATTCTTGGGCTTCCATGCCCTTTCAACACTTGGTTTAAAAACATTTTTCTTTAAAATCTTTTTAGAAGACAAACCATTGGAAGTTTCAACATCAAGCAAAGACTCAAATTTTTCAAATTCACTTTCAAGACTTTTTTCAACAACACACACTTCTTTATACTTGTCCATGGAATTAGGGGTTGGATTGAAAATGTTCAACTTCACCTTCATATGCCCAAATGAAATTTTCATTATCCCCGTCCTACAATTTATGTTGGCATTAGCGGTTTCCAATAAGGGATGGCCAAGGATAACGGGAATTTGGCTTTTAGGATTTGGGACCGGTTCCATGTCAATGACAATGAAATCAACTGGGAAGAAGAATTTATCAATTTTAATCAAGATATCCTCAATAATACCCCGGGGCTTTTCGATGGATCGGTCAGCTAGTTGCAAAACCACCGACGTCGGTTTTAAGTCTCATAAGCCCAATTGAACATACAATGAATATGGAAGAAGGTTCACACTTGCTCCTAAATCAAGAAGAGCCAAATTAATGACATGATCACCAATGGTGCAAGAAGTAGTAGGTGAGCCAGGGTCTTTAAATTTTGGGAGATTGTTATGTTGCAAAATGGAGCTTGCTTGCTCGGTCAAAACAACTATTTTTGATGCTTGGCTTTTGTTCTTCCTCTTTAGGATGCAAAGATATTTCAAAAATTTGGCATAAGCCGGAATTTATCTAATTACATCCTAGAGAGGAAGATTAATCTTCACTTGTCTAAACACTTCAATTATCTCATTTGTTTTGCGTGTTATTTTTCAAGAGAATTGGATCCTTTTAAGGCATCCGAAAATGGAGCCTTTGGCTCAAAAACTTTTTCAAAACACTTTCAACACAAGAATTTTTTAAAATATTTTTCAAATCTTTCTCAACAAAGGGGTCTTTCACATGCAATGAAGGAGGAATAGGATGTGAGATGGGACGGGTGTCAACTCTTGGTTGCACCGGTTCACTCTCTTCATTTTGAACACCAACTTGATTGTCCACAATTCTTCCATTTCTCAAGGTTGTCACCTTCCGAGGAAGAATTGGTCTCCACAACAAATTGTTGCTTGGGTAGTGGATTCAAAAGCATTTTTCCTTTTTCCCTAGCATTCAATGTACTAGTTATTTGTCCGACTTGGGTTTCTAGCTTTGCAATGGATTGGGAATGAGAATGAAGTAATTGGGTAATGTCTCCAAAGTACCCAAAGCTGTTAAGACTTTCTCTTCGAATGCGGGACTTCTTGAATTCCCTAGAGAGTATGAAGATTGATTTGGAAAGTGAGTGTTTGAAAATTGGTTTCCATATGGTGCTTGGTATGATGATTTATAACCTTGGGAACCTTAGCTTTGCATTGGGGGCAGAACATACTTGCCTTGAAAACCACTTTGGGAAGGGTTTGAGCCTTCCCCTTGGCTTTTCCAAGAGAAGTTTGGATGGTTCTTCCACCCGGCATTATAATGGGTGCCATAAGGATTATTCCCTTGGTTGACAAATGCGGCATTCACTTGTTCTTGGTGCTGACTTTGCACATGTCCATGGAGACAATTGGAAGTAAAATGTAAAATACTAGAATAAGTCATGCAAGCTTCATTTGAAGTATGATGAGTATGGCTAGGGGAGGAAGACACTTGATTCACCGAATTTTGGTTGATTAAGAATTGATCAAACCTTTGGGTTAAAGATTTCACTTCGGCGGCTATGTCATTGGAATTGTCAACTTGATATAAGCCAACATTCTTCCTTCCACCTATGTTTCTACCATTTTTGGAAGATAAGGATTGATGCATGGAGTTTTCACTCATGCTCTCATATAATTGCCATACATTGTCCTCCTGCCTATCAAGATATGAACCACCCATGGAAGCGTCTAGCATTCATTTAAAATTATCCAACAAACTTTTAACGAAAAATTAAACCCATTGCCACTTAGGAATGTCGTGATGTGGAAAACTCTCGAAAAATTAAGCAAGTCATTGAGGCACTCCCATGCCTCATGAAACAATTCCCCATCCCCTTGAGAAAACTCTCGAATTGAGGTTCTCATTACATAGGTCTTTAAAATCGGGTAGTACTTTTTCAAGAACTCTTGTTACATTTCTGCCCAAGAAGTTATCGAAAAAGGCCTTAGATTATTGAATCAATATTTTTCCTTATCTTTAAGGGTAAAAGGAAAGAGTTTTAATCGCAAAACCTCTTCCTGGATGTCTGTATATTTCATGGTGGAACACACTTCAAGAAACTCATCCAAATGTTTGTAAGGTTCTTCACTTAGAAGTCCATGATAATTAGGAAGCATTTGAATAGTTTGTGGTTTGATTTCATAATGGTGTGCTCTAAATGGAGGTAATTGAATGCATGTAGGTGCATTATATTCATTTAGCACATAATGATCTCTCAAAGTAAGAGGAAAATTCACAACCGGTGGCGCTACACAAGCACCATGATTGCCTTGAGTAATGGGAGGTTGTGGTAGAACAAAAAATGGTCGAGGCATTCCCACTAGAACATTGCCTTGTTGTTGTGGAATGAAGGGCCTTGGCATGCCTAATAGTACTTGAATGTTGTCATAATGCACATTAGGGTGAAGGATACCTTGTTGGTCAATGTGCCTAAGGTCCTCCACATGGTCCTCATTAATGTCCTCCATTGATGAAATGGAGTGACAAGAATTACCCCTTCCATTAGGATTACGAACAATGGATTCGAGATTTAAATTAAGTGGGACAAGAGTATGATTTAACGACCTACGACCATGCATGCACTATCAAAACAAACAACAAGTCAACAACAAGTATATAACAAGCACTTTTCCTCCTCAACAAATCAATCAATAAACCTCCACATACATTGATCACATGCTCCCATACTTTCAACAATATGCAAGAAAAATAAATTGCCTCCACGCGGGCTCACGATCTATCTAAGAAAATAAAAACTTGCCTCCACGCAGGCCAACGATTTAACTAGAGAAAGAGTTAAAAAAGCTCACAAAGGGTCCTTATGCAATTTCAAGTTATTTTTCAATTTTTTTTCTTTGCCTTGCTTTGCAATTTTTTTTATTTTTTAGCTTTTTATGATTTTGCTTAGCTTAACTTGCTTCTCTTACTTTAGAATTTCCCTTTGCTTCACTCTCCTGGCTCAATGCACCTAGCCAATCAAGAACAAACATAATAAGTAACCAAAATAAAATAAATAAAAATAAAGACAAGATCAAAACAGTACTAATTCCTAATTGATTTCCAAAATATGAAATCGCCAATCCTTGGCAACGGCGCCAAAACTTGGTGAGGTCAATACCGAAGCACAAAATATGTGTAATGTGGCCAAGTTTGAATTTATAGAATGCTACTACCACTACTAACTATTAATGTAGCTAGAGTAAGTAGGGATTGTCCCAAGGGAAATGAAGTGTATTTTTGCTTGGAAATCAATGTTGGATTAGTAGGTCGAATGATCAAAAGATGGTTTAATTGGCTAATTAAACTAATATTCAATTAAAACAATATAAGTAAGAAACAATCTAGAAATTAGGGAAAGATATATGAGAGAGAGGTCTTGGGGCTTAGAGTTCACCACTAAGCTTCACTTCACCAAACACTAGCAATTGTAAATTAATGGGGAAATTTAAGTTGTAACTTGTGTGTGTGTGCCACTAATTGAAAACAAAGCATGATGGATGACAAAGAAGTATAGATTGTTTAATCAATCTAGTGAGTAGCACAAATTATCAAATGAGACCATTAACCATTCAATTAAACCACAATTAGTGCACACACAACTATCTCGAGAAATGTACTCTTTGCATTCATAAGTATGGAACATCAAACAATAAGAATGGATTGTCCACCTACCTAAGAAATTAAAGCAATTACACTACAACTAAGCTAGAGACATGAAAATTAAACTAATTAAACTAGAGGTATGGCACCATCCATCAAGAAATAAGTATGAATTATCAAATAAACCACAAGAGTGTTCAATTAAGCAATATGCCTTGACGATTTCTAGATTAACAACATCAATACACATAGACATGCATCAATTTCACTAAATCTAAAGGCAAAAACATGAACATCAATTTTAGCATACATAAACATATTGATAGAACTAAACGATTAATTGAAAGCATTAATCCATACAAATCAAGTAAAAACTATAAGATCTATATTTATTCATAATCAAAACATCTATTACAACTAAAATACCCAAAAATACACAAAAGCTATGTAATGACCTTGGATTTTTCAACCCAGTATGCCCTGTGATGACCCGAACCGAATACGAGATGCAGAAGCAAAAGATAAAACAAAAGTCTTAAGAGATATAAACCATCCCTAAGACACCAATGTGACCTTCCATGAAGTCATGGAACTCAAAGAAATAACCGAAAGCGAAAGCTAGAATGAAAAGGTCAAATGATACCCTATGGCACTAATGACACCCAAGGGAACAAGATCTAGTTCAAACTAGACCACGTACGCCATTAGATGGCTTAAACCAGGTCAACGAAGTTGAGTAGGAACAAATGAAACGATAAAAGCCTGAAGAAACAACAACTAAACAAAACCTACAAGGTAGCTCCATTTCGGTCGGCCAAAATGGAGCTTCGGTCGGTCGAAGTGAGCCAGGAAAAAGAAAAGATTGAGCCTTCATTTTGGTCGACCGAAATGACAAACCAGTCGATCGGTTTATGGCTTAAGATGAAAATCACTACTGGAATTGACAAAATACTATTCAAATCAATTTGAAAAATGAACCGGTCGACCGAAACAGGTCGAAAATGTGAAAATCAAGCCCGCTATGCACTAAGGCTGAAAAGAGTTCTTAAGTCTCATTTGAATCCCTCATGGCATGATCCATTTTCATTATATGATATTGTGTGATGATGTGAACATGCACGCAAGTGTAATATGGCATTTTAAACGTGCTACAATGGTCTACGGCCTCATTACATTTCATTTACAAAATTTGACACGCCGAACCTCCAAAGTTGGAAAAATTACATTTTTAAACAAAATGTGGCGCCAAATGAGTACAAGTGCAAATATAAACAAGCTTGGCCCTTGCCCTAATGTCATACATGTCAAATACATTACAAAAAGTGTACTTATGTACACATTACATATTTAGAATTAAATATACAAGTTTTGTCATATAAAGCTATAAAATGACATTTTATGCTAACATTTGCATGAAATGGAAACTTAAAAGCTACAACTCATCCCAGGGAATGATGAGTATCATGAACTAAGTCTTCGTACCTAAAAAATGACCCTAGTAACTGCGAGGTGAGTAACATAAATCTACTCGTAGGAGATAAGCATGCATAGACCTAACATTTTACAATTATATCACCTTAAGGTGAAAAATGATAAAGGGGCTCATGTCACCTAACGTCTATGTCAAAATGAGACTCAGGGAGCATCCTAAGCTACCTTAGAGCATAAATTAGCATGAATCATGATACATACATATATGAAACGAATCAAGGTTGGGATAATCCAAAGAACACGACAAGTTTACAATTTAACATGAATCACATTATCAATGTAATTGAACAAGATTGGAATAATACATACAACACGATGAGATGAATACTTGAATAAAGATCAACATGAATTGCATTATCAATACAATTAAGCAAGGTTTAGAATAGTCCATACAACACGACAAGAAATATGCTTGAATATAAGGATCACATTATCAATGTAATTAGCATGATTGAAACATTCCAATTAACACGACAAGATGAATGCATGAAATCAAGGATAATGCAAAATATCTATGCAATGAAACAAGGTTGAGATATTCCATATAACACAAAAAGGTTCTTAAATCTTCAAGGAATAACACTTGAAATTTAAGGAGTGAAATCAAAGATAAAGCATAATATTTATGCAATTAAATAAGATTAGAGCATTTCAAATAACACGACAAGTTTTAAATCTTCAAGGAATAACAACTTGAAATTTAAAGAGTGAAATCAACTAATGTAGAAACTTGGATATCGCCCAGATTAAAACCGTACTCTTGGGATCACTTTAAGGCTATTAATCCATGGGTACCTTCCCCTAGTGCGCACTATAGTATAGGGAGCTCTCTATCTCCCGTACTAGAACCAAGTCCTAGCCATGTCCATTCTTGATTGATATCCCAAGTCCCAAAATCAACAAGTTGTACAACCAAGAGTGTATCAAGATAAAAGTAATGTCTTAAATCACATTCCATGCACAACCAAGATTTTGGAACACACAAGTCATGCCCTAAGTTCTCAACTATGATGGCATATGAAATGTCAAGAAATCATAGTGTGAATCTATATAGACTATAACCAAGATATATAGCACATGGAATCAATTGATGTAAATATACCACAAGTATAAGATTAATGATTTAATCATTTACTCAACAACACATGAGTAATTAAACCATTCTAAGACAATTGTGCAAGTTCATTAAGTAAATTAATGAAACCAAGATACAAGGGGTCACGATGCTTGATAAAAAGATAAAAAACCATGAAATACAAGTCGGATTCATAAGTTTGACAAGAGTTCAATACCAAAGCATGATTAACTCGATCGAAGCATAAAAGGTAATTTAATCTACTTAAGGGATTAAATTATCAAAATTATAAGCCAAGTCCAAATGTTCTACGAACAAGATATGTCAAGGATCATGTCAAGGATAAGTTCAATATCAAGTTACAAGTTCATTTCATACAAGACACAACTATGTGAACTAAATTCCATACAAAAGAAATAAATAAATGTAAGTCTCAAAAATTCTCCAATTATTCTCAATTTGATACACGTAAAGGAACTTGTCAAGAAAATCATGAATACCAAGTTAGAAACTTAACTAAGCCCAAGGAACCATCGAATGGATTTTAATTAATTCATTTAATTAAAATCTCTAGATTTTAAAACTCATCAAAATGCTCTCAAATTAAAGTATGTCATAAAACATGCCAAGACTTGATTTAATAGCATGATACAAGTGAATGCCATGCAAGATACGACCATGAGTATTAAACTTTAATACTAGAAAAATAATAAATGAAAGGTTACAAAACCTAATCAAATATTCCTGATTTAATATATGTGAAAATATATCGCATGCATATCAATAATATCAAGTCGGAAATCCAATGGAGTGAATAATACACTTGGAATAATTTAATTAATTAAATTAATTAATTACCTCTAGATTTTAAAACATCTCTGATTACTCTCAATTTCACATATGTCAAGAGTGTGCTAGGGCCTAATATAATATGACATCACATATCAATTTCAAGCTAAATAAGGCCATATGAATTAAATTTTCATTCAAGAAAAATATTAAATATAAGCTTCAATACTTGTCCAAATGCTCTCAATTTAATATATGTCAATGAACATATCAAGATGTAATATAATATCATGCTACATATTTAAACCAAGCTATAATCAACCGGGAAAATCAAATCTCACATAAGAAAAATAAATAATAAAATCTCTAAATTTGATGTAAACAAGTTGTATAAGCATCAATAGCATGCAATATATCAAGAATATAAACTATAACACCCCCTACCTCCATTTGAGATGAAATCTCAAATCCCCACCGAAAGAAAAATGCTCCGAATCCAACGACACTCCAAGGTTATGTCAGGAACAACGCGGGAAGCATTAAACACCAAGGAGGTACCATGAAAATCCAAACTTGGCTTCAACCCTGAACTCGAAAAATGGCCAGAAACGGGTTCTAATAAAGGGGAAAGGTAGAGCACGTCAAGGCGAACATAAAACACTAAGGCACTACGGCATTTTACACGAGGGAAGTGGTCGGAAAAGAAGAGAGAAGGGTGGAGCCCCTTGGCTGCCATGGCTCCCGGCCAAGAGAGGGAGAAAGATGATGAAAAAGTGGTTTTTCACTTTAAGACATTCTATTTATAGTAAAACCATAAAAGTGCCCCGAAAGGGCCCCACCGGTTTGGAAAAGTGGAATTTGAGCAAACACGCTCAAATGGTGAACCTCCGTGAACGAAAAAGAATCAAAATAAGAAAATATAAACAAAAGAAGAAAAGAAGAAACGGTGTCGAAAACTGAGTCCCGAGCAGAGAGATATACCCCAAATAAGTTCGGCGACAACCGGTGTCAAAAATCCCTAAAACTGGGGAAAACTACTAGGTGGAAATTCTAAGAGCTCACGACTCAACGAAATGTGAAAATGAATCCCATACGAGGATCCAGGCTCAAAACAAGGTATTTTGCAATAACTTTCGTTAATTGCACAATGACCCCTCCAAAAAGGGTTAACTGCACTAATGACCCAGAATGAAAATATCTTTCAAAAATATTTTCTTAAAAACCCCTGAAATAAAATATCTTTAAAAGATATTTATGAAAAACATCCCAAGAAAAGAAAAAGATTCTGAAGAACTGTGCATCCATGGCCCTATGGACACTGGGAGCAACCAGAATACTTTTCTACAAAAGTAAGGATACGCATTTCGTGGAAACCACTTAGAATAAAGATACGTGAAGTCAAAAACCAATTTCAAGCACGAAAAGTGAGGTTGTGCCAAAAAGTGACAAAGAGGGAAAAGACAAAATAGGGAAAAGGACGAAAAGTGAATAGTGTCCAAAAAGTGAAAATGTGGAAATGACTCGGTCCTTAAAGGAAGTTGTCAATCCAAACAAAAGAGTCTCGGAAACCAATTCCAAGCACTCGAGACGAAACTAAGTGACAAAAAATAGAGCTCGGAAGAGAAAATTAAACGGAAAAAAAATTTATTCGTAAAATTCGAGAAAAATGAAAGGGAGGAAAATGACCGATTCATTACAACCTACCCTCCTTAAAGGAATTTCGTCCCCGAAATTAGGAACATACCAGAAAAGAACAGAACAAGGACTGAAAAAAAAAAGTCAAACTAAAGGACAGCTCATAAAGCACCGAAGGACAACTCCAGAAGTCTCAAGATCAACTAAAGGAATGCGAAACCACGAATCGAGACAACACCTCGTACGAATCGGCACATTAACTCAATGTCAACCACAGAGAGAATTCCAAGACAACGAAACATTGAAACACTATAAAAGTAGAGAGTGACAAGGCAGTACGAACAGCGACCAAAACACGCCCACACTTACCTGTCAGTAAGGTAGCATGACAGTTTAAGGCACTAGTTCATAATATGTCCTGAACCAGGTTAACTCTAAAAAAATCTATCGATACGGATGACATCAATGTCAAAAATAATCGTTACCAAAAGCACTACCAGAACCAAGCATATGCGAGAATTGGGGTAGCTAATCCCAAAACTCTGATAGTAATGTCATAGGCATTGCTACACTTAAGGCCTTAAATCTTCGGTGCAAGTAGAGCCAGCAGCTCCTACATTGCAAAACACCCATGACACTCCCTGACCACGTCGTGAAGCCACGAAGCAAAAGGATATCAAACGGTGCCTCCCTAGCCCGCGTCTCACTCCACCAGACAAGGACTGCGATTCCACGCTCACATGAGCCTTACTCGTATCAACGTTAGACTAAGGTCTCGAAACATCCAACCAACAAAACAGACAAGCAGGTTCCCGCCATGGGTCCTTACGGAATGAATTTCTCCTATCCAAGGAAGAAACTAGCAAAACAAGAATGCATCCAAGGGATACGACAGACCCAAAGAGACAATGTCAAAACCAGACATAAAAGTAAATAGTTAGCATACAACATAGCAACGGACTATCTACTCACACAAGTAGTAAGATCACATAAGACATGTCAGTGTATATAGGATAAGAACGTAAGGTATGACGATAAGCCGTATATAATCATATCAAGATGAATAAGCGTATATAATGTACTCAGACAGACGAGCATATACTATATGCTAAAATAACAAATAGGTACCATGTGCTAAGGAAAACGAGCATACATCATACACTAAGACAATCAAGGTAAGCTTCTAAACAAGTTGCCACATAAGCAAACAGACATGTTATCAAATCAAAACATATTATCAAGAAGCACGTAAGTACATGGTACGACAATACACATGAATGAAAAGCGTAAGGTATGCCGACATACGTCGCATACGGTCATGCTAACATAAGTATGCAGACATGATATCACACCAGGACATAATAGTAACCCAGACCATGTTATCAGGAAGCATATATATACCCATAAAGCATGCTTAACAAATACTAGATGTCTCAAAACAGTTGAGCATGTGAACATTATATCATACAAGGCATGTTACCAAACAAGACATGTTATAAAGATACAAATGACATACCAAAGTAAAACAACGTGAGCATGACATGCACCCAAAACCCGTCGTCCAAGGTATTTGAACCCGGATGGTCTAATACCACCTGTAATAACCCTGGATTTTTCAACCCAGTGTGTCCTGTGATGACCTAAACCGGATCCGAGATGCGGAAGCAAAAGATAAAACCAAAGTCTTAATGGATATAAACCATCCCCAAGACACCAATATGACCTTCTATGAAGTCACGGAACTCAAAGAAATAACCAGAAGCGAAAGCTAGAATGAAAAGGTCAAATGGTACCCTATGGCACCAATAACACCCAAGGGAACAAGATCTAGTTCAAACTAGACCACGTACGCTATTAGATGGCTTAAACCAGGTCAACGAAGTTGAGTAGGAACAAATGAAACGATAAAAGCCTGAAGAAATAACAACCAAACAAAACCTACAAGGCAACTCTATTTCGGTCGGCCGAAATGGAACTTCGGTCGACCGAAGTGAGCTAAGAAAAAGAAAAGAATGAGCCTTCATTTCGGTCATCCGAAATGACAAACAGGTCGACCGGTTTGTGGCTCAAGATGAAAATGGCTACTAAAATTGACAAAATACTGTTCAAATCAATTTGAGCAATGAACCGGTCGACCGAAACAGGTCGAAAATGTGAAAATCAAGCCTGCTATGCACCAAGGCTGAAAAGAGTTCTTAAGTCTCATTTGAATCTCTCATGGCATGATCAATTTACATTATATGATATTGTGTGATGATGTGAACATGCACGCAAGTGTAATATGGCATTTTAAACGTGCTACAATGGTCTACGGCTTCATTACATTTCATTTACAAAATTTGACACGCCGAACCTCCAAAGTTGGAAAAATTACATTTTTAAACAAAATGTGGTGCCAAATGAGTACAAGTGCAAATATAAACAAGCTTGGCCCTTGGCCTTATGTCATACACGTCAAATACATTACAAAAAGTGTACTTATGTACACATTACATATTTAGAATCAAATATACAAGTTTTGTCATATAAAACTACAAAATGACATTTCATGCTAACATTTGCATGAAATGGAAACTTAAAAGTTACAACTCATCCCAGGGAATGATGAGCATCACAAACCAAGTCTTCGTACCTGAAAAATGACCCCAGTAACTTCGGGGTGAGTAACATAAAGCTACTCGTAAGAGATGAGCATGCATAGACCTAGGATTTTACAATTATATCACCTTAAGGTGAAACATGATAAAGGGGCTCATGCCACCTAACGTCTATGTCAAAATGAAACTCAGGGAGCATCATAAGCTACCTTAGAGCATAAATTAGCATGAATCATGATATATACATATATGAAACGAATCAAGGTTGGGATAATCTAAAGAACACGACAAGTTTACAATTTAACATGAATCACATTATCAATGTAATTGAACAAGATTGGAATAATCCATACAACATGATGAGAGGGATACTTGAATAAAGATCAATATGAATTGCATTATCAATACAATTAAGCAAGGTTTAGAATAGTCCATACAACACGACAAAAAAGATGTTTGAATACAAGGGTTATATTACCAATGCAATTAGCATGATTAGAACATTCCAATTAACACGACAAGAAGAATGCATGAAATCAAGGATAATACAAAATATCTATGCAATGAAAAAAGGTTGAGATATTCTATATAACACAAAAAAGGTTCTTAAATCTTCAAGGAATAACACTTGAAATTTTTAGGACTGAAATCAAAGATAAAGCATAATATCTATGCAATTAAACAAGATTGGAGCATTTCACAAAAAATGACAAGTTTTAAATCTTCAAGAAATACCAACTTGAAATTTAAAGAGTGAAATCAACCAATGTGAAAACTTGGATATCGCCCGGATTAAAACCGTACTCCTGGGATCACTTTAGGGCTACTAACTGTGATACCCCCAAATTTCCGAATACGGGTTGGCCAGGCCCACGCCCGAATACCTGAGGATATCAAAACAAATTGATAATAAACGAACACAGAGTACAAAAGAATAAAGAAGAATAAATAAAATGCTGACAAGAAACTAAAATGATAATCTAATAATAAACCTCATAATATATTTCCATTAATTAATAAACTCTTCTGATACAACTGATCCTCCAAAATACAACTCGGGAATCCATACTGTGTGGACTCCTAGAAAATCCAAACTAAACAAATGACAGTAATCTAAAACAGGAAACTGAATCATAAAGGAACTCCTATGTAGCATCGGAAGAATGAAGTAGACTGATCCCCGCTCAGCACGAACAACCTCTACTCGTGACGAACACTTGAAAAATAATGGTGGGTCAGGCCCACAAACAAGTTCTACTCTACTACAGTCCAAGCAGAGATCCGATACACGTATACATCCTAGTCAATCCAACAATAACTAGTAGTCCGTATATATATATATATACACACTAAAGGAACCTCACTAGACTATAGGGTTGTCTCAACCTGAATAGTAGGCAACATGCAAAACGCACATATAGTAGGCATGAGTACCTAGACCTACCAGGGTACACAACTACACTATATCTAACTACACATCCCTGGCGATATACGCGCCCTAACAATTGATCCTGAGACTCAAGCTCATATCATGGCACCATACTTATATATATAAAATCTAGTAACCATCCTATCCAGTATAAATTAATCCTCCATAAGTCATTCAATTTGTTCAGCTGACCTGACTTGAATATAAGTAGGACTTAACATTTTAGTTAATCCATTCCCTTATATAATAAATTAATCATCCATAAGTCATTCAACTTGTTCAGCTGACCTGACTTAAATATAAGTAGGACTTAACATTTTAGTTAATCCATTCCCTTATATAAAATAGGTAGGACTTAACTAATAAGTTAATCCATCCCTAGAATGCCACCGTCCCATACCGGTGCATTAAACCACACAATCCAATAATTGATGTAACAATTAAGGAAATACATCAAACATTCCATAAATAACTATGATAAATATGATATCAAGTTATCACATAATAGGAATGACTTATTATTTCTTTAAACTTCCTATATCATATGTCCTACACAAACTGAATCTTATACATGATGATATTTTATTATACCGTTAAATAAGGATTCTCCATATCCAATTCATCCTACACATTTAATCTCAATTGCTAAAATATTTTAAAAGATTAAATCCATTCGTTTATTTAAAACATTCAAATAGCAAGCATCATTATGATTGAGTCTATTTAAATTTATTAAAATCCAAACCTAATCCCTATTTAATGTTCAGGAATCTTAGGCATGTTTCTACGTTCCATCATTCCACAGATATGAAAAATACATAATTTAAACATGTAAAAATTCACATAAGAAATCAAATCAAAATCATACATTTTATCCATTCATAACACAAGAACAAATATGAACCAATTTTATAAAAACCTATATTTTAATCCAATTAAACATGCATAATTATTTAATTTTATGTGTTTAATAAATCCTGGAATTTCCTAGGCATGTACAGAAACACGAATCAAAGGAAAAGAGATAGAAGAAGAACTTGCCTTAAACTTTCGGATTGAAAGTTAAACTTCTTCTTCCTTGATCCTCTCTCTAAAGGGTTTTCTCCTCCTTCCTTCCTATTTCTCTTTTTCTCTCTAACTCTCTCTCTCTAGAATATATTACGTGATATATTTTCACTCCTTTTTCAACCTATAGTTGTGTATTTATAGGCTAAATAATAACCATATTCCTTTTCCCAATCCAAGTCAACTTAATAAAGAAAAAAAAAAAAAATATATATATATATATATATATATATATATATATATTAAAAAGGTAACTTAAAATATGTTACGTATATAATCTATGTATATCCTTATTAATTAAATAAAATATATACATTAGATTATTTAGTAATACTAAAGTTACCATAATATTAAAAGGTAACTTAAAACATGTTACGTATATAATCTATCTATATCCTCATTAAATAAATAAAATATATACATCAGATTATTTATTTATACTAAAGTTACCATAATATTAAAAAGGTAACTTAAAACATGTTACGTATAAAATATATGTATATCCTTATTATATAAATATATAAAATATATACATCAGATTATTTATTAATACTAAAGTTACTATAATATTAATAAATTACTTTCCTTTTTATATATATGTATATACATATATATCTATATATATACATATACAACTATCCATGGGTAATTATCCATGCCCATCCAACCTCCTATCCAAGTAGTCCATGGGACCCAATTAGTTAGCCCATTACCACTAACCATAACCATAAAATAAAATATTTAATCATTTAATTTGCAATTAATTACAATTAATCAAATACATCATTTAAGCACACAATCTAATTAAACAAATAATACAAATAACACCTAGACAAAATATAAATAACACATAGATAAGTAACCAATTAATCAAGTAACACTTAATTCAATTAAACACATAAATAATGAGTCAAATAATTAATTAAATAATTAAAAAAAATACAATAAAAATAAATAAATAAATACCGAGACTATCCTTTTAAAATTAGGGGTATTACACTAACCCATGGGTACCTTCCTCTAGTGCGCACTATAGTGTAGAGAGCTCTCTATATCCTATACTAGAACCAAATCCTAGCCATATCAATTCTTGATTGATATCCCAAGTTCCAAAATCAACAAGTTATGCAACCAAGAGTGTATCAAGATACAAGTAATGCATTAAATCACATTTCATGCACAACCAAGATTTTGGAACACACAAGTCATGCCCCAAGTTTTCAACTATGATCGCATGTGAAATGTCAAGAAATCATCGTGTGCATCTATATAGACTACAACCAAGATATATAGCACATGAAATCCATTGATGTAAATATACCACAAGTATAAGATTAATGATTTAATCATTTACTAAACAACACATGAGTAATTAAACCATTCCAAGACAATTGTGCAAGTTCATTAAGTACATTAATGAAACCAAGATACAAAGGGTCACGATGCTTGATAAAAAGATAAAAATCCATGAAATACAAATCTGATTCATAAGTTCGACAAGAGTTCAATACCGAAGCATGATTAACTCGATGGAAGCATAAAAGGGAATTTAATCTACTTAAGGGATTAAATTTTCAAGATTACAAGGCAAGTCCAAATGTTCTACGAATAAGATATGTCAAGGATCATGTCAAGGACAAGTTTAATATCAAGTTACAAGTTCATTTCATACAAGACACAACCATGTGAACTAAATTCCATACAAATGAAATAAATAAATGTAAGTCTCAAAACTTCTTCGATTATTCTTAATTTGATACACGTGAAGGAACTTGTCAAGAAAATAATGAATACCGAGTTAGAAACTTAACTAAGCCCAAGGAACCATTGAATGGATTTTAATTAATTCATTTAATTAAAATCTTTAAATTTTAAAACTCGTCAAAATGCTCTCAAATTAAATTATGTCATAAAACATGTCAAAACTTGATTTAATAGCATAATACAAGTGAATTCCATGCAAGATATGACCATTAGTATTAAACTTTAATACTAGAAAAATAATAAATGAAAGGTTTCAAAACCTAATCAAATATTCCTAATTTAATATATGTAAAAGTATATGGCATGCACATCAATAATATCAAGTCGGAAATCCAATGGAGTGAATAGTACACTCGGAATAAATTAATTATCTCTAGATTTTAAAACATCTCCGATTACTCTCAATTTCACATATGTCAAAGAGTATGTTAGGGCCTAATATAATATGACATCACATATCAATTTTAAGCTAAATAAGGCCACATGAATTGAATTTTTATTCAAGAAAAATATTAAATAAGAGCTTCAATACTTGTCCAAATGCTCTCAATTTAATATATGTCAATGAACATATCAAAGTGTAATATAATATCATGCTACATGTTTAAACCAAGCTATAATCAACCGGAAAAATCAAATCTCACATATGAAAAATAAATAATAAAATCTCTAGATTTGATATCAAAGCAAGTAAACAAGTTGTATAATCATCAATAGTATGCAATACATCAAGAATATAAACCATAACACCCCCTACCTCCATTTGAGATGAAATCTCAAATCCCCACTGAAAGAAAAATGCTCCGAATCCGACGACACTCCAAGATTATGTCGGGGACAACAAGGGAAGTATTAAACACCAAGGAGGTACCATGAAAATCCAAACTTGGCTTCAACCCCAAACTCAAAAAATGGCCATAAATGGGTTCTAATAATGGGGAAAGGTAGAGCACGTCAAGGCGAACATAAAACACTAAGGCACTACGGCATTTTACACGAGGGAAGTGGCCGAAAAAGAAGAGAGAAGGGTGGCAGCCCCTTGGCTGCCGGCCAAGAGAGGGAGGAAGATGATGAAAAAGTGACTTTTCACTTTAAGACATTCTATTTATAGTAAAACCCTAAAAGTGCCCCGAAAGGGCCCCGTAGAGTGCGGAAAAATGGAATTTGAGCAAACGTGCTCAAACGGAAAAACTCCACAAATGAAAAAGAACCAAAATGAGAAAATATGAACAACAGAAGAAACGACGTCAAAAACTGTATCTCGAGCAAAGAGATATGCCCTAAACAAGTTTGGCGGCAACCGGTGTCAGAAATCCCTAAAACTGGGAAAAACGACTAAGAGGAAATTCTAAGAGTTCACGACTCGATGAAATCTAAAAATGAATCCCATACGAGGATCCAGGCTCAAAACGAGGTATTTTGTAATAACTTTCGTTAATTACACAATGGCCTCTCCAAAAAGGGTTAACTGCACTAATGACCCAGAATGAAAATATCTTCCAAAAATATTTTCTTAAAAATTCCTGAAATAAAATATCTTCAAAATATATTTATGAAAAACACCCCAAGAAAAGAAAAAGATTCTGAAGAACTGTGCATCCATGCCCCTATGGACACCGAGAGCATCAGAGTACTTTTCTACAAAAGTAAAGATACGTATTTCGTGGAAACCACTAAGAATAAAGATACGTGAAGTCAAAAACCAACTCTGAGCATGAAAACTGAGGTTGTGCCAAAAAGTGACAAACAGGGAAAAGACAAAATAGGAAAAATGATGAAAAGTGAATAATATCCAAAAAGTGAAAATGTGAAAATGACTCGGTCCTTAAAGGAAGTTGTCAATCCAAAAGAAAGAGTCTCAAAAACCAATTCCAAGCACTCGAGACAACACTAAGTGACGAGAAACAGAGCTCGAAAGAGAAAATTAAACGGAAAAAAAAAAGTATCCGTAAAATTCGAGAAAAAGGAAAGAGAGGAAAATGGCCGAGTCATTACAAGCTAGGTTTAGAAAGCAAGCCTATGGGCTATCTCTAGCCCCAAGAGAAGGATTTAACCATTCATTTTAGTGGTCAAGGAGCCCTCAAGGGCTAGCTTGGAGGTTGGCATCATCATCTGCATCCTTGTTTTCTCCCCAAAACCCTAGTTCTAGAGAGAAATATTTCTATAATTGGTAATATTTTCTATAGTGATATTTTAAAATATGGTTCAATGAATCAATTACATTCTCCTTTGAATAAAGACCAAGTCAGAAATACAACCTATGATTAGAGGAAATTCGCAGCTACACAAGTTAGGTAGATATCGACGCGCTTGGGAATTAGATAGCTCACTTCCAGCAGCATTCTCGATCAATCTAACATTTACCTTCGATCGATCGAAGCTAACGTGGCATCAAAAATATCTTCTGGGCCTTATCTACTTTGCTGAGTTGGCACCGCCTCATTTTGATCGATTGTAGACATCTTCGATCGATCGGGATTCCCTTCGATCGATCGAAGCTCCTCTGGTGCATTTTCTTGGCTTCTTTCCAACTTTGCTCCTTAGCTCTAAAATTGAGCTAAATGGCTCCTATTAGCCTGTTTGAACTTTATTGACCTGAAATAGGCAAAAACACAAATAAGTATCTAAGACATGAAAGTAAGATAAATGAATAGACTAAAATACCCTAATTTAGGTGCTAAAATGCGTCACATTTGAGCACTTATCAAAACCCCAATTGATAGAATAGACAAATTATTGTGGGAAAAACCTCGTGAAATGTGCAATCCAAAGTAAACCGATCCACTAAGTGTTCTCATATACTCTCAAAACTTTCCTAGAGCATTGTTCTCATTATCCCGAAGTGTATTAAACCATAAATACTTGAGCTTCTTCAAATCCGCATCTAATCTTCAATTTTGAAATTTTGAATCAAAAAATTACAACTCGATCGGACTTGTTTTGACAACGAAATTAGCCAATTACAAAATATTTATCTCACATATTGAAACAATTAATATTTTAAATCAAACACAAAGTACAAAAAGAATAAATAATAAAGAAATAATATTGCTGAAGGGAAAACTAATAAATAAATAAAATAATATCGTCTTAATAAAATCCATTAAACCCCAAAAGAATACAACTTAGGAATCCTCCAATATGGACCCTTAATAAAATCCCAAAACTAAAAATAATTAAAATGTCTAATAACTGAAATCACTAATCCAACGATAGAATCCTACTTCGATGACACCAGAAGAATGATGATGCCAAGTCTCTAATCTGCATGAACAACTGTTGACACTATAACTGACGATGACCTAAAAAATATAACAATGGTTGGTCAAAACCCACAACAAGTCCTTTCTACGACAACCTAAACAGAGACATGAAGAAACTACATATCTATAGCTAACTCATGCAATAGCTATATAGTCAATAAATATATAAATATACACACTAAAGATTCTCAGTGTATTAAGGCAGACTCAACCATGTAGTAGGTATCTCAAGCAAATCGCACACAAAGGTGGTCACAAGTCCTCCTTCTACTAGGGCACACACATCCCTAATCCAGCTACCCATCTTAACTGGCAATATACGCCTCCACCCTAACCAATGATTACAAGACCTCAAACTTGTATCATGGTACACATAATATCATTAAAGATATAACTAACCATATCCTGACAATGGTTAACAGATAACTACCATACCCATATCCTGACAAAAGGCTGGAAGTTATATAAAAATATAATATTCATATCCTAACAATGACATATCATCCATATCCTAACAATGGTCTGACATAGAATGAGTCTAAACTTATTAGCCAACTCATCCACATAATACAATACAAAACCATATCCTGACAATGGCATGACATAGAACCACATTCTTACAATGGTTCTCAAATAATCCAACATATATAAATCATGTTTAAGATTATAAAATACAAATATGCAATTAATTAAAATCATATCATATCATAATAACAAATAACATATAATTTCATGTCATTAAATTATAGGAACAACTTATAATTTATTTAAAGTTTCCTACAACATTTATCTTACATAAACTGAACCTTAAGCATGTTTATGTATTATATTTACAGTTAATTAAGCATGCTCCAGACATAACTCATGCTAAACATTTAATCTCCCTTGTTAAAACAATTTAAAAGATTAAAATCACCAATCATCAATAATTAAATTCAAATTGCATGCGTTGTTGTATTCATGCCTATTTAAATTCACATATCATCATCCTTAAGTCCCTATTTAGTGCTCGGGACCTTAAATAATCAATTTGGGGTCAATTCAAGCCTTTTAACCAAAATTCCCCAGATGGTGCTCGAGTACCCTCCTTAGTGTGCTCGAGCACTGTTTCGTGAAACAGCCCGAGAAACCCAATTTTTAGCCCTATTCTCCATTGTTAAGGGTCCTAAAGCATGTTACTAAGTCCCATCAACACCCAAGCACGAAATTACATCATTATAACATGTAGAAATCCATTAAAAATTAGATCTAAGTCATGAATTTACCAATTCATACAATAAGAACAACTATGAACATAAATCCATAAAAACCTATGTTGTAGATTAATTTAAACATGGATTCAAATTTCAATAATCTTTTACACATCCCTAAAGGTATACTAAAGATATATATTGCTGGTCCTATATTGTGTGGTTTATTCTTTGAATGATAAATACTAGTCTTTAGGCTGAATGGTATCACCTATCTTAAGGTTTACTCTTTGAATAACAAATACAAGTCTTAAAGGCTAAAGGCTTTGAAGCATGATATATTTTACACACATGGGTATATTAGTCTTTCTACATATGGGAGCATCTTCTTACATTAGTCTTTGGTGCTACATTGCATTACAGAGATTATACAAAGGCTTAATTGCATTTACAAGAAGTTACTGCAAACAAGTTTGATCTAAGTGACATGTGTTCTCAGCAAGGGCAATTTTGTAATCTCACCTACATCCTAAAGGGTATCTCGGTAAATTCATTTGGCATAGATAATTTAATTCCCTTGTATGAAGGTACATTGTATCAAATAGGCTGAGAGTTGTTAATTCTATGCATAACCAGTGTCAATTGAAGGGCATTTCTGGAAGTTCATTTACAATTATATTCACAAGGTTGTACAATGGCTATATAAATGACATGTGCACAGTGATCCTTTAGAGAGAATGTGATATCAACTTTGCTTTGTCTCTAAGCAAAAGAATTACAAAAACAAGTCTACCATATGAATATATATGAGCTGTGAATGAGAATAAAATTCAAGGCAATTGGTGTGCTATCTAAAAGGGGTATTTGTAATAACCCGGATTTTCATGGAAAAAATTTTCCGTTGTCTTTTCCTTTTGGGTTCGGTTTTTCATCACTTGATGTCGTCTCGAGTGCTCTGGAATGATTTCCGAGACTCTTTTCCTTGGATTGACAACTTCCTTTGGGGATTGTGTCATTTCCATATTTTATTTTTCCGAACACTATTCACATTTTGTCTTTTTCTCGTTTATCCTTTTTCCTTTCACAACCTCACTTTTTGTGCTCGGATTTGATTCTGGTTTTGTATGCATTCATGATATTTGATTTCCATGATAGTGGTATTTTTACTTTTCTAAAAAAGCATGTTGATTGCTTACTTCCTTCATAAAGGGGCATTAATGCATACTTTAGTGTAATTCTTCTTAACTTGTGGGGTTTTAGTGTAATTAAATAAAGTAATTATTTTTCATCTTAGGGACCATTTTGTAATTAAATTTGAAAGATATTTTCAAAAATGACCTTTTTACAATTTTTGAAAAGTGTGACAAGTGTCACACTCTCATTGGTCCACTTGTTGACATTTGTGTGGAAACACTTTGATGCATTCGATGATGACATTTGGAGGGTGAGGATTCACCCACTTGTTGGCCAAGGATTGGTGCATTTGTTGGCTTGGATGGTTGACAAGTGTAGGTGTGGGAATAAGCCTAGGAAGGAGCCATGGATTGGTGACAAGTGTAGGTTCACAATTTAGTCTTGCAAATATCTTTGGGCCACTTTGGGATTATGGTTTTAAAGGAGGATTTTTATGCAATTGACCATAGATGTGTGTGTTGACCATGGTGTAGGATCACATAGTGAGTGGAGGATTTCTATTTCCTCCACTCACACATTTTCACATTTCATCTCTTTCTTCCTCACCACAAAACCCTAACCTCCATGGATAAAGCTTGAAGCTTTAGGCATTGACCTTGATCTTTGAGGTCCTTCCACTTACTTTAGACCATAAAGTTTGGAATACTTTTTGTTCCCCTCATCCTCCTCTTCAAAACCCTTGAAGTATCTAGCCTAACTCCTAATTTTGCTTTGGTATCTAGGGACTCAATTCTCTAGTGAAGTATTGATCTATTATTTTGAAGTATTTTTATGTCATTATTGAGTGTTTTACATGCATAGAGGAAAAGGACTTGTATTATGCCCTTAAACTATTTTAACTTGAAATAAATCTTGTCAAATTAAATATATAACATAAAAATATAATCAATTAGCTTCCATTTAGTTTTGGTTTCATGTAATTTGGATTTAAAATGAATTAGTTATGAATTTTTGAAGTTGCAAGCTAGTTGCTGGAAATTTAAATCTTTTCTTATCCAGTCCGGAAATGAATTTTTATATGAATCTGTGTTGCTTCAATTATCTTAAAATTTTTGCTGGAACTTTCTCCATGGATTTTACATAACTCAGAATTTTTTCACGATTTTAGAGCATTTCTAAATTTTTTTAAAAATCCGAGACTATCTGCTGTCCATGTTTTTATTACAGCTGGAAAACATATTTTTAGATAATTTATCTCACTAACCTTTTGACATTGGATCATGGCTTAAATTTTCTGTTTTACACTCTCATATGTTTAATTCCAAAATAAATTAGGTTTGCCCAATTTGGATGTCAAATGAATTTTTCATGAATTTTCAAAGTTGGAAGCTACAGGCTGAAAATGTGTTTTCTGGGCAGAATTTGTTTCAAGGTTGTGGATCAAAACTGTTTCAATTGGGAAAATATTTTGTTAAACTAAATTGATATTATCAAATTATAGTATTTAAGCTTTCATTGGGCTTTGGATTCATTCAATTTGGATTAGAATTGAATTTTTTATGAATTTCCCAAGTTAAAGGTAACAAGCTGAAATATCTGTCTTGCGGACCAAAAATTTAGGGCGATTTCATTTCGGTGGTAATTGAGATTTTCATTCCAATTGAGGTAGGAAATGTTTTAGGATTTATATGTATTGTATTGAGTATTTCTTATGATTATACAACTTATATGTATGCCTTGTATCAAATTTAGAAAGTTGGTAATTTTTATTTCTTTGTATAAGATTTAAAATTCATGATGATATATAACTTTGATTTGAATTGTGGTATGCTAGAAAATTATGTTTTAATATGTTTGTTAACATATATTAAATTGGTATTGATTGAATAAAAATTGCATATTTTATTTAATATTTATCTTTTGTGAAAGATTAAATCTCATGGCCGTACCTGGCATGAAATTGACTTGTGATATGCTTTTAAATTATGTCTTGGCATGTTGTTTAACATACTTTAATTTGAGAATATTTGGACAAGTATGAAAATCTAGAGATTTTAATTAACATGATTAATGAAAATCTAATTAAAGGTTCCATTGGCCTAATTAAGTGTTTAACTTGATATTTGTGATAACTATGACTTATGTTCTAGCATATGTTAATTTGGAACCATTTGATGTTGTTTAGAAGTTAGGGATTTGATTATCATGATTTAATTAAATTCCACTTTATTATTCTTATGGCCTAATCGAGTTTTGATGTGGTGTATGTAATGACCATGCTATATTGTTTATCATGTATTAATTGGAGGCCATTTGATTAAGATTTGAAACCTAGGGAATTTAATTAGTTTTTAGATTAAATTCCGTTTCTATGGTATTATTGATTAACTCATGTATTTGACATTGATAGTATGTTTAAAGCATGACTTTTGACTTATAACGAATTTATGAGTTTATGTTTTCAATATTGGATTATATTGTTATAGCGTGTAACGAATCGCACTTTGAAGATTCGACATTGTCATCCTATAGTAGTTGTGGATTTAGAGCATGTGTTGTGTAGATACAATCTACTTGTGCATAGAAGGTGACTTAGTGCATTATATAAATTACGTATAAGTTGTGAACTTATTTGATTATTTTGGAGTCTTGGGACATTGTTACTATGATATGGATAAAGTTCGGCTTTTGTGCGGGAGGTATGAGTTCTCCCCAATTGAGATAGTGCGCACTAGGGTGGTCTTCCCAGCGGGTTAATGCCCGAAATAACCAATTTGTTCTTGGTTTAGTCCGAGAGGTGATGTCCAAGTCTTCCACTATTTGTTTTTGCATTCAATTCCAAGTTATCAATCATGTTTATATTGTGACTGTGGTTTTGGCTATTGGCGATTTGATGTTGTTAAGTACATCCACACTAAATTGCTATATTTAGTTGATTTAGCATTTAGATTTCAAGTTGATAACTTTGAGAATCTATATCTAGTTGCTTTGTGTAAGCATGTTTCTATCTGGTTGCTTTGTGTAAGCATGTTTCTAACTAGTTGCTTTGTGTAAGCATGTTGCATCTTGTTGCTATGTGTAGCATGTTCTTGTGTTGTTGAAATTGCATAAAGGATGTGTTTTATGCTAGAAATGATCTTAGATAGTTAGGATGCTCCCTGAGTCTCACCTTTGACATAGACGTTAGGTGGAATGAATCACAATGATTAAATCATGTACACTTGTAAAACGTAGGTTAATGCATGCTCATTTCCTACGACTAACTTTATGTTACTCACCCCTACGATACTGGGGCATATTTCAAGTACAGGATACAAGATTGGAGATTGCAATTGCTTGGGTGATTTGCTGAGTTGAGCTTCTTTAGAAACATTCTTGTTCACATGCAAGTGTTAGCATGTTCATGATTTGTCTATGAAATGTAATTTTTCTAACTTGGAGGTCTGACATGTCAAATGTTGTAAATAAGTTGTAATAAGGCCATGGGCCATTGTAGCATGTTTAAAATACCATTTTACACTTGCGTGTATATTCACATCATCACACAATAGCATATAATGCAATTTGATTATGCCATGGGGAGTCATTTTGATGCCTTAGGGATGACGTACATCTCTAGTGGCCACTTAGTTTCCTTCGTTTCCACATTTCGGATCCATTATCGAGTCATTCTTTTGGTTCATCATAGGACACACTGGGTTGAAAAATCTAGGGTCGTCACAGTATTACAGACTTATCATCGATGAAATATCTGAATATGTCCTATCAAATGATTGGTGAATGGTGACTCACTCTTATCCACACTAGGGCAGCAAAAAGACAGTATAAATATACTGTTATAGTGGCTGCAGTGTGTAAGCATAGAAATTGAGCCCTTTAAGCTACATTATAGATGTTGGGAATGAGAGGCTCGAGAGCAAAATGTCAAGTATAATTTCAGAGTGATTTAGTGAGGATTTAAGCAACATTTAATCTCTGGTATCATCATGAAGAAGGTGCAGAATTAGTAAAGTTTGTAATTTTCTGGTGCAAGAAGAGGGCTGTGGAGGTTCAAAAATTGTTGTGGCTGTTTCTGGGCTTTGAACAAGGTTTAAGCAAGTGTGGTTAGGGTTTTTAAATCTGTAAAAGGGGCTCACTTGTACAAAGTTGAGATGAAGTAAGATTTCATATCTTAAACCTTTATTAAATCTGATTTTCAAGTTTAGTCTCTTAATTTGAGGTTGTAGTGTTTGTATCTTGCTGTCAGCTACATGATACTCATTCTAGTAAGTTATCATTATTGATTAAAGGCTATTGAAACTCAATTTTTACTAGAAAAGTGAACATCATTATGGTTGACCTATTAAACCTCACTTGTTTAGGGTTTTAAGCATATTGTTTGATATAACTTAAATTGTGAAGAATTTGTGAAACATCTTGTTATGTATGAACTAAACATGATCTGACCAAGATTATGTATATGATTCAAGTTTGAAGAAATTGATTCAAGGTCTGTTCAACCTTGAAATTACAAAGTTGCCCTTAGATAGCAGGTTTCAGCAAAAACTGTCTGAGAACAATTTTGGGGGCTGTAATTCATATATATATTGATATGCTTGATAATTGGGCTTCTGTGTGAAGATAATACAAAATTATGAGAGTATTTTCCAAGCTTGAGTCATTGCAGAATACCCATTATACCCTCATATCAGAGGCACTGAAGGCGCAGCAAAACTGAACCTGTTGAGATGCATTATTAATTGCACTGGTTTATACTACATTGTCCTTATCTTACTGTGATTATTGATAATATTATAAGTGCAAGTGAGTAATGATTATATAAAGCTGTGGGAACCTGAATTAGCTCAAGTATCAGGTGGTTTGACAGAATTACCCCTGTTGGCTTGAAGACTAAGGTTTAATGTGTTCCAAGCCTTTTGTGATCTGAGATTGTTTTATCTTGCTCTATTTACTGTTTCATTCTGTTGAGCATGTTTGAATGAAGATATAAAGGCTGTGGAAATAGAAGAAGGGTCAGAATTGAAGCTAATCACTAAAGTGACAGATTTACCCTTTAAGAGCGTTCGAAGCCTTATAAGTAACAATCTGTTGTGTGCTTGTTATTTGTTGTCCAAGATTGATTTGAACAAGCTTATTTGGTTGAGACAAGGTTGTGGGAACCTAGTGTGATCTTCATTGAAGTTGTATTGTGTTGTGGGAGGATTATTCTATTAATTGTAAAAGAGAGTAAGCTAGGATTTCACTTTGTTCTTTACTTAAGGTTGTGTATTGCATTCCTATATTGTGTAATAGCTTAATTAAGTTGTAATTAGTGCATTTACACCTTCATTATTTTGTTGAGAGAGCAGTGAGATCTCATTGAGTCCAAGTAAAGTTGCTTAAGACAGGGGGAGTGCATGTGTACACAATGGTGAAGCTAGTGTGTGTGAGTAAAGGCTGTGAAAACTAGTGTCTTCACTGGCACAAGGAGTGTACAGAGAGTGAGACAGCTGAGTGTGCAACTACTTACATACAGCTAATGGATGATTTATTGGTTGAGGCCAATAACTAAGGTTTTTCCTTATTAAGAGAGTTTCCTTGTATACATTGTGTTATGTGCTTGATATGTGTTTGATTAGTTTTGTTTTTATTGAGAAAATGTTTAAACAGACGAATTCACCCCCCCTTTGGTCTAACAATTGGTATCAAAGCTGTTGGTCTGCTATTTTGAGGTTTAACTCACCTATAGCGATGATCCTATCAATGGAAGAAGGCCAAGATCCAGATATTGCACCTGTCTTAGATAGTTCAAACTATGGCCATTGGAAGTTTGGAATGGAGGCTTACTTGATGTCTTTATCTTGTGATGTGTGGGATGTAACAATCAATGGTTTAAAAATTCAAAGTATAGAATACTTCTTCATTAATGACCTCAGAGCAAGACGTGTTAGTTAGTGGACTTAGCCAACTGGATTTCATAAAATTCAAGGATTGTAAATCATCCAAGGATATATAGGATACTCTTGAGACTATTTATGAATCTAATGATAACCATGAAGACCCAGAAGCAACCAATATTTCAAGAGATGTTATGTCCACTCACTATATCAAAGTTCAAGAAGATGTTTGTTTTAAGTTATTCAAGTCTGAACTTTCAACTCTGGTTTCATTCTCACTTGTTGTTTTCAGCATATTGAAGATTAGATCAAAGAAAATCTTGACGAAAAAAGAAAGTATTTCAATGCCTGTGATAGATGAAAATACACTTGAATTTGATTCGGATGTTGAGGATGTTTGCATTACACAGAAATACAAAGTTTACAAACACATGAAGAAAAGGGCTAAATACTCACTGAAAAGTTGTTTGACTTTCAAAAGGTTGTGTTTGAAGTGTTCATTCCCTCACACCTCAAAAGAAAGATCGGTAAAGGTACAAGAAGGTCGGAAAAATGTCAAGTTTAGAAGGCTGTTCAAACACAACCACAATGTTGAAGACAATCCACACCTTGTTTTAAGGTTCAGCAAATACTACCCTTTTATCCTTTCTTTGAATTATCCAAGTATCTTACAAACTTGTGCTAAGAAGAAATTGAGCATGCAGTTATCTATTGTGTTCAAAGACAAAAAGCTCTTCATTAAACTCAAAATGATAAGGCCGCCCTTAAAGTTACATCCAATAAGTATGTTGGTATATAAAATTCCCAGGATCCACAACTCAAGTGGCAAATGGTCTTGGAATGATAAGTGCTTAAGTCAATAAAAAATGGGGACAGAAGTTCAAGATCAATACATTGGTGAAGAAAGCTCAAAACTGTCAAAATCTAAAGGTTCACACTCAAGAAAGCTATGGACTCAGTACTCTATCAATCCAGGAACTCTCAAATTTGGATTATTCAAAAGATACTCAGAGTAACTCCAATGCTCTTTCATTTGGACTGCTAAACTCAAAATTTGAGAGAGGTGTAAAAAGTGGGTTCTTCAATGGGCTTTCATTTGGACTCTTAAATTTTAAGAATGTCAAATTTCCTCTCAGATATAGGAGTTGCCAATTTTTTTTGGCAAGTCTTCTATCTCTTTGTACGACGCCGTTTGGAACGGCTTTCTATCTCTGTCCATTACTTTTGCTCTATGGTTGCATTGCCCTGTTGTCTCTCTCTCCCTCTCATCTGCAACGACTTCTCTCTCCCTCTCATCTGCAACGACGATTATCGACAGTGACCGAGTAAATTCTCAGATTTGTATTTTCTCTTCCCCTCTCATCCTCATATATGTATATATATATATATATATATATATATATATATATATATATATCTTCTCAGATCTGTAAATTTTATTGAAAAAACTCAAAAATTTTATGATCCGTCTCTCTATTTCTCTCAAAATTTTCATTACGCAACTTGTTCTTCAATCTGGGTTTTGCTCACATTTGCTAGTCATTATGTGTTTTGTAACTATAATTAGATTCCATTTTGTTTTCGACGGTACTATTAGATCTAGGTTTGATATATTTATTGTATCTCTAATAATGATACTCCTATTATTTTTTATTATCAAAAATTTTGGAAATTGATCTACAGAGTATAACTTATTTGTTATTACAGAAATGGTTACCAAAAAAAGATCATAAATTTTGCAATCCTTCATACCTAGTATATTTGTTTCAGAGTTGTACTTGAATTAATTTCAGTATTGGTTTTAATTTAATTTAATTTTTTAAGTACCATAGCAAGTAGTAAACCAACCCAGATAAGTTGGGTCAAACCATTGAAGTAAAGAGTTTTTTATTAGCATGAAGTTTAGTTACTTCTTTCATCATAGAAAATGTTAGGTTTCCATCGGTCTATTCATCAAATCGATCTGAACCGTTGTATAATTAGTGATAGAATGAATTGTGCTGAAATCGTACTAGAAAATTTTACTTTTGCAAGTTACTTGCCTTCTAAACTTTACCCATTTGATCACTGGCATTATTTGCTTAATCCTACTAAAATTAAGGTACTAAATGGACTTCTATCTAAAAACAAGCTTCCTATATATGTCATAGCTCATAAGTTATTCAATAGAAGTTTATGTAATATTTTTCGGAAAGATAAAATTCCTTCTGTTGTTAATTTAATTAAACATTCTCTCTCATCTTGAAACTTCTATATATGCTGATTTTAACCTTTATTAACTTTAAATCTAATTTACCTATTGTGATGTTGTAGGACAGGTCTTAAATCTTTGGCATAGTTTCTATGTAACTTGATCTTAATATGATACAAATTATGTATGACTATCAAAAAGTCTTGAGATTAATTGTCCTTTTAAAAAAAATGTTATTCAGTTTTGTTCCTACTAGTGCGGGGTACTGGGAGGGCAGAGTAGGTAGACATGCCTTTTGCATTTGTTTAAGTGAATTGGTTGCTGCTAGACTTGAACCCATCTCCATATCTTGTTTGGGTTTAAGTAGGTTACATACGTATAAGATAATTATGACATGTTTCATAACTCAGTGTTTACCAGTTCTAAACTTCTCTTATTTAAATGATAAGGCTCCTGTCTCTTAATTAATACACATAACTAGAGTAGTAAATTGGAATATATGTTTACTTTTATCAAAACTATTCAACTCTTTATCACTTTAAATACTGTAATGCATGGATGGTCCTATCCATCTTCTTCTTGTTTTCTTTAGCTTTCTTATATAACACATAGAACTATATATGTGTTTTGTGGTTTTTCCTTAGTTTTGCAATGCTTAGTTGAGCATCAATGGAAGTCCCTCAACTTTGATTATTATGTTCCTCTTCCCCAATCTCCAACATGAAGGATATGTGAAGTTAAGACTGCTGAAGCCCTTGCTCTTCGAGAAGCTATTAATCTTGTATCTAGTTGGGTTTACATGGAGGAAGATTTTGAGGGGGACTGTAAACCAGTGATAAAGTTGATCCCCAACTCTGATCATGCTATTATTATCATTGAAGATGTAATTTCAGTTTTGCAGCTAGTTGCTGATCTTTTGTGTAAATGGGATGTCAAAAACAAATCTTCGGATTTGGAGGGGATGTATGGCCCTCTTTAGTGTTCCTTTTATGTAAATCAGAACTATTTAGTGTTCTTTTTGTGTAAATCAGAACTGTTCAATGTTCCAATACATATATGCATGATTTCCTGTTCAATGTTCCAATGGATAATTCATTGATTTTTAATTTAATTTATTTTTAATAAGGTAAACAAGCTAAATATTTTTATTTATTTTTAATAAGGCAGACAATCCAAATATTTTTATTTATTTTTAATAAGGCAAACACGCCAAATTTTTTTAATTATTTTTAATATGGCAAATAAGCTAAATAAAATACAAACACTCACAAATATATATATATATATATATATATATATATATATATATATATAATAGAATGGTAGCTGGGAATGCTAGTTGAAAAAGAATAGTAGTTGAAAATAGTAGTTGGGAATGGTAGTTGAAAAAAAAAAATGGTCGTTGTGTCAAAAAAATAACATTTGGGATAAAATACACCATTGGAGCAGAATTGCTAAAATATAGCATTTTGACATTGTAACACCTCTCAGAATATAGCTTTGGCATGCAAAATTAGCTTTTTGCATTGGAGATGGCCTCATAGGTTGTGATGTGTGTCAAATTATACCACTCGCAATAGTACGAATCCTTATAGGATAGGCTATATTGAGGGTGTCGAACCACAGAGACTGTCGTAGTTTATTTTAGCATCCAATTAATACGATTTTGATTCAAGGAGAAAAATTGATTGATTTGATTGTTTGTTACAAACATAAAATAAAAGCTAAATTAAATTAAGGATAAGATCAAGGGAGAAAAATTCTTAGGGATTGACTGTACCACGAATCTCGTATTATGGTTAACCATTCAACCTTGGGATTTCACAGTTTATGTATCCAATGAATTAAATTCAATAACATTCATTTAATTTAGGTTTTAAAGAAAGATGTTCTATGAACTTCAACTAACTATAACCTATCTTTGGTTGACACGAATTATCTACCTACCTACTTTTAATCTAATATTACAGTATAACTCGTCTTCCCTAGGTATAGATTATGAAAACATTCATTCATGAAAAATGTTAGAACACCATTGCATAATCTCCATTCTTATATTCGATAGGCCTCCACCATACCGTCTAGTAAGAACAAGTTGAGAACAATTTAAAAACAATTATATCTAAGACAAGGTAACAATCATTTAAAAACCATTATTTCATTAAAACGCCAACTGATCCGTAATCAGTTGCTCATAATTATTCAATCAAGATATATAAACTTATAAATCCCCAAATTTAAGAACGTCAAACCAAAATACTCGAATTCGGGCTACATCAATGCCCTAAGAGAGGAATTAGCTACTCATGACGACGTCAGATATCATCTGTGTTGTTGTGGTCTTCATCGCCATGGACCACAATTCTCTTTTTGGGATCTCCACCTTCAAAACCTTAAAAGCCGCCACTAATTGAGAGAAAATAACTAAGAGAGATCTCTTTAATCTATGGCCTTGTGCCTCCTTTTATAGAAGAATTAATTTCTAATAAAGGTTGGATGGGCTTTTAGGTCTTCTAGGGTAATCTGGGCCCATCTGAGATGAAAAAGGACTTCAATAAGACAAATCCCGCATCAATTAAGTCTAACTAATCAACAAGGGCTCGAGCCTTTTGACTCTGGGCTCGAGCCTTAGGGCTTGGGCTCGAGCCTCTTAGGATAGGGCTCGATCATGACTTCAGCACTTAGCCATTTTTCTTCAAATAATTTCTGAAGCATCTTTTTCTTCAACAATTAGAATATTTCTGGGATAAACCTTTAATAGTGCTCGATCACCATACATTGGGGCTCGAGCCTTATGGACTAGGGCTCGAGCTCTGGTAACTTGGAGTTCTTCAAAGTGACTTTTGATATTCTAACATAATTTGGGTTCGACCACTCTTATAAGGGCTCGAGCACCTTGAGTTTAGGCTCGAGCCTTAAGATCCTTATTGCCTTGGTTGGAATTCTTGCTTCTTTTGGTTTAGGGCTCGAGCCTTGACACTTGAACTTCTCCAAAATCACCCTTTTGGACTCTTAGCTTGCTTCAAATGCCTAGCAATGACTCCGTGATCTTCAATATCAATCTTGTATTCAATGAGTGCATACCCCTTAACAAATCTAGTTCGCCAATTAAGATAATAACAGTTTTTTCATCATAAAAGCTCGGTTTTAACCATTTCTTTGGAAAAGTACCTAAAAACATGAAATAAACATAAATTAGTCTAAAACTGGATAGAAGTATCACTTTAGGTCTTAACATATGCGTATTTAGGGGCTCAAATATGCAATATTCAGTGCTCATCAGGTTGATCTTCAAGAACTTTTCAATGTTGAAAGTGTTATTAGATCCAAGTTTGGTGGTATTTACCAGCTTCAAAGCTCTATAAGATCCCCTCCTTTCAGAGTAAAGGCTTCTTATAATCATTGCTTTATTATTGGTTGTCAACTTCAGAACTCTACAAGGCCACCCCCTCTTAGAGACAAGCTATTCCATGCTTATTAAGTGTCTCTTTGCTATTGTTTGCTGATTCTGATGCTTGTTGTAAAGGGTTAGATGCCCTTGAAGTAATTTCTAGAGTTTCTATAGGGTCAAATCAAGTGTAAGTCATCACTTGACATCTACAACAATCATTCACTTGACCAAGTTCAAGCTGAAGGTAATTTCATTATCTCAATCCTGATAATTTGCACTGATATCTAGTTCATGATCTAAAAAATTGAACTTATCTCTTTATAATCAAATAAAAATTGCGTTCTCTCACTATCTGAGCATTAATGTATCACTGAGTAGAAGCTACATTAAGTGATAGAGCTTCAAAAAAGTGACTACAGCCCACTATGGTCTTTAGAATCAAAGTACTTAGGGTTTTCTGCAAAAATGAAATTATGCTGAAATTGAAGGTCTTCATTCATTATACTTCATAATTATACATCATCTAATGATGTGCACAATGTTGAATCATTTTTGTGAGAACTGTATTCAAAAAGAGAAATCATAAAATTCCAATTTTATCCTTTTGATCAGTGAATTTTCTAATGCAACAAAATACAGCATGTGAAAGTGATATAGATCACTGTTTTTTAGTATTCATCATTATTCTCTTGATGGTGTTCCTTGATTAAGCTTTTGTGTCTCAATATTCATCTATTATATGCTTGGGGGAATCATGTCCAAGTCTGTGATGTGGTAAAATCTCATATTTACCCTCTGAACATTAATTGTGCAGTGTTTTGTGTGGACTAAAAAATCTCATTTTCCCTGGTTCTGCCATGTTCTACTAATGCTTATCATCACCTGAGCATGAGTATTTCAATGATTTAGTGTTGTTACAGTTAACCAAAGTCCAAAAGGATACTCAAATCAGTTTTTAGTCTCTTGAACTAACATTCTGAAGTTTATTGCAGTGTTGTGTACTTATAGAAATTGTAATCTCTTCATTTATTCTTCTCTAAGTCTAAACCTCTGTTGACTATGTGTTAAGTTGGTGGTAAATCAATGAAACTAAGTTCTGTGACAATGCTGCTGTGAAATCTCTTGCTTGCCCTTGAAGAGCAATATCTAAGACTGTTTCAAACAGAATTATAAAATTCTACCACTGTGCATTGACTTTTTGTGATCCAAACATGAGTGGTTTGCTAATTCATGTCCATGGGAGTCTTTTTTCAGTTCTTAATTCAAAGAAAATTACTGTGATAACCCTGAAGCCATTTTGTTCCCTAAGCTGTGTTGAGGGCATGAACTCTTTAGAATTGATCTTTATCTCCTCTTATACTACTCAGTACCTCAAGTTCATCATTTGAGCATCTACATGTTATTTTTCAAATTCTATGTATGCCACTGAAGAGCCAGTTTTGAAGAATTCTCATAAAATAGCAATATTTTCACCAATCCAACAAAACCACCATCTATTATTGAAGTTGTTCCATTACCCCTTATAATAGTTTATCCCTTATCTTTTTATCCTGATCCATCAAATAAAATTGGTCCTACAAGTGGCACTGAAAGTTCATTTGGATCTTTTGACTTTCAATATCAAAAAGAGGGAGAATACGAGGTTTTTGTCATTAAAAGGCAAAAGGGGGAGATTGTTGGTCCTATATTGAGTGGTTTGCTCTTTGAATGACAAATACTAGTCTTAAGGCTGAATGGTATCACCTATCTTGAGGTTTATTCTTTGAATGACAAATACAAGTCTTAAAGGCTAAAGGCTTTGAAGTATGATATCTTTTACACACAAGGGTATATTAGTCTTTCTATGTATGGGAGCATCTTGTTACAATAGTCTTTGGTGCTAAATTGCATTGCAGAGATTATACAAGGGCTGAATTGCATTTACAAGAAACTGCTGCAAACAGGTTTGATCTAAGTGACATGTGTTCTCAGCAAGGGCAATTCTATAATCTCACCTACATCCTAAAGGGTATCTCGGTAAATTCATTTGGCATAGATAATATAATTCCCTTGTATAAAGGTACATTATATCAACTAGGCTGAGAGTTGTTAATTCTCTTATATGCATAACCAGTGTCAATTGAAGGGCATTTATGGAAGTTCATGTATAATTATGTTCATAAGGTTGTACAATGGCTATACAAATGACACGTGCACAGTGGTCCTTCAGAGAGAATGTGATATCAACTTTGTTTTGTTTCTAAGCAAAAGAATTACAAAAACAAGTCTACTATATGAATATATGTGAGTTGTGAATGAGAATAAAATTCAAGGCAATTGGTGTGCTGTCCAAAAGCGGTATTACAGTCTTATCATCAATGAAATATCTGAATATGTCCTATCAAATGATTGGTGAATGGTGACTCACTCTTATCCACACAAGGGCAGCAAAAAGATAGTATAAATATACTGTTATAGTGGCTGCAGTGTGTAAACACAGAAATTTAGCCCTTTAAGCTAGATTATAGCTGTTGTGAATAAGAGGCTCGAGAGCAAAATGTCAAGTATGATTTCAGAGAGGTTCAGTAAGGATTTAAGCAACATTTGATCTCTGGTATCATAATGAAGAAGGTACAGAATCAGTAAAGTTAATAACATGTAATTTTATGGTGCAAGAAGAGGGTTGTGGAGGTTCAAAAATTGTTGTGGCTATTTCTGGGGTTTGAACAAGGTTTAAGCAAGTGTGGTTGGGGTTTTTACATCCACAGAAAGTGCTCACTTATACAAAGTTGAGCTGAAGTAAGATTTCATATCTTAAACCTTCATTAAATCTGATTTTCTAGTTTAGTCTCTTAATTTGAGGTTATAGTGTTTATATCCTACTATGAGCTGTATGATAATCATTCTTGTAAGTTATCATTATTGATTAAGGGCTATTGAAACTCAAGTTTTACCAGAAAAATTAACATCATTATGGTTAACCTATTAAACCTCACTTGTTTAAGGTTTTAGGCATGTTGTTTGATATAGCATGAATTGTGAAGAATTTGTGAAACACCTTGCTATGTATGTACTGGCCATGATCTGAGCAAATTATATATATGATTCAAGTTTGAAGAAATTGATTCAAGGTCTGTTCAACCTCGAAATTACAAAATTGCCCTTAGATAACAGGTTTCAGCAGAAACTGTCTGAGAACAGTTTTAGGGGCTGTAATTCATATATATATATTGATGTGCTTGACTATTGGGCTTCTGTGTGAAGATGATATAACATTATGAGAGTATTTTCCAGGCCTGATTCATTCCAAAATACCCATTATACCCTCAGATCAGAGACACTGAAGGTGCAGCAAAACTGAACCTGTTGAGATACATTATTAATTGTTGGTTTATGCTACATTGTCCTTATCTTGCTGTGATTATTGATAATATTATAAGTGCAAGTGAGTAATGATTGTATGAAGCTGTGGGAACCTGAATTAGCTCAAGTATCAGGTGATTTGACATAATTACCCCTGTTGGCTTGAAGGCTAAGGTTTAATGTGTTCCAAGCCTTTTGTGATATGAGATTGTTTTATATTGCTCTATTAACTGTTTCATTCTATTGAGCATATTTGAATGAAGATATAAAGGCTATGGAAATAGAAGAAGGGTCAGAATTGAAGCTAATCACTAAAGTGACAGATTTACCCTTGAAGGGGGTTTGAAGCCTTGTAAACAATAATCTGTCGTGTGCTTGCTGTTTGTTGTCCAAGATTGATTTGAACAAGCTTATTTGGCTGAGACAAGGCTGTTGGAACCTAGTGTGATCTTCATTGAAGTTGCATTGTGCTGTGGGAGGATTATTCTATTGATTGCAGAATACAGTAAGCTAGGGTTTCACTTTGTTCTTTACTTAAGTTTGTGTATTGAATTCATATATTGTGTAACAGCTTAAGTAAGTTGTAATTGGTGTATTGACACCTCCATTCTTTTGTTGAGAGAGCAGTGAGAGCTCATTGAGTCCAAACAAGGTTGTTTAGGACATGGGGAGTGCATGTGTGCACAATGGTGAAGCTAGTATGTGTGTAGAGGCTGTAAAAACTAGTGTCTTCAGTGGTACAAGGAGTGTACAGATAGTGAGATAGTTGAGTGTATAACTACTTGCATACAGCTAGTGGATGATTTATTGGCTGAGGTCAAGAACCAAGGTTTTTCCCTATTGAGAGGATTTCCTTGTATACCTTGTGTTATATGCTTGATATGTTTTTAATTGGTTTTGTTTTTATTGAGAAAAAGTTTGAACAGACCAATTCACCCTCCTCTTGGTCTGACATATAGATCATAGATCTAAAGGAGAAATGTATAACAGAGAACTTGCCTTAAACTTTCGGATCAAAAATTAAACTCCTCCTTCCTTATTCTTCATCTCTAATGGTCCTTCTTCTTCTTTCTCTCTTGTGATACCTCTCGATTCTAGAGCCACGGGTGATCAAGTCCGAGCACAGATCCGAGGGATATCAGACAATCAATATGTAAACAAGCAAAAATAAAAATTGAATTAAGAATAAAATAATAATGCACTGAAAGAAATCTAAAATAAAAATCATCAAACTTTAAATAATAAATTAATATCATTTAAATCCTCCAAATCCGTACAACTCAGGAATCCAACTAGTGGACTCCTAATAATCCCATACTAAAAATAAATTTACAAAATTAAAATCCAAAACTAGAATAAGAAAGGAAATCCTATGTAGTCGGAAGAGTGAATGACTGTATCTGCATCACCACGATCAAGCCCTAAGCCTGGTACTCACGAACACCTGAAAAATAAATGTGGGTCAAGCCCACATGCAAGTTCCATCCTACTACAATCCGTACATAAACCCGATACGCAGATACATCCTAGATAGCTCGGCAACATCTAAAATAGTCCATATATATATATATATACACACTATAGGATGTTCACTAGCCTATAACATAGTTCAGCCTAGGTAGAAGGTGAAATATAAAACACGCTTTCTAGCGGCCAAGTACCTAGACCTATCAGGGAACATCAACTATATCTAACTACTCAACCTTTGCGATATACGCACCCTAACCGTGATCAGGAGACTCAAGCTCGTATCACGGTATCATAAGTATGTATATAAATTCCTTCCTAATGCAGAAAAATAAAACAAACATCTGTTATGTCGTTCAACTGTTTTAGTTGATAAGACATGCATCCATGTAGGATTTAACTGTTTTAGTTAATCCATTCCATATGTATAAAGAGGTAGGGCTTAGCTTTTTGATCTAATCCATCTCTGATATGCCACCGTCCCATACCAGTGCATATAATGCATATGATCCAATAATAATGCACACTCAAATGAACATCAAGTAAATCCAGAAACCAACATAATATAAATCAGATATTAAAAAGATCCTATCATGCATCTAGTATATGATTATAATCATAAAACTTCCATTTAAATTGTTAAAGCATTGATAGACAATTTAAACCATCCATATCCATCCAATTGACAAAACAGAAATTTCAACAGTTCATCAATCAACATCCATAACATGGTATAACGATTATCTTATACTAGAAAATCCCAAACCATACTCTCGTAATAGTTTATTTAAAACACTAAAACAAAGACTAGTAATGAAAATCCTCCACAATCCTTGACGGCATGAAAGTTAACATTTTCATCACATGACGTCCAGTTGACCCTCCACTCCAAAACCTGTGCCTGATATAATATAACACTCTGAAGTCCAAACTACACAGCATATGAAACCCCAACAGTATTCCCATACTAGTCCATTTAGTTCGTTAAAACAAAACTAGCAACTAAAATTCCTACCACTCCTGACAGCATGCCATTTAATATCTAAGTTCATGATGTCTATGACCATGTCCTAAACCGACCTTTCTGGCCTCCTTTAAATTATATATATAATTTATATAACATCCCAAAAATAATTCAATACCAGTTAGTTTAAGTTATTAAAACAAACTTAGTAACTTAAACCTTCCTCCTTCCTCGACAGCATGTCTATTCTACGTTTCCGTTTCATGATGCCCCTTAGGATTAGCACCCTAGCATAAACCAACTGTTCGAGGGTCTTAATAGGTTAATTTTTACACATTTGGAACCCCCTTTATTTTTCAGTAATTACCTTTAAGCCCCTGAAATCAGAAAAATATCCGAAAACGTAAAAAAAAAAACCACTTACTGGGCAATTTCAAAAGAGGAGCCGGCTCCACAAAAGTTTGGAGCCTGCTCTACCCTCTTGGAGCCACCTCCACAAGAGTGTGGAGCCTGCTCCACTTCAATGGAGCCGGCTCCATTGAAGGGTGGAGCCTCATCCACTCTCTCAGCCTCCGTTTTTCCTTCTCTGTTTCCTCTGTTTGCCTTCTCCGCTTCCGGCAAAGCTTCAATCCTCTATCCCACTTTTGTTAAAGATTTTTAAGGTTCAATTTAAGTCCTAACAATCCTAGAAACTTCTCCAATTCCAGTATGAATTAATTGACAAAAACATAAACCATAATCGAAACAGTTTATGCTTCCTCCGTTTGCCTTCTCCGCTTCCGACAAAGTTCAACCCTCTGCTCCAGAATTTTTTAAAGTTCTTAGGGTTCAATTAAGTCCCAACCATCCTAAAGACTCCTCAAATATCAACAAGCATTGCTTGACAAAAATTTAAAACCGAATAAAACAGTTTATGCAAGGAACACAATTTCAGTTCACTTAAACATACAAACAGTTTAAAATCTGTTACCATGCATCAAAATTCTGTTTTAAAATTTAATTAACTTCCTGGAGACTATATAGAATGCACAGAATACAAGTTTACAAGAAGGAGATAGAATGAAACTTGCCTTTAGGTTTCGGTTTGAAACCTTTCAACGCCGTCTCAAGTTTCAGAATTCTCCAAGATCCTTCCTTCCTCCGATCACTATTTCATCCCTCTGTTACTTCTCAATTCCATCCCAAAGCAACCCCTTCTTTCTCCTTTAGCCTTACAGGTGATCTCTCACGACCCTCTCCGATTCCCTCTGCAACTTCTCTTTGTTTTTCCTCTCAAGATACTATGTCGTGAATAGGGTTTTCAACCTAGCAGACCATACTGTCTTATATATATATAGGTTCCTGTTAAACCATAATCCTAATTCCACGACTCATTAAAAGTCGGCTAACTAATCTTCAAAACCCTAAACCTACACTATATACACTACCATCTTTTAACCTACTTTTAATTAACTAAATTACATCACAATTAAATCATCCAATTAAAAACAAATAAATAATTATAACTACATAAGTCACTTACAACACATAGACAATTTCAAGTCAAATAAATAATTAAATAAAAACATAATTAGACAATATTAATTTAAATAAACACAATTTATCAATTAAGAAAACAAAACAACTAAGTCACATAATTAAATCAATTGATCAATGAAAAACAAAATTAAATTCTCAATTCTATCCTTTTGAAAACTAGGGGTATTACATCTCTTTTTCTCTTTCTCTTTCTTCTTTCTCTTGTTTTCTTTCTAGATGTACTCTATATGTATATTTATAGATAAATATATACTACATATATCCTAGACCTAACATACGTCTGATAATCTCAAACTTGGTAACTAATTTGATAAATAATTATTTTTAATGAAAAAATAATATAGATATATATACATCTTATTTTATATGTATAAGTACTAATTTTCATGGGTCACTATCCAACCCATTTAAGATCCCACTTAAATAGTCCAAGACCTATCTAGTTGGTCCATGGGCTACAACTCAAATCCATAAACAATAAAATAAAATAAACAAATCATTTAACTAACACAATTAAATCATTTAAAAATAATTCAATTACACAAACACATCACATGAAATCAAATAAAAATGCACATACAATTAGCCAAAATAAATTAATTTAATTAACTCAATTAAAATAATTAAAGAAAACAATTAATCAATTAAACACACAATTAAATATAAAAACAATTAAACAAATAGCCACATAATTAAATAAAAATGCAATTAAAATAAATAAATTTTCAGAAATTAGGGGTATTAAATTTTTTGGTTTTTCCTTGGGTCAACAAGAGAGAGAGAGAGAGAGAGAGAGAGAAAAAAAAAAAAAAAAAAAAAAAAAAAAAAAAAAAAAAAAAAAATCATTTTTCACCTAAAAATCAATTTTTTTTAAACTTTTTTTCACTTGAATTTTTTTAGTTATTTGTAATTGTTTTTAATCCATGATAATGGATATTGCATTTTATTATTATTATTTTATTCTATACTGTAATGTATTGTTTTTAGATTAATGTAGTGATGATTATCAAATGATGAGAAAATAAGTTATAATATAAGATGAAGAATATAGTCGGTGTGTGTGTGTGTGTGTGTGTGTGTATATATTATTAAAAAATTTATTTTTTTAGAGAACGAAAATTTGGAGAGGCTGCTGTAGTGTCAAAATTTAAAGAGCAAGCTGCTTACGTGGCTCTTGAAAAAATCGACGTGGCTAATTTAGACAACAAAATTTTAAAGAGACTGCTGCGAATGGTCTTAGTGGGCTTTGAATTTAAAAAATAATAATAATAATAAAATAAAATAAAATAAAATCTACTTGGCATTATCCATGTTTAAATTTTAAAAACAATTAAATTATAATCGAATGATGAAGGCCGCGGATCCATTCACCATCGGCGCCTATATATACATATATATGTGTGTGTGTGGATATATATATATGTATTTGTATATACATATATATATATATACATATATATACATATATGTATGTGTGTGTGTGTATGTGTGTGTTGGTGTTGGGGCGGAGGAAGAGAGAACAGAGGAGAGAAGGAAAGAAATGGGAATGGGTCGCTAGGGTTAGAAATGTCATTTCATGGTCAATATAAAAGTTAAAGGGCAAAAATGTCAATCTATTACCATTACGTATCAAACTTAAGGGAGTGTCTTTGTTTCAAAATAGACTAAGTTTTATCTGTATGTCCTCTTGACAAATCTCAAAAAATGTTATCGTACTTTACCCTTGAGATTATTGTAAACTATTGCACTCTTAATCTAAAAAATAATACTACCACAACTACAACAAAAGATCCCTTAATAATATTAAACGACTACCTCAATAGAGTCCATCTCTCATGAAGTCACAAATTAATTATTATCCCATTTAAAATGTCAAAGCAACCTAGTGTTATCTTTTTATCAGGCCAACTCCAATGGCCTCGTCAAAGGCCTTGTTTGGCGAGAGAGGGACAATTTTGGAATACAGTAGCCTCACGTGATAGTGGAGCCCAAAAGGGTGCTCTTGATAATGCTCATGTTAGCCAGTGATCAACCTAGCGCCAAAGCAATTGTCACCTTTTTTATTTGGTTTTTCCTTGGGTCAACATCAATAAAAAGAACATTTTTTTTTTTCATTTTTTACCTAAAAAATAGTTTTTTAACTTTTTGTTTTCACTTGTATTATTTTAGTTATTTGTAATTGTTTTTAATTCATGATAATGGATATTGCATTATTTTTTTCTTTTATTTTATTCTATAATGCAATGCATTGTTTTTAGATTAATGTAGTGATGATTATCAAATAATTAGCAAATAAGTTATTATATAAGATAAAAAAATATAGTCTTTGGAAAAAAAAAATATATATATATATATATATATATATATATATATTTTAAAAAATATTATTTTTTTAGAAAAAATTCGGAGAGGCCACTTCAACCAGGAACGGACCCAACATGGGACCAGTGCGCCCCCACTAGATATTTTATATTTTTATTTTACACTTCAATTTTTTTAAAAATTTATGAAGATGCTCCCACTAAAATTACAATTCGCCCTCATTGGATTCTTTTTTTTTTTTTTTTTTTTTTTTTTTTTTTGTATTTTATACTTCAAATTTTTAAGAATTTATGATAATGTCCCCACTAAAATTACAATTCGCCACCACTAATTTTTTTTTACATTTTCTACTTTAATTTTTTTAAAATTTATGGAAAAAACTCTACTGAAATTATAAAAATGGACGCACTATATTAGTTTGTCCCCACAAATTAAAAGTCCGCTCCCCTCACAAAATTTTCTAAGTTTGTCCGTCACTGATTACAATGCCAAAATTTGAGGAGTAAATGCTGTTTACGTGATTCTAAAAAAAGCTGACGTGGCTAATTTAGATGGTAGAATTTTAAAGAGAATACTGCAGATGCAGATGGTCTTAGTGCACTTTGAATTTTCAAAAAAAAAAAAAAAAATTATTAATTTGGCAATATCCATGTTTAAATTTTTAAAAACAGCTAACATCGGGCTGTATAACAAACGATCCATCGAGATATTCAGAAGTTGAAATGACGTTGACAGTCACACAGTGCACGTGTGTGTACGTTATAATTGAGTAAGATTTGTGTAATTTTGCTTTGGGTTTGGAAATTACTAACATAACCGGAAGTTCCCCGGGTTGCCGAAAATCAAACCGTTGCGGGAAGAGTGACCACCACACCACTAACAACTACTACAACAACCACTACTAGTAGAGCAAGAAAAAGAAAAAGACAACACCCAACCTCTTCTCTTCGTTCTTGTCGAAACTTCCTTTCTTTGTTCGCCAGTTGTTGAAAACGACACTCACTTTCTCTCTCTACTCTATCTCTAGTTTCCCACCAGCCTCATTTATAAACAGTTGGAGATGAGAATTAAAGGGTTTTTCCATTTATTTTATCTTTCTAGCCTGCTCCGCCCTCTCACTACCATTCAATCTCACTCTCTATATATACACACACACATATATGTCTGTTTGTGTGTGTCTATATCTATATCTATTTGTTGGGTGACAATCACCTTTGCCTCTTCCTCTGTTCTTTCCATTCCACTCTGTTCATTATGGGCTTTTTCAAGGCTGAAGCAGCCGTTTACAAGCCTGTGGCCGATGTGGATCTTGGCCCCAACAGTGATGAGGTTTATCTACGAGCCAACGTCAAAGGTTTTTATTTCATTAATCATTTCTTTATTTTTCTTTCTTTTTTATTTTTTATTTTTTTAATGATCATAATCTTAATCATTTTCAATTCTATTCAACTTTGCTTGGGTTGTGATTAATTAATTACAGATTTTACATTTAATATGTTCATGCTTCTAAGAAGTGACAATTGTAATCAACACATTATGACTAGTATCACTTTTTCTTTTCTTTTTTCTTCAATTTTTTAGTTCGCAGTTTATGAGATATTTGAATTCAATCTCTATATCTTGTTATCAATGCTGAGAACTGCCCACTAATTTTCCTTTCAATTAGTAATGCTGTTTACAAAAAAAAAAAAAAAAAAGATTTTTTTTATTTCTTTTAGGATTTATTGTTAGATTTGGATTCACTAATATGAATTCTTATACTATTATAGACGATAGATGTGAGATGTCTATTAATGGTGAATTCATATATGTTGTGCAGCGCCTCGCGTGGCCGGATTGCTGGTTAAAATTTTTGCGTGGTTCTTGGAGTCTCGGATTTTTGGACCTTTTCTATTGTACATATTAAAAAAGGACAATTTAATCCACAAGGTATGTTCTTTGTATTTCTCACTAGCTTTTTTTAACTTGAGAGGCTTCTCAACTTTTTGTTTTGCCTGATTTAATTTCTTCTTTGGCAGATACTTGATTAAATTTTAGTGATATTATATAGATACTTTATTAAATTTAAATGATATATATATTTTAAAACCTTTCAGTTTTAGGTACAACTGTTTGATTGATGCATTGAACAAATTTATATGAATTTAGCATTTAATGCAAATCCCATATGTGATCATGCTCTGTTCTGTCTCTTAATTTTATTTATTTATTTTTGTGATAGATAAGCTGTTTGGGAATTGGGATTTTATTAAAAATCTAGGAAAAAGGCAAAGTACATCATACTGGGTCTAGCTCAGGAACAATATAAATCATTGTAACCCCACCTCCAAATAAGTAGAATTCAACAAGGGGCCAAACTTATCTCCAACACCGACAAGCAACAAATCAGCCCCATAAAACTTAGAAAACGATCAATCTACCAGAAAATGAAAAACCAGCTCAAAACCAGAACACAATCCCATTATAAGATAGAACAAATTAAGCATCCCCAAGAATAGAGCTCCATTCATTACATAGAAAGATTTAGATCTGATGATTTCGATAATATATCTTTGAAGAAAAATTGAATCCTTGTAGTCATTGCAATTGACTCTCGGATCTCTCTCCCTCCATAGAAATTAAAGTTCTCCCCTTCAGAGTCAGTTTTGCCCAGTGAATTAGTCCCACTCCATTAGATTTGGCCTGATAATAGCCCCTTTAGCAGATTTATGTGACCAGATTCTGTTAGTAGAATGGCATTCAAAGTATAAATGATCTGTCTTCAATATTTTCCTTGCAAAAAACACCACTCAAGGTGGATAGAATACCCATCTGCATCATTCTTTGGGTAAGAATTTTACTCTGAATAGTAACCCACGAACGATTGTTTTGGAATGAAAACCAACCTAGATCAAATGGGTCAACCATATCACTTCTAGGTCTAATTTTATCCCAAGCAGACTGGATGATAGTGAATTTGCACTTTTTTGGCGGCCAAATAACCTGATTTGTAACAGAGCCGCAAAGCATATCTTCAGGCATATTGGGGCTTTGAGATGTATGAAGGGCAGCAAGTATAAATTTCCAAGAGATAGTGTCACATGCCTTTCTAAGGTCTAACTTTACCGTGGCTCTAGAAGGTTTATTGTTTTTATGGTATCCTCTCAAAAGTTCTTTTGCTAATAGCACATTCTTTGAAATTCTTCTACAAAGAACAAAAGCTACCTGATTACCAATAGGTAAGTGATCTAGCGGTATCAAGTCCCTACTTCCCAAAAAGAGGTCAGGGGTTCGAGTCTCAGTGGAGGCATGTGTGTGTGAGTACCAACTAAGAAAAAGAAAAAAGCTACCTAATTAAGGCTAATACAGGAAACCAAAGCTATTCTTGATATATTAGCAATAATATTTGCTATGCAATTATAAAGTATTGCAACTATAATTGATCTGTGGTTATTGTTGCCCAGACAATGACTCAAGAGCAGGTGAATTGAGTGAGCCTTTAGACGAGCTTGGAAACTTTTCGAGACTTGGGGCTAAGGCTTAGCAACACAAAACAGAGTATATCTGAGGGTTGTTTGTGTGGTTGCTAAATATGGATTTGGATGCTCTACTCACTTACACAAAACAGAGTATGTATATAAAATTCTTAGTGTGCTAATAAGAGAGACAGTTTGATGTATACTATGCTATGAAATAAGAAATTGAAACAAAGCATAGAAACTAAGTTTGCAAGGCTCAACAAATAAGGAGTTCAATGTACAGAGAAATTGAAAACAAAGAACAGGGCAATTTACAAGGTTCAGCACCTGCCTACTCCTTGCCTCTAGGAGAGCAGCCTGGGGATTCCCAAATCCCATTGTCTCATTTCTCTTAACCAGGTAGAGAAGAAACCATTACAATGCCCCTTTTACCAGACTCAAGGGAAACCTTCACAATCTCTTTTACCAAGCTCAATCATAACCTTTATTTGCTCTTTTCACAGGCTCAAGAGTAACCTTCCTGAGTGAGCATCACCCTCTCAGACTTCTGAAGATCACCTGACCTTTGGTTTGAGTTTTTCAGCTTTGCAATGGTGTCCATTTCTTGGACAGAAAATACGATAAAAAGCTCACTACAATTTCTCTCAAAAGATAGCTATACAATGAAGTTCACTCAATCTCTAGAGTAATGGATGAAACAAATGATTGAAGCTCAACTTCTAGAGACAGATAATTAAAGGCTTCTTCTGATTCTTAATGAAGAATTGAAGTCTGCGATTTCTAAGGTTTTCCTCTAATCTGTATCTTTGCTTTTTGAAAAAGATTTCAAATGAATGCTCAAAAAGCTTTTTCCCAAAAATGATTTTTGCTCTAATGTACAATGATGAAACAATGGTATGAGTGAACCTTCTTTTATAGTCTCGGTGAAAATTGTAGCCGTCAAAAAACTTTGAGAATGCTTGGAAACATGTGTAAGCGGAGCTTATATTTCATTTCAGTTTCAAGCCTATTCCAATACAAGCAGCCACCTGTTCCATATGAGCAGGTCTTGCTATTTTAACTTGAGAGCCTTTCCATGTCCCATCCTGTTATCCAACTCAGCAAAGGGAAGAGGCCTTCTACTGGTGCTACTAGACGTCCTATGGCCCGTATAATGTACTATCGATCTTACCCATTTGGCTTGGCCATGTCACAAGGATAAGACGACTTGAACAAACAAGTAGGCAGCAAACCTTAATCTTCACCTTTCACAGGTGTTAGACATAATATTGTAATTGGCAAATTTCGGTGTCAAAACAAGTCCAATCGAATTGTAATTTTATTGTTTGATTTTGAGTCTTGAGTTCGGAAGCGGAATTGAATCAACACACTGCGGTTCAATGAGAACATCATATTAGAAGAGGTACGTGTGTGAGGACACTTTATTTTGTCACTGGTGAGTTTAGGTGTAGGCACTTAGAAATTTTTCAAAAGATAGTTTTATAAAAAGTGCACTGCCTCTGTGGAACCGATTGTGCTCTCATGCAACCGGTTGCACAGTTGATTTTCAAAATTCAATTTTGAACTATAACTCACTGGCCTAGTGGAACCGGTTGCACTCTCCTAGAACCAAATTGGTAGTTTCTTTTCTACTCCAATTAGGTTACCTTTTTATCAAAATTTTGGGAGACTTTTATCCATGAATTTAACTTGTTTTCCAAGTATGTTTAGGTCTTCAAAAATCTATATAAACACATGATCTCACTTAGGGTTTAGTACGGCTTTTGCATACAATTTTCAACATTCTTAGAGAGCCAAGTTTGTGAGATTTTCTCAGTGTTTATTTTTCATATTGAGAGCATATATACTATATACACGAGAGTGAATTAGGATGGTGTTCTCTTTTTGATCGGAGTACGAATCATTGAAGATCCATTAATACTGTTTAGAGAAAAGCAGAAGTTGTTCATCAATTCTGAATTCGAAGGAAGAGGAGTGATTCGATTACACTTTAAAGAGGTCAAAGCATTCGCGGAGTGTCATTTGATCTACCAACAATCCTTCTACAAGATTCAAGGGAGTAAGCCTGAAGTTGAGAACATTGGGACAGAGTTGCAAAGCCAAATATTGTCAGCAATTGGTTCTTAGTAGAGTGAAGGGGTGTAAGCCTGAGTTGAAGTCCATTGTACTTTGGCTTTATACATGGCGGATCGTTTCGCTTGGGACAAGGTGAAAGTCCTCAAGGTTTTTTCAATTTGTTTTCCTTGCTAAAAATCCGGTGTCTCTCAAACTCTACTTTACTGCATTTATTTTTGCTTTGTGGGTCGATTAATTTACTTTTAATTTGGTAAATTTAGCATCACATTACACTCATTCACCCCCTCTAAGTGTTTTTAAAAGAAATTCCACAAACTATTCCACATAGCGTTACTCACAACAGGGACTTTGAATTAAATCATTGTGGCCTTATGATGAGTACACTATGGAAGCTTCTTATACAGGTTGTTGCATGCACAACGAGGAGTAAAACACACACAAACAATTAAACATAAAAACAGATAATCACACAAGAACACAAGATATATGTGGTTTGGTAAAATTGTTCTGCCTACGTCCACAGAGCGCACCGAACAAATTCACTATGAATAACATGGAAGATTACAATGGAGAACACTCTTTCTCTCAATCTCTCACTTGCTCTCTCTTGTGGCCGGCAGAATACAATGTCTCTCTCACACACTCCTAAAAACTGATATAAAACCGCTCTTACAAAGAAATCCACTTACTCCACAAGTCTACACCCTTTTGGTAACAAAAAACTTGTTAAGAAAATAATTCTCGTACACATCAGGCAAGTGCAACCTGTTTGATATAATACGACCTGTCTGCTATAGTGTGACCGGTCAGATGCTTCAAAATACCATAGCTGAGACATGCTGGACTGGTCGCTAAAAGTGCGACCGACCGGACTTCTCCAGAATGGTAATCCGGACTAGTGATCAGGCTCCACAACCTCAACAACCACCCACTTGGAGGCTGAAGCACTAGTCAATCCATTCCATCAACTATTTGTGCATGTTGGTGCGCTCATCTTTGTCTTCAAGCTATAAGGCCGATTGAAGCTACACACAGCTTCAATTTCTCCACAGTCAATGTCTTGGTCAACATGTCAGCCGGATTCTCACTGCCAAGTATCTTCTCAAGTTCATATATAATTATTTTTCGAAGGATCTAATAAATAATATCACTGTAGTCCTTTCACTTCCGATTTAGTATGAATATAGAATACAAATTGTTCAGGTGTTGGCAGGTGGGTTGTATGAGCTGTAAGGGCTTTAATTGTTTGTGTAACAGTTTTTTTGGTTCTAAGATTGTTCACAGGTTGTGCATTTATTTCGGTTCATTTGTGGCGGCAACATCCATTTTACAGTTTCCAAATGATATTATTATTTTCAATTAAAATGATTCGTAAATCCTTATCACTTCTAAGATCTTTGATTCAACACATCTAAAGTTAATTATCCTTCATAATTTGAAATACTGAAGTACAAGAAACATGATATCTATTCCCGATTATGCCTCTTGCTACATATGCACTTGTGCTACATATTTTGTGGTTTATATTGTTAAAAATAGTACAAAATTAAGATAAATGAAATTTTAAGCCTCCTTGTCAAACTTATCAGAGCATGTCCAGTATTCTCTCACTTACTAATTACATAACTTCTTCAACCTTTGCAGCTTGTTTCATTTGCAGAATTGAAAGAGCCACCTGTTTTTGTTCCTTTAAACCCGCATGAAGGTTAGATTGTGTTAGCTTTCAATCTTCTTCCAGTGACTTTTACTCGTTGTAATTTTAGCAACTAGTTTGAAGCTCCATTTGGTGCATGTTGTTAAAAATGTTTTTTTTTTTTTTTTTTCTTGGTCTGCATTTCACTCAGATAGTTTCTGAACTTTATTAGCTATGTATCACATTTCTCATGTAATTGTTGATCGATGTTTAACAGAACGTTTAAATCTTCAAAGTAGCCATTTTTTCAAGAGTGCATCTCTCATGTGAATAAAAATATATTTTAAAAAATTTTATTCTTGCAGACCTTACAGAACAAGAAGTGAAATGCATTGAGTCCAGCCTATCTCCACCTGAACAAGTTCAAATGGCCGTGGAGTGTCTACAATCTTCAGAAAGAACATTAAAAAATCCAAAGGTTTCTTTTTGTCGCCGAACAATATTAGACTATTCTAGAGCCTACAATTCAGGAGAGACAACTCCTCGAATGGTATGTCATTTTCCCGTGTTACTTTGCTTTTTGATGTTCTGTTATCTATTTATATATGTAGTTATTCAACTCTATCTTGTACAGTGAGGTTAAGCTTCCAAGTGTATATGATCGAAATCCAAAATACATGTTTGGATTTTATTTCTGGAGTTTCTTCTGACCTACATCAACTTATAATCTTAACTGCAGACTCCATTTAATTTTTTTATATATATAAACTGTCACGTATGGTTCTATGTTCTCAAGGAGGCTTGATTAGGCATTTGTACAGATTGCAGATCGATTTCTAGCTGCTGTTCATGAATCTTCTGATCCTACATTGAACATGTCATTCTTTATTGATTATAATTTGGAAGATATTTTAAGGCAAGCTACTGAGTCAACTCTTCGGCATGAACGAGGTACTTGTTTCTAATTTCAATTATTTATTTATTTACTTTTCACTTGATATCAGCCCAATAAGTTAAAGGGATGCGATTACAGTTATTATTAAATGTCCCTCTTTTTCATTTTTGGATGTCCCGTAATAAATATCCCTTATTTTTTAAAATGTCAATGCACTTTTTCTTACAACATTCATATTTCTTCAAAACTCAAAAGTTGGCACATAGATCAATTTGTTAAAGTTTAACTTGTAATGGTACATTAAAAAATCAATATTTTTATACACAATGTGAATGATGTAAATACTACTTTTTAAAAAGTTGGAATCCTCAAATGGACATATAAGTTGAGACGGACAGAGTACTTGCTCAGTTTATGTCCAACCAGATATACAAATCCCATGCCTTAGGATGACCTCAAGGTTAGTCCAATGCACAAGACTCCCGCCACTGCACAGTCTGGGGAGGGCCAGATGTTTGCAGCCTTATCCCCACATGCGGAGAGGACCGAGAGGTTGTTCCTCATCTCAAACTTACAACCTCTAGGGTCAAATGTACGCAGCCTTACCTTCAGTTTTGAACACGTGACCTCCAACCTCGTTTTGCTCCAAATAGCACTCTCTTAGGTGGTCTTTTCTGCAATTGCTTCTTTAGGCATCTTTACTCCGGTGGTACGCTAGGTAGCTCTCTCCAAGACTTGAACCGTCAATGCTGTTTTCTGAATCAACTTTGGGTTCACAAATTTCATAGAACCATCAGCTGTATGTTTTTCTCTTCAGATGTAATTATGATTTAAAAATAAAGCATACTTGTAATTCTTCGTCACACACTTCCACTCATTCTCATAAAAACTTCTATAGGAGAGCCAATTTCTGTGCTAGATGGAGTCCCAATTGCCATCAAAGATGAAATAGATTGTATGCCATATCCAACTACAGGTAATTTTGTGTTATGTTTCCATTGACGGAATTGTGTTTTCATCTTCTTTGTCTCGGTTCTGTTACTTATATTTCAGGTCCTGTCTAAAACTAATGATTGTAGGAGGCACAAAGTGGTTGCACAAAGTAAGACCTTGTAAAGATGATGCATGCTGTGTTAAGCGCCTAAGATCATGTGGTGCCATACTTGTTGGAAAAACAAATATGCATGAGCTTGGGGCTGGAACCAGTGGGATAAATCCTCATTATGGGTAACTAGCAGCTTCATAATTTCTACTCAGCAATGCCCTATCCATATGATACCAATAGAATGAGTTCATTTTTTGTAATTCTGAATCATTCACAACTGGTGTTGCCATAGTTTAGAAGTTCTGGTTACTAACAGAAAAATATGACAGGTGTTGTGTGTTGATTTTGTTACTATTGTAGGGCTACAAGGAATCCATATGATACCAATAGAATCTCTGGAGGTTCTTCTAGTGGATCTGCCGCTGTGGTGTCCGCGGGATTGTGTCCTGTTGCCCTTGGTGTTGATGGAGGAGGTAAATAGTTATGATACCAGCAAAGTGCAGGCCAAATCTTAATTCGGGTCTACTTTATTACTCATTTCAGATGGGCATTTTCGAAAGAGTGCAAGAGTTTTTTTTTCTGCTTTACATCAACCACTATTATTGTGTTTATCGTGTCTGATCACCATATCAAAGCTTATAAGTGTATTGAAACCTTCATGTGCACACATATAAATATTGTGTTGTAGATATTATCTTTAAAGTAATTGGAGTCAGTTCCAAGATGATTGGAAACTTCAACACTGTGGTAGCTTTAGTGCCCTCATGCAACTCTAATTTTTGTGAGGCTGAACTGGCTGCATATATTTAGGTCTAAGAATGACATGAGAAAAGTTAAAATTGATGATTATCCCTCTCAATTGTTCTTTGATTATTATTGTAAAATAAAATAAAAAATAAAAAGGAAAAACTATTACATGCGGGGAAAGCCACATTTTTTTCTTTTTTCCACTTTGTGAAGTTTTCGTTTCATTGATTCAAGAGTTTGCACATCCTACACAATAGTGTTACCCCTTGTAAACATAATAAGCTCTTGTTTATGCTATAACTAACAGAATAGTTGGTTCCATATGCATTGTTTGCTTAGGATCTGTGCGAATGCCTGCTGCTCTATGTGGTGTCGTTGGTTTGAAGCCAACGTTTGGACGCGTCTCACACTCTGGGTGAGTACTCAATCAATCTATTATTGTCTGCTCCAGTATTACCTTAATGTCGTAGGATATTGGAAGGCTTTTCTGGACAAAATTTTGAAGTACAATCTGTTTTTGTCAGTGTTCTTCCTCTGAACTGGACAGTTGGGATGGTTGGAATTCTAGCAGGCACAATTGAAGATGCACTTATTGTGTCCGTTTTCTTTATTATATGTTTCATTTGATTTGTATCTTCAATTTATTTATTTAGGCACACATTTTGATTTCAATGATATAGTTAATACCAGTTTAACATTTCCAGCTATGCAGCTATTAGTGCTCAACTTCCATCACATCAACCAACTACAGTATCGGTATATTTTTACTTCTCATATCACTTGGAAATATTATTGTTACTTGTAGAATTTTAAATCATGATTTCGTTACCTTGTTATTCACATATGCATCTTATTCTTTCCTTCTACACAGATTTGAATATTAGTGGAAATAATTGAAGTAGAAATTTAGGTTATTTGCAAATCTCCAAATGTTGGGACATGGCATTTTGGTTTTCTTTGCTTCATTTTTCTTCTTAAATTATTAATTTTTATAATAGTTTCTCTCTCTCTCTCTCTCTCTCTCTCTCATTTATTTCAACTAAAAACAATGGCACAAGGGTGAACTGCATCATTAAAATTTATATACTAACCCACTAGAAACATCTATTTTTTAAAAATTGAAAGAAAGAGAAATGTTTTGAAAGAAAGGTTCTACTATCTTTGCTAATTATTTTGAGATGAATTCCTTGCACTACATCTTCCTTCAGTTGCTGATTGACAGACTTTTTATGTTTTACAATCTCTTTTTACTCTGGACTTCCTTCTATGGAGAACTTACCAGCCCAAATTACTCTTCCCACTGCTGAAGTCACCAAACTGTTTATCTAGAATCAAACTTGCTAAATATGGAGAGGTTCGTAATATATTTTCTAGAACTCATAATAATATGTTTGGATTTTGTTATACCATACTAACATGAACATTGGTTCATCATATATTTATCTCCAAACTAATTCGTATGACATTGTTTCTTCTTTCGATCAATCAGTGGTTTAATGATTGCACTGATGACATCAGAACTTGCTGTTCCCATGCTCTGCAACGACTTCATGAGCATTACGGATGGGAGGTATTATCAAGCCAAAAATTCTTATATTAATTCATATTAAACAAGATCTTGGTGCTCTCCTAAGTCATTAGTTAATTTTCGAAGGTGTATGTGTTACAAAATTTCCCTCTAACCTTGAACAAGTATCAGCAAATGGTCTTTTTTCTCAACAATATATAAAATTTCAACACAGAGAAAGAAAAGATAAAACTTCTGCTTGGCAATTTTTGTTTTGGTGACTCTAATAGATCATATGAACTGCAATGGTTGTTTCTAACCTACCAAGGTTCTTATCTGTCAGACGGTAGAGGTGACCATTCCTGAGATAGAGGTGATGCGGCTGGCACATTACGTAACAATTGGATCTGAGTGTAGCACTTCAATTGCTTCCCATCTGGAGAAGCTGTATGTAATTCCTTACTACCGTCTATTAACATTCTTTATCACCTACCAAATTAATGAATGAACAAAAACTAGATTTTGACATCATTAACTTTTATTGAAATAGGAATATGGCAGAAATAGGGTGGGATGCAAGAGTAGCACTTTCTGTATATGGTGCTTTCAGCAGCAGGGAGTATATAAATGCACAGAGAATTAGGTACTGTACATTATTATTATTATTTTGTAGGAACATAAATGTGTGTGTGTGTGTGTGTGTGTGTGTGTGTGTATTTGGTGTTTGAGATAGAGAGCTAAAAGAATTGTGAAAACTCACCACCACTGCATTCATCCCAATAGGGGTATTTATATGTGTGTTACATGGAATCAAAAAGGCAAGTCTAAATCTAAGGCTAAATGTCAGCTAAGCTAAACGTATAATTAAGCGTAAACATATGTAATAGAAGATATGTAAGTATTAATCAAGCCTAAATCTAAGAGGGCTGTCTAACACTCCCCCACAAATTCAGCAGTCTAGGAAACATGAGTTTGGAACGCAGAAGCTCAAAGTGATGCTTGTGAAGCCCCTTAGTGAAAATATCTGCAGATTGGTCACCAAAAGGAACAAATTGACATGATGCCTATCAGAGAGAACAAGTTCCTGAAAGAAGTGATAATCAATCTCAATATGCCTGGTGCAAGCTGTTGGAGTAGGATTTATTTTTATTGTTGCGGGTAGTATTGTCCTTTCATTAGTTTATTAGTTTAGAGTTTAGTACTTTAGGGCTTATTATATTATTATGTATTTCATTGTACTTTTTATGTAACAACAGAAGAGATACGAATATATTTCTTGTCTCTTTTTCTCTGTGCAAACTTCACACAAGCATGGAAAACAGGATTGGATGCCATGTAAGTAGTGCTGGGGTTGTCACAGTAGAGCGTGACTAGTGTGGAGAGAAGCACATTAAGCTCATGTAGAAGGTGTCGTATCCTAACAGTCTCAGCACAGACTTGAGCGAGCAGTACTCAGACTCAGAACACGAACGAGAAACTGTAGGTTGTTTCTTAGTACTCCAAGAAATGAGATTTGGGCCTAAGAAAACACAATAGCCAGAAGTGGAATGCCAAGTATCAGGACAACCAGCCCAATCAGCATAGAGAAGGCATGAAGAACTAAAACGCTTGAGGAGGGGTGAAAGACCAATCTAAGATCCAAATTGCCTTTGAGATAACATAAAATGTGCCTAACAGCAGCAAGATGAGTGGTCCAAGGGGCACTCATGAACTGAGCAACATGATGAACTACAAAGTACAAAGGCAATGTTTAGACGAGTTAGATTTAGAAGCTAAAGAGATCCAACCAAGCGGCAGTACTCAGTATAGTCCGAAAGTGGATCACCCTCTAGGACAAAGAGCTGTATCTTGGCACTCAAGGGGGGTACTACATGGTTTGCACTCAGCCATAGAACTACAGCGAGTCTGGGAGAGATGTAGACTTGAGTGCAAAGAGGACACCTCAAGGCTAAGAAAGCCCGCAATGCCATCAGTGCGAACCAAGGGTTACCATGTCATGAAGACTAGTAACCATCCGATGGAGCAGAGCAAGTGGAGAAGAACTTGGATCGGAGGAATACCCTTCGGGTGAAGTGCTCAACGAAGCAAGTGGAAAGTGGGGGATAGAGAGGTAGAAGTAGTCTGTTGACAATCATCTACTCCAAAAGTTTAAGATGTTAGAGAGGGTGTAACTTCAATATTTAAATTCTTCAACACGCCCCTCGTACGTGGCTTTCTTTTGATCTAACACATGTTTTAATTTTAAATCAGGGTGACAGTGAGGTTTGATCATAGGACCAACCCTGCTCTGATACTATGTTAAACAACCATCTACTCCAAAAGATTAAGCTATTAGAGAGGGTGTAACTTAAATATTTGAATCCTTCAACATAGTCAAAGGTGGAGCTATCATAGGAGAAGACCGACGCTGATAATGCTGAGGCAGAAACTCAGTACATTGAGGTGGAGGAATTGGCGGAGATTCAATGACACTAAGAGCAAAAGTAGTAGGCAGAGTAGGAGAGGCCTGCTGGGGAGACAGACTTCTAGAACACTGCTGGTGTGTCGGTGTGGGGTCGCCAGTTGTGTAGGTTGCGATCATTGGGTGATGATCATTGGTTGTATGGGTTTGAGTCGATTAAGGTAAATCACTACCAAACAACTAACACAAGCTATTATTACAAAAAAAAGGTTGATGATATTTTTTGACCTATATTGACTTCAATTACCATCATCATAATCATCATTACCTTATTCTTATGTAAGGCCGACTACGTAAATTCTCCATCTCCAATCTTTTCTATTACACGCCATTGCACCTACTATGTTTAACTTTTTTAAGTCATTTTTAATAACCTGATCCCATGTTAATTTTGGTCACCTTATTCGTTTCTTACCTTTTATGACAACTAGTCTTCCTTGTTTTATTGGCGCATCTATAGGTCTCCGATGTATGTGTTCAAACCATCAAAGTCTACTCTCTCTTGTTTTCTCACTGATAGGTGTCACACCTAATTTTTCTCATACGCTTTTATTAGTGACCCTATCTCTTGTAGTTACTCTAACCATCCATCTTAACATTCTTATTTTTGCTACATGAATGTGTTGTTCTTGGTTCTTTTTTAGAGCCCAACACTCAACTCCGTGTAACATAGTTGATATAATAATGGACATATAGAATTTTCCTTTTAGCATATGTGTACTTCTTTTATCACAGAAATGACACTAGCTTCTCTCCATTTTGCCCGCCATGCTCCGATTTTGCTAGTTATATCACTATCTATCTCTCTATCCTTTTATTTTATTGATCCTAAATAGTGAAAATGATTATTTTGAGTAACTATGGTTTTGAAGTGTTATCATTATATTATCACTATCTGAGTCTTTATTAAACTTAACTCCATATACTCTGTTTTACTACAACTAATTCTTAGTACTTTCAATTCTAAAGCATTTCTCCACATTTCAAATTTTATTGCTAAGTTCTCTTATGAGGTATCCAATAACATGATATCATCGGCAAACATCATGCACCATGGAATATCGTTTTGGATTATTTATTTCTTTTTTGTTATTTCATCTAAAATTATTGCAAATAAATAGGGCCTTAGCACCGATCCTTGTTGCAATTCTACATTTGTGGAGAACTCACTTGTTTCATCACACGTGATACGAACTCTGGTTTTTGTTTTCATATACATATCTTTGATACTGTATGTGATTGTAAGGGAGTTTGTTTTCTTTGTAGAGTCCACCAAATTATATCTATTGGAACCTATCATACATGAATCTGAATTAGTTATTGGATAACATGGATTTCTTCCTTGGTCTTTGTTTTATTCACTATAAGTTGCCACAAATTTGTTTATGCCCTGTATTTTCGTAAATTGGTACTATTGTACATTTCCTCCACTCATTTGGCATCATGCCTTCTTTAAGAATGTTGTTAAACAACTTTGTTAGCCACTCAATTCCTACATTTCCCAACGTCCTCCAAAATATTTCAATATTTCAATAATATTTTATATCAACAAACTACAAAAATTTACATAGAAATCTTTGAGCCTGAAGTTTATAATGTGAATCTTCAAATGACTAATTATTTGATGCTCTACGATTATCAAACTACAAAAGTTCTACAGAGAAAGGTTGGAGCCCAATGGTAATCTGGAGATTGTCAAATGACATATTAAACAAGACGTTTAGGCCCGATGGTGAATTGAATGGCCCCAATTCCTTTTTACACTATGCAGCTTGCAATATGAACCTTATAGCACACTATACAGTTTGCAATATTTAATTTTATTTTTTTGTCTGGACAAAGAACTCCCACAATGCTCTTGGGAAGACTTGAACCCTCCACCTCTCGTTTTGAAAGGAGAGGATATACCACTAGGCAGCGGGTCTTGGCGGTTACAGTTTCCAATTATAAAGCCTCTTAATACATTTGGAATTTTCTTTTCTTTTCTTCTTTTATATATGGAATTCATATTTGATATAATGCACTTTTTTTTTTTCCCCCCGTTAATTATAATACACTTGGTTTCAGCCATTTCATAAGGAGATTACTTCAAAGGTTTTATTTGATTTAAAAGCAATATTTGTTTTTGTGGGTACAAAACCAATTTTGGTGATATATGAACCTTGTAGGCTTTTGTTCTATGGACACATTCTACACTTGAACTGGTGTACTGTTTAATTTGATTAGTTCCACTAGATGCATGGTTTGTTACCATTTTATTTTATATTTCTTCAGGAATCGCCAGATGCAGTTTCATAAGAATATATTTGCCAAGGCAGATGTCATTGTTACACCCACAATTGGGTATTTCCTCCACCTTTTGTTGCATTCACAACAATATGTTCTCTTGATATTTGAGGTTTCAAGCCATAAGACAGAAGAAATAAATTAAAAACTTGTCATTCAGTTGTTAATCACAATTAAACCAGTAATATCTATGATGATTTTGCTCTTCTTAACAGGGTAACTGCTTATCCGATATTTAATGACGCTCTAAAATCTGGTGAACTTGACTACATAAATGGAGGTATAAATACCTAGCAATATTTCTTCCACATCCTACTTTCTTTGATTCTAAGGATATGCATTTGTGACCCTTCATGTTATGTTATTTTGTTGTTTTCAGCTGCGCTTGTTCGGTATCAGATAGCAGGAAATTTCTTGGGATTGCCTGCAGTGACTGTACCGGTACGATCTTACTTGCCCTCTTTTATCCCCCACTGTTACTTATTGGTGAAACTGATTTAGACTTTATGTGACATTTGACAAAGCGAAACGAAAATTTTAGAGATATATATATATATACACACTCAATTACAGCATATTTGTTAACTTAAATTGTTCTGGATAGGTTGGATATGACAAGTTTGGCTTGCCTATAGGCCTTCAATTTATTGGGAGGGCATGGTCTGAATCTACATTGATTCACATGGCTTTTGCAATGCAGGTATGTAGTCAAGCTCAAACATTTAGATGCCTATGAGGTTTTAAATTTCTCAGCGTACCAACTCCTGTCATTGCTGTCAATATTTAAAATTAGATTTATACGCACATATTAAACTGTAATGTGTTTTTTTGCAGATTTTTTATATATTATTTTTATTTTTTTATTTTGGGTGCACTTTACCGTATTGACAATGATATATAAAGGGTGAGAAGTATATTAACATCTTTTAATTGGTCACTTTGGTTTCAGTCCCTGTGCAACTCGGAGTACAGAAAACCAGTGGTTTTCTATGATCTGCTGAATCAGGATTAAGTGGCGGCATGTTCTCTCTTTTGTTTAAAATGAGGGAAGCAAATAATATTAAGGGTTCCGATCGAACATTTAATTAGCTAAGAAGTGTGTCTAAGCTAAGCACTTGCTGTAACAATTATGGTTTTATCTATTGCTACACGGATTTGTTCTCATTAACAGAAAATGCTGCTGCTTCCTTCCTTCCCTCCCTCCCTCCCTCCCTTGTCTTTCCTCTCTCACCGGTGTATGGAAGTGTGCAAGTGTGGAGGTAGCGTGCGCAATCACCTTCTTTGAGAACGTAATCGTCTTACTGATATATAACAACCATCATTCAAAACTCTAACAACATAACCCTCTCAACCATTTTAAGAGTATTTTAATTTCAAAAAACCTTAACTGCCAAGATAACATTGTCAATGTCACTGAAGTTAAATATGAATTAATTTTCAACATTTAAAATGTATTCCTCTTTTCCTTAAAGTTAGTTTCGTTTTCAGGTTTTCAACAAACCACCATCGATCTTGAGAAACTTCATTTTGGGTGAATGAGGAGGTGGTTTGAACACCCAATACTTCACTATGATTAGAATTGAACATTAGTATACCTCATCAATCCCCATTTGTCTCAATTGATCGAGGACCACTCCAGTGTGCTCAATGGTACTGAAGTTTTTTGTTTTTAGCTTTGATTAAAAAACCATGCATTATGAAAACATATTGTTGGATTCAAAACAAGTGTACGAAAACTTTGAAATTAAGATTAAGGATCATGAATATGCAATGCATGAGCCTAATTGGTGAATGTGCATCAAAGTATGAATTAACTTTTTAACCCTTTTGTTGACAAAGTTGATGAATTAACCTTTGTTGAAACTCATCTTCATCAAGAAGCAAATTCTCATGTAAGTTACAACTAGGACACATCTAGCTAACTAAAAATAAACTGAAATTACATTAATCAAGAGGGTGAGGCGAATGAGTCTTTAGGCAAGCTTATAAATTTTTCGTGACTTTGGGACTAATGCTAAAAACACAAAACGGAGTATGTCTAAGGAATGGTTGTGTGATTGCTAGTGTGGATTTGGGTGCTCTGTTTTTTAGCACAAGGCAAAGTATGAAGATGAAATTTACAAAAATGATTATTTTTATTAAGTAATATATAAAAAATGGGTAAATTGCACTGCCTGAGGTTTGGGCAAATATTACACGAGTAGACCGTTTGTCCTTTATTACTTTGACCTTTACCAAATCCGTTCGCTGTTGCGGGAAAAAAACTTTGACCTCTACCAAGCCCATCAATCCGACTGTACAATTAATATATGTATTTTGCCTCCTTGATTATTTCCCGGCTTGATCACAATAAAATATTTGTTTAACAAAAATAATAGTTTAGTAAATAAATACATTAAAATTATTTTTGTCTAAAACACATAAAGGCCTTCGAATTTACTTTGTGATCAACCATAATCAATATAAAATAAATACAAGTAATGATGGTACAAATATTGATAATATAACCTTCTAACTATTAATTACATAATTACTCAAAGTGCCGGTTATGAGATCCCGAAGGTTCTGTCAAACAAATTAAAGTAATTATTAATTAATAAAAAAGTCTATACTTCTCTCATGATTGAGAGTCAAGTGCCATGACGATGATAGGGAGCAATTGTATACGACGGCTCTCGTAATATATCTCAATCTATCGTGGATCTGGTTCAAATCTTAGTTAATTAAGAGTTATCCATAATTACTGACTATAAACTATTTATGATCGCTATTTATATTCTTGTATGATTGCCATCACATACATATAAATATATCTTGCAATCAAGTGGACACATTCAATTCCATAATGAATTGTAACATAAAACATTTGCATTCACCAATTATATAATACATAAATTTGGTTTCAGATAAGTAACAATGTGTATACAATCCAAGTAAGAATTTTTTATGCCACGGCATACAAATTCCAACAAAAAATAATTGCAACCATATATTACATGCTTTAAAAAAGTTGATTATAATAGACAACTTTTTGTCTATACACAACGACATTATTACACAAGGCTTAAAGAACATTTGCAACCATGTATTACAAGTTCTTGAAAAAAGTAATATGATTACAAGACTATAATAGACAGCTCATTGGGCATCAAATGTACCGATCCAAATCCGAGAATCCGGATCACTAACCAGGTCTTTACCCAAACTAGAGGACACACAAGGGTACTATGGTGATTTCACTCCACTTTAATGGTTCTAGAGTCTATAGGGGTATAATGATCACTTTATATGGTTAAATAATGCCTTAGAACCCAAAAGGGGTAAAATAGTCATTTATTACGTTAAATTATAGCTTTTAATTTCTTCAAGGGTAAAACTGTCATTTTCTAGGGTCATTATGTACTTTAATTGAAATTTGGGGGTAAATAGGTAATTATACATAAAGCTAGGGTCGAAAAACGAATATTGGGCCATCTATGTGCACAAATGGTCCATCATATCGTTTAGATGGTCATTCCAGTGAGGGAGTCAAGTTGTAAGATTATTTGTGCGCACATATGGTTCCCATATTTGATCTAAACGTTAAGATGACCCTATCTAATCGTTTCGATCATGACCAAAACCAATGTGATCGAATGGATCACTTCCCAATCCATCCATATGCTTCCCAAACTCATAGATCATGAAAATATAAGTCCATAAATATCAAAATATGCAGAAATAACATATATACATCCACCAATCATGCCGTTTATATATTGTTTGAAGTTCTAATCATACAAATCTTTTTTTATATAAAAGTTTAAAGAATCCAAAGACAAAGAATAAGGCCACCATTGTAATGACCCGGTCATTTTCTTCATTTTCCCTTTTTCTTCAAATTTTGCGAATAAATTTTTTTTTCATTATCTTTTCCTTTTCGGGTTCGATTTCCCGCCTCTTAGTGTCATCTCGAGTGCTCAGAAATGGTTTCCGAGACTCTTTCCTTTGGATTGACAACTTCCTTTGAGAATCGAGTCATTTCCACATTTTTTTGTTTTTTGACACTATTCATTTTTCATCTTTTCCTTATTTCGTCCTCTTTTCGTTTTTCACTTTTACTTGCATAACCTCATTTTTTGTGCTCGGATTTGATTCCGGTTTTGCATACGTTCATGATATTTAAATTCCATGACATCTACATTTTTACTTTTGTAGAAATGCATATTAAATGCTTACTTTCTTTGTAAAAGCCATGAAAACAAAACTTTTTGCAATTATCCATAACTTGAGGGGTTTTGGGTAATTAAGTATAGTAATTATTTTTCGTCTTAGGGACCATTTTACAATTAAATTTGGAAGATATTTTTAAAAAGGACCTTTTTGCAATTTTTGAAAAGTGTGACAAGTGTCACACTCTCATTAGTCCACTTGTTGACATTTGTGTGGAAACACTTTAATGCATTGGATGATGACATTTGGAGGGTGAGGATTCACCCACTTGTTGTCCTAGGATTGGTGCACTTGTTGGCATGGATGGTTGACAAGTGTAGGGTTAATATTTAATCTTGGAAGCTTACTTGGATTCATGACAAGTGTAGGACTCACATTTAGTCTTGCATTAGTGTGTGTGAGAGAGATAGTGCAAGAGCACCTAGTGAGTGGAGAAGCCCACTAATTTAGCTTAGGGTTTACACATTTTAATTCATTCATCACTTTCCTCTCAAGAACCCTAAGGAAGCCACCATTGGAGAAAAGCTTGACTAGTAACTTTGACTTCATTTTTGGTGCCCTTTCACTCACCTTAAAACTTTGAACTTGGAATACTTTTTGTTCCCCTCATCCTCCTCTTCAGAACCCTTGAAGGATCTAACCTAACTCCTAGTTTTGCTTTGGTATCTAGAGATTCAATTCTCTAGTGAGGTATTGATCTATTATTTTGAAGTATTTTTATGTCATTATTGAGTGTTTTATATGCATGGAAGAGAAGGACTTGTATTTTGCCCTTAAACTGTTTTAACTTGAAATTAATCTTGTCAAATTAAATATAGAATATGAAAATATACTCAATTAGCTTTCATTTAGTTTTGGTTTCATGTAATTTGGATTTAAAATGAATTAGTTATGAATTTTTGAAGTTGCAAGCTAGTTACTGGAAATTTGAAGCTTTTCCTTTTCAGTCCGGAAATAAATTTTTTATATGGAGGTGTGGTACTTCAATTGCCTTGAAATTTTTACTGGAACTTCCCCCATAGGTTTTACATTACTCAGAATTTTTTTACAATTTTAGAGCATTTCTAAATTTTTTTAAAAACCCAAAACTATCTACTGTCCATGTTTTTATTACAGCTGGAAAACATATTTTTAGATGATTTATTTCACTAACCTTTTGACATTGGATCATGGTTTAAATTTTCAGTTTTACACTCTCATATGTTTACTTCCAAAATAAATTAGGTTTGCCCAATTTGGATGTCAAATGAATTTTTCATGAATTTTCAAAGTTGGAAGCTACAGGCTGAAAATGTGTTTTCTGGGCAGAAATTGTTTCAAAGTTGTGGGGAAAAACTGTTTCAATTGGGAAAATATTTTGTTACACTAAATTGATATTATTAAATTACAATGTTTAAGGTTTCATTGGGCTTTGGATTCATTCAATTTGGGTTAGAATTGAATTTTTTATGAATTTTACAAGTTGAAGGTAGCAAGCTGAAAAATCTGTTTTGCGGACTGAAAATTTGGGGCGATTTCATTTCGGTGGTAATTGGGATTTTCATTCCAATTGAGGTAGGGAATGTTTTAGGATTATTTGTGTGTTGTATTGTGTGTTTGCCATGATTATACAACATATATGTATGCCTTGTATCAAATTTAGAAAGTAAGTAATTTTTATTTCTTTGTATAAGATTTAAAATTTATGATGATGTATAAATTTGATTTGAATTGTAACATGGTAGAAAATTATGCTTAGATATGTTGGTTAACATATATTAAATTTGGATCATTTGATTAAGAATTACAACTTTTATTTAATATTTATCTTTAGTGAAAGTTTAATTCACATGGTTGTATCAAGCATTAAATCAAGTTGTAATGTGGTATTTAAATAGGCCTTGGCATGTTCTCTAACATAGATTAAATTGAGGGCATTTGGAATTGCTTAAAAATTTAGAAGAAATTAATTAATTAGCTTGATTAATTTTGTTTTAAGTGTTTTAATCACTTAACTTGTCATTTGATGTTATATATATGATGACCATGACATGTCTTTCAATATATATTAAATTGAGGTTATTTGGATTAACTTGGAATTTAGAGAAATTAACTATTTATGTTTAATTAAATTCTACTTTATTACTCCATGGATTTAATTGCATTTTGGAAATTGTTTCTATATTTAAATCATGGATTTGGATTTGATATATGTTCACTTGATTACTTTTGAGCATTGGATAACATAGTTATTACTTTTATATTCATGAGAATATGTTTTTCCTTATTGAATATATTGTTGCTATGTGTAAGGAATTGCACACTTTATATTTGACATCTTACATGCCAGAGTAGTTGTGAATTTTGAGCATGTATTGTATAAGTTTCCAAAATTTGGATTGTGCTTGGTAAATAGTTGATATCTTGTATATACATGTTGATATATATACGTTGTTGCACAATTTGTTGATTTTGGAAACTTGGGGATGTCGTTGTTTGGCTATGGCTAGGACTTGGTTCTAGTACGGGGGATTGTCCCTCTATATAGTCTAGTGTGCACATAGGGAGGTTACCCATGGGCTAGTAACCCTAAAGTAACTATGTTGTTGGTCTGATCTGGCGTGACGTCCGAGTATCCACTTTGTTTGATTTCGTATTTCATTTCAAGTTGATAACTAGATGATATCGTAACTTGTTGTTCCTTATTTGATTTCCTATTTTGAGCTTAAGATGTAGGTTTGTGAAAGTATGCTTCATGCGTTGTATTAGAAGTTCCATTGTTGGTTAAATTGCATTGATATCATAATTTGTGTTTTGATATTCAAATGTAGTTTAGAATTGACCTTATAGATTCATTTTGAACATAGACGTTAGGTGGCATGACCCACACTTGTTGTTTTCGTATTTTAGATTTCAAGTTGAAGACTTTAAGAATCTATATCATGTTGCCTTGTATAACATGTTTCCATGTTGTTTGAACTGTATGAACAATGTGATTATGATATAAATGATCTAGGTAGCTTAGGATGCTCCCTGGGTCTCATCTTGACATAGACGTTAGATGGCATGAGCCCCTTTAACATGTTTCACCATAAGGTGATAAAATTGTAAGATGCTAGGTCGATGCATGCTCATCTCCTACGAGTAGCTTTATGTTACTCACCCCTACGATACTGGGGCATATTTCAGGTACAGGATTCAGGATTTGAAGATTCCATTGCTCCTTGGATGGCTTACAGTTTCTAAGTTTCTATTTTATGCAAGTGTTAGCATAAGATGCCTCTTTGTAGCCTTATTTGTTTAAACTTGTATTCGTTGATTCGTATATGTAAAGTGTACGTAAGTGCACTCTTTTCAATGTATTTAACATGTATGAGATGAGGCCGGAGGCCAATGACATGTATCTCGTTTTCTATGCACTTTTGTTTTCAAAGTTTATTATGAAAATATTAGAAAATGTTAAGTCATTACTTCATAACTTTCGCATCGGGTGTTGGAATTTCATATCTTTTCTGCCCGGACTCAGAATCAGACGATTCTTGAGTCTAATTTTGTTCATTTTTCGTTGTCCTTCCAATGGTGTGCACGGTGGCACCCTTTTCAGTAAGAAATGACCATTTTGCCCTTAGTTCATCTCTTTTCGAGTTAGGCATTCTTGCTTCATTTGCTTGGCTCATTTGAGTTCTGTGACTTCATGGAGAGTCATTTTGGGGCCTTAGGGATGACGTACATCTCTTGAGGTCATTTGGCTTCTTTCACTTCCGCATTTCGGGTCTGTTATCGGGTCAATTTCCGGTTCATCACTAACGCACTGGGTTGAGAAATCCGGGTCGTTATAACCATGGCTATGATTGCATAGCTTTAAACAAGAATGAAATCCTAACTACGCCTATGTCCATGGATGCATATCTTTCACCAGATCATCTCCGAAATCCTGAAAATATTAATGATAGGGTGAGCTTAACAACTCAGCAGAGAAAACTTAAAATACATTCCTAAAAATCCTGTGATCCACAACCAAAGAAAAGGAAAACAAGAAGAAGGGATCATGGAAATATCAACAATGTCATCGTACATGAATTTCATGAATTCATAACCATATCATCACACATGAAATGAAAACGCCCTCTACTTCCCTTCCAACCCAAATCTCACCATAGCTTCTGTTTTACAATCATAGCTTCTGTTTTTCTTTATCGTTTATTGAGCTTTGCACCTAGAACTGGAATACTAATGAGCTATCTATTTAGATATAACTGCTTTTCCATTTAAGTTCTAAATCACTAAATCTTTTATTTATGCCTTTACTAAATTATAAATACTCTTGTTATAAAATTTAGACTCAAACTTTCATATATATTTTCCTTACAAAACTAGACATAAAATTTGAATAAAAAATATATTTTATTAATTTTATAAAATAATAAATATTTTGTAGTAATATTGTGTATTCTTTACGAACTTCTGAATTGAATTTAAATTAGACTAATTATTATAACTAAGCTTATAGGAATATATAATATATTATATATCAATTTTTGAATAAATTCTTAATTACAAAATTTTACTACTACTTGTAAGAGTATAAATATAAGATGTAGCGACCTAGGACTAAAAAAAAAAAAATGTAGGACATATCGGTCTTGAACAAACTATTTTTAGGACTTATTTATCTTCAATGAAATATTCAACTAAAATAACTTCAAGAAAACATGAAAGATTTAATTTGTTGAATTTGGGTAAAACAATACATTTAAAATTATTTGGGTTGTCATTAGATTTTCAAATTCACACTTCCTAATAAATTTTGAATCGCCATATTGGATTGAAAATATTAAATTAACTAAAAATCAATTCACTTAAAACCATAAAACAATCACTTATCATAAAAAGATGGTGATCAATTTTTCACCATATATTGTCACTCAAACTTAGTTAAAAATGTAGGTAATTAACCTAATTATAGTATACTTTTTAAATATACCTTTATTGTAAGGATTCCAATTTCTAAAAGAGTAAAGTGGGTGTATGAGTGTGGTATGTGTTTCTTACCAATAAAAATAAATAAATATGCATACATTAAGATCTATGACCAAATTATACTTTAGTCCTAAATTCACATATTTAAATTAAATATTATAATGGCACTTATTTAGTGTAGTTACTTGTTATAAAGTTAGTATAGTAGCTCGTTTTCTTCAACTAAAAAGTTTAACATGTCACATAAATTACTACTAATTCCATTATTGTTAATTTTCTTATTTTTGAAAAGTTAATAAGCAAATTGATATATAAAAGATACAGGCCCTGTGGGGGAGTTTTCAATTTCTAAAATTCCTTCCACTGAATCGGTTTTGAAGAATGCATTTTGTTAAAAGGAATTTAAAATAAAAAAGTTATTTGGTGGGTAAATTTTTTGAAGCTCTTTTAAATATTAACATAATTTAAGTTGGCAATTATATCCTTAATAAACCATGAATAATAGCCAATAGTTGAATTGAGATGTACAAAGATCGGGAAGAAAAAAAAAACCATAATTAAAGTGGAGTGAAATTACTGATAGTGTAGCAATGATTAATTGGTATAGTGACGATCTAGGTATACAAATTCACCCGGTATAAATGGTAGAAGTTTTATTATTATTATATTTTCCCCTTGATTACATGATAGTCGAGAGCAATAAAAAAAGAAAAGGCAATAAAAATTAAAAGTAAGAGAGATATGGCAGCAAAAATATCTTATTTTTTATTCTTATTTATAACTAGTGGAACGGGTAGCCTTAAAATATATATATATAATATATATATTGTGTGTGTATATATATATACATACTGAGAGAGAAAAATTATTTAGAATTCTATGTAGGGTTGAATTTTGGATGAGATTAAATAAATCTTGGAATTCTTTAAACTTTGAAACCAAATAGGAGTCGATATAAGTTTTTTCTGCAACTCATTCTCTTTGTTCTTCCTTTGTTGAATCGTTTTTCTGTAAAATTTTGCCCAACATTATTATTATTTTTTTTTTAATTTGTTGGGTAGAGAACCAACAAAGAAGATGATACAGAAAGAGAAAGATAAAAGTTTGCAATGAAATTCAGCAATAGAAATAGATTAAATAATAGACAATATAAAAATTTTATATTTATTACTGAAGATGCAAGGAATTCATTTCCATTTTCTCTCTCTAGAATTCTTACACTTCAACAGAATGAATCTCTCTCCCCATTACTTCTCATATTTATAGGTATTTACAAACATTAATGGGTTGCTAGATCTGGGCCCGTTCCTCTGTGGGCTTTGGTCATCTTCAATGGGCTATTCGCGTTCGGCCCATATGGCAGTATTTCTTTATGGGCTGGACCCAGCTGCTCGGACCGGATGCCATGTTCGCGGGTCATATCTGGCCCATATCACTTCTGGCCTCCTCAATTGCCCCCATAATTACTCCCTATTTAATAAGGGGGTAATTATCAAAGGCGTCTCATCACGACGTTGACGGCTCAAGACACTCTTTTGGGGGAATGGACAGTCGGATCCGGAATCAATGTTCCGAGATTCGATAAACTTCTCGCCTCCCTGACGCTTCGCCCTCGGGTCCACTTCGTCTTTACAAGGCTCTAGAATGTCACTTCATGCCTTTTTACCGTCTCCATCTCTCTCCATCATCAGTCAAATCTCTCGCTTATCTTTTTAGAACCGTGCTAAGTTTCATCCGGTGAAATTCTTCAAGAGTCACTCTTCCAGCGATCTTGCAGCGTTCTTTGCTGTTTTCTACCCCAGAGGTTAGTCTTGTTCCTTTTTACTTTCGGTAGACTTCTTTTACACTTTTAGATCCTTCATTCGCTTTCACCATGGTTGTAGATCTAGATGTTCTTCGTATGAGACTTGGACTTCCTAACGACATCCAAGTTAGGGTTTGCCCTAGGGATGTTAATATTATGACCGGTGCCGGCCTTCTTCCCGGCGAGGTTTTATTTACTAACCTTCAACTAAATGTCGTTAGGTTCCCTCTGCATCCCTTTTTTAACTATGTTTTCAATAGACTGGGGATATCCCCTTTGCAGGTAAACCCAAATTTCCTTAGAATCATATCCGTTATGTTACTACTGATTCGTCATAGAGGTCTGGATCTTGACCTCATAGATCTTCTTCTTTGCTATAAGGTCAGTAAGATCCGAACTGAAGAGCCATTCTACCACCTTTACCCGATCGACAAGATGTCTATATGTACGGATACAATCAAATCTGAAAAGGGTTGGAGGGATAACATTGTGGGTGTTAGTGGGGCCTGGTCTTCGCCGGCTGCAGAGGATTACCCAATCCCGAGCGCCTTTGGCGTCTGTTCTATCTCCTCATATAAGAAATTCAAATCTCATAAAAACGATTGTCCCTGCGAAACATGTGTTCCTCGTTTTTGTACTTTCTTATGTCGCTCCTTAGGTATACCTTGTGATGACTTGAGCTACAGTGTTTGCAGGGATATGAGTAATTACTTGAAAAAATACGTTCAGAACGATATTCCTTCTTGCTCAGACCTCCTCACTTCAGACAACCTTCTAGCGCTCTCATCCCTCGGCTATACAATGAGCAGGCTTCAGATTCCTTCCTTTGGTAGGAGGAAAAATCCTCCCCCAGCCACTACTACTGCTGGAGCAACCTCCTCTCCTGCATCAGCCTCTTCTTCAGCCACCATCTCTAACACTATCCCGAGTATGGTGGCTATTGATCCTGTTGTTAGCACCCCTGCTACCAACCCGAGCACATCTCTACAGATCACTACTACCCCTGCTGCTGCTGGGGGTGTTCGGGACAAAGAGCGAGGCAAAAGACCTTATCCTGACGGTAGAGTCAACCTCGAGGAGGAATCTCTTACAAGGAGGACCCGAGTTTCTGAGCCGAGCGCTCTCTTGCATCGCCCAGTCAGAGCTCCCGCCCCCTCCAGGCCTGTTGCAGCTGCTGCCTTTGCTTCTGCTTCAGCTTCTGCCTCTGCTTCTACTCCTGTTTTACCACCATGGGCTCCTCGATACACCCGAACGGATGGGACGTTCGTGAAGCCGAACGAGACCAACCTTCCTCCTTGTAAAACAGGAGTACTATAGGAGCATGTGGACTCCAAAAGACCTTGAGGCAGCGAAGGGTCTGTCACAAAAGGATGTGTTCAGCCGCATTCCCCAATTTGCCATGGAGGTGACTTTTATTTTCTAACTCATGAATCTTCTCATAATATTTGCTCTTGCCTTCGTCCGACCAGGCGATCGGTTTAACCAGTATTCATGCATATCTATGCAGACTTTGTTCTGTATGATGGCTATGCAGAAACAGGTGGAAATGGGGAACGCCAGGGCCCGTAAATTCTCTGATAGCCTGGATGTGGCTAATAAGGAAAACAATATTCTTGCCAACAAGAACACCGAGATATTGGCTCGGCTTGAAAAAGCTGAAAAATAGAGAGATACTCTGAAGAAGGAAACCGACTCTCTTCAGGATGAAAAAGATGCCCTTCAGCTTGAGAAGAGTGTCTGGCAGACTGAGCGCGATTCAGTCAGAGATGAAAAGGCAGAGCTCCAGCGCCTTCTGGCTGACGATCAGTCTGCTCGGATGGCATTTGAGAAAAGAGCTCTGGACGAGCGCAACACTCTGATTGACACCATTAGCAGAGTGAATGGTGGCATGTTGGCTCTTCATGCTCGGTTTTCAAGAGTTAGAGCTCTTAGATATGCTCAGGGATTCCGAGATGGTTTTTCCGACCGAGTTCCGGCTGAGGGCCAGACCAGTTCAACTCCGGATGAAATTAATAAGGATCTAGGGATTGACCCTCTGGGGGTCTATGTTGACCCAGAATCCACCGCAGCCGAGCACATATTTGATGAGTGTCAAGAGATTGCTTCCTCCAGGATCACTACAGCTCCTTCTACCATTCAGCCTCTAATCGCTCTTCCTTCGTCAACTATGTTATCTCCCATAGTCACTGCTGATGTTGGGCCCCAGCAGAACGACTCTGTTATTCATCTCGATTCCCCACCTCGTGAGGGTGAGATGGCTAATGGGAACGAGGAGGCGAGTCAGCACAACCAGGAAGCTGACGGTACTGAGGCAGCTAGCTAGGGCTTTTCAGATCCCTCAATTTCATACTCTTTTGTAGTCATGTGATTTGAATGCTTCACTTTTTGTAACCTCGAAGCTTATTATGAATGAGACGATAAGACTTTTTGTACTATGCTCTGTTCAAACCCACTTTCAATACTTTTTCATATTGACTTTGCCGTGTGAGTGAGTGCCTGGCGCTCAGCCTGAATGCCACACGCCACTTGGCTTTTTTATTTTTAGTAAGTGTTTGGCGTTCGGCTTATGGTGCCAACTGCCACTTATCTTGCTTAAGTGCCTGGCACTCTGCTAGAATGCCACTTGGCTTTTTTATTTTTAGCAAGTGTTTGGCGTTCGGCTCATGGTGCCAGCTGCCACTTGTCTTGCTTAAGTGCCTGGCGCTCGGCTAGAATGCCACTTGCCGCTTGGCTTTTTTATTTTTAGCAAGTGTTTGGCGTTCGGCTCATGGTGTCAGCTGCCACTTATCTTGCTTAAGTGTCTGGCGCTCGGCTAGAATGCCACTTGCCACTTGGCTTTTTTATTTTTAGCAAGTGTTTGGCGTTCGGCTCATGGTGTCAGCTGCCACTTATCTTGCTTAAGTGCCTGGCGCTCGGCTAGAATGCCACTTGCCACTTGGCTTTTTTATTTTTAGCAAGTGTTTGGCGTTCGGCTCATGGTGCCAGCTGCCACTTGTCTTGCTTAAGTGCCTAGCGCTCGGCTAGAATGCCACTTGCCACTTGGCTTTTTTATTTTTAGCAAGTGTTTGGCGTTCGGCTCATTGTGCCAGCTGCCACTTATCTTGCTTAAGTGCCTGGCACTCGGCTAGAATGCCACTTGCCACTTGGCTTTTTTATTTTTAGCAAGTGTTTGGCGTTCGGCTCATTGTGCCAGCTGCCACTTATCTTGCTTGAGTGCCTTGCGCTTGGCTAGAATGCCACTTGCCACTTGGCTTTTTTATTTTTTCATTTTTTCATCCATTTTTTTTTTTTTTTAACCCCTTGAAAATGAAAGCTATTTTTATAAATCTCAGGAATTTGCACGTTCATACGTACTTGAATGAAAACAAACAACATCCGATAAAACTGAAACTTAGCTTTTATTGATAATACCTCTTCAGAGACATAGCATTCCAGGGCTTGTTGACCAACCTTCCTGCCATGGTTTCTAATGTATATGCCCCCTTCCCTATGACTTCTGCAATTCTGTATGGGCCTTCCCAGGGTGGCATCATTTTTTTGACTATTCCCACCTTTCTTTTCAGAACCAAATCGCCAGGGGCAAAATCTCTGTGTTTCACTCTTTTGTTGTGACTATTCACCAATACTTGCTGGTATGATGCAAGCCTTATTGCTGCAGCGTCCCTCTTTTCATCTATCATATCGAGGTTCAATCTTAACATTCTGTCGTTCTGACTTTGACTCCATGTTAAACTTCTGATAGTTGGGACCAAGTGCTCAACTGGTATAACCGCCTCGGTACCATACGCCATTGCAAACGGGCTCTCCCCAGTCGGCTGCCTTTGGGTGGTTCTGTAAGCCCATAGGACGTTCGGGAGTTCATCCAACCACTTCCCTTTATGGTCCTCCAGTTTCTTCTTAATGCAGGCGAAAATTGTTCTGTTTGTAATTTCTGCTTGTCCATTGGCCTGGGGATGACTTACTGCAGCCAACTTTTGATTAATTCCATACTCCTCCAGCAGCTCTCTTACTTGCTTGCTGTCGAGGTTCGTGCCATTATCCATGACTATTGACCTTGGAACGACGAAACGACAGATAATATGGCTCCAGATAAATCGTCTCACATGAGTCTGAGTCACGCTCGGATATGGTTCTGCTTCCACCCACTTAGTAAAGTAATCCGTGGCCAGTAGCACATAATTGTTCTGAGCTCTCGCAGTTGGTAGAAGACCGACCACATCCATCCCCCATTGTGCGAAAGGCCATGGTGAGGCCATTACGTGCAATTCCTCAGGTGGTTGGTGGATCAATGGTCCATACCGTTGGCATTTATCGCACCTTCGAGAGAACTCCTCCGCATCTCTTAACATGTTCGGCCAGAAATACCCTTGTGTCATTGCTTTGTGCGCTAACGATCTTCCCCCAGAATGATTTCCACATACGCCTTCATGAATAGCTCGCAACACCTACCGAGCCTCTGTGGGGGTGACACACTTCAAGTATGGGCCAGAGTAGGATCTTCTGTACAGCTGGTTATGCACTATGGCGTACTTTGCAGCATTCTTTTTTATTTTCCTAGCTTCATCCCTTTGCATAGGCAGAACGCCATCTCGAATATAAGTGATGATGGGGTCAATCCAACTCGGTTCATACGGTATGACATTGACTTGCCAAGGTTCAGAGTCTAAAGGTTCTTCAAAAATAGATGGCTGGGTCAGTATTCCTATTGGAATCACCCTCGCCAATGTCTCGCCAGAGCTCGAAGCACTACATGCTAACCGATCTGCATCTGCGTTATGTTCTCTCGGTAACTGTATGAATTCAATCTTTGCAAAGTCCTTGGCTTTATGCAGAACGGCAGAACGATATGCCTCCATCGTGTCATCCTTGGTCGCGTACTCACCATTTACCTGCCGAACAATCAACTGTGAGTCACTATAAACAGTCAAACTTCTGACCTGTAGCTCTCTGGCCAACTTTAACCCATTCAGCAACGCCTCGTATTCCGCTTCATTATTGGTGGCTCAGAACTCAAGTCTGAGTGCTTGACTCAAAGAAGTACCCTCTGGGGTTTGCAGTTTAACCCCAATTCTTGCCCCCATCTGATTAGAGGAGCCATCAACATAAAGTTTCCAAGAGCCGCATCTAAGGTCTTCTTCCGTATCCTCAGAGTCATATTCTAGCAGGAAATCGGCTACCGCTTGTCCTTTGACAGCCGTTCTCAGCTCATACGTTATGTCAAATGAGCTTAACTCTATGGCCCATTTTGTCATTCTGCCCGAGAGTTCTGGCTTGTGCATAAGCACTCTGATTGGAAAAGTTGTTAGGACAGCTATAGGGTGGGATTCGAAATAATGCCTCAACTTTCTTTTTGCGTTTACGAGTGAAAGTATCATCCGTTCGGCCTTCGAGTACCTTCGTTTTACCTCGGTCATTATCTTACTGACATAAAACACCGGGTGTTGCACCCCTTCCTTGCAACGAATCAGAACGGCACTTGTCGCAACACTAGATACTCCGAGATATAGATATAATTTCTCTTTTGGATCCGGGGCTGACAGGACTGGTGGATTCTGTATATATTCCTTCAAATGGGTTAATGCTTGTCGTTGTTCATCCCCCCAGACCTGTCTTCCATGACTCCGGATCGTGTCAAAGAACGGCTTGCAGCGGTCTGAAAACTTAGAAATGAATCGACTTCATGCAGCTATTCGTCCTGTGAGGGCTTGCACTTCTTTGATCGTCTTTGGCTCGGCATTCTTAATCAAAGCCTCTGCTTGAGTAGGGCTAGCTTCGATGCCTCTGCGATTGACCACGTGTCCCAAAAATTGACCGGAAATCACACCGAACGAGCACTTGGTTGGATTGAGCCTCATCCCATATCGCCTCAGCACATCAAATACATCTTGCAGATGTTTCAGATGATCATCCTTCTTCCTACTCTTTACCACCATATCATCAATATAGGCTTCCACAATCTTTCCTATTTGATCCTTGAAAATTTTGCTAACAAGCCTTTGATAAGTTGCTCCCGCGTTTTTCAGTCCGAAAGGCATAACTTTGTAACAGTATGTCCCTCGCTCGGTAACAAAAGAAGTTTTTTCTTCATTTGCCGGGTCCATAGGGATCTGATTATAACCTGAATAAGCGTCCAGAAAGGTTAAACGCTCATACCCGGTGGTGGCATCCACCATTTGATCAATCTTAGGCAGCGGGAAGCTATCCTTCGGACAGGCTTTGTTCAAATTGGTGAAATCAATGCATACTCGCCATTTCTCATTCTTCTTCTGCACGACAACGATGTTGGACAACCAATCAGGATAGTGCACTTCTCTGATGAATCCCGCATCGAGCAGCCTATCAACCTCCTCGGCTATGATCTGGTTACGTTCTGGAGCAAACCTTCGTTGCTTCTGCTTTACTGGTTTGAAATTGGGATTGACATTCAAGGAATGACAGGATACGGAGGGATTAATTCCAGGCATGTCTAGGTGACTCCATGCAAATACATCGGCATTGTGAGACAAGAAGTCAATTAGCTCCTACTGCTCTTCCCTGGTCAGTCTTACTCCTACTCTGATAGTTTGCTTTGGCTTGGACTGATCGATCTGCACATCCAGAAGGGGCTCTTTGGTCAAGTCAACTGGCTCCTCCACCCTATTCTGCTTGGGTGGAGGTTCCTGTAATTGCTATCTTGGGCTCGCCGAACGGATGGGCGCCTTCCCTTTCCCAGCATATTTTAGTGTGACGGAATAACATTCTTTGGCTGCAACCTGATCCCCATGAATGTCTATCACCTTATTTCCATCGGGTCCGAGGCACCTCATGACCTGATGCAGAGTTGAGGGCACACCTTGGACTCTGTGAATCCATCCTCTTCCCATCAGGAGATTGTACGAGGGGTGAATCTCCACAACCACAAAAGTTTCCATAAGAGCTCGTTCTGCAGCTTGAACTTCTACTTCCACCATACCGATGGGCTCCACCCTCTTACCATCAAATCCTAACAGGGGATTTCCAGTGGGTTTGAGCCTCTCTGGCTTAATCTCGAGCCGATCAAATGTGTCCCTTAGCATGACATTCGCACTACTTCCGGGATCGATCAGAACTCTGCGCACCAGGCAGTTCGCCACTGTCAAGCTGACTACCAACGGATCTTCATAGGGGATTTGAACACGCAGCAGGTCTGTCCCGTCGAACTTTATCTGTATCGATGTGATCTGTTGGTGCAGAGTATTCACACTACTGACCCTTTTCTTCATCTGCGCCTGCCGTAGGCGCGTTCGGAGTAGCTCATCTGAGTCTTCGCTAGGCTCGGGTCGACCATGAATAGCATTGATTATACGAACTGGCTGTGAATTGTGGAAGCTTTGCTTCTGACTTCTTTTTACTTGCTCCATCGGTCGATTCTGCTCTATCGCCGAGCCTTGGACATAACTCGCGAACTCCCCTCTAGCTATCAACATCTCTACTTGCCTTCTCAAATTCCTGCATTCGTTAGTCTGATGACCGAAATCGGAATGGAAAGCACAATGTTTAGTCTGATCCCTCTGTTCGAGGGGTTGCCTAATTGGCAGTGGTGGATGAAACTTATCTTTGTTCTCCTGATATAGCCTCACCAGAGTGACCTTCAACGGAGTGATTAGCTCTTCCTCCCTGGACCTCTTTTCTGCCTTCCAGGAGGTCTGACGTTGCGGCTGAGCCTGCTTCTGCCTGATCTTTGCCTTGGACTTTTCCTCGGTCGACACGACCGACGCTGTCCGAGCATTGGCTGCCTCCTCTTCTTCCAGGCGCACAAAGCCATCGGCTCTTTCATTGAGTTCATCCATAGTCGTCGGCGTGTTCACTACCAGACTGGTATGGAACGGAGTGCCACGTGTCATGGCCAACTTGAAGGCTTGAACCGCCGTAGAAGGGTGGCATTCAATCACCATACTCTTAGTGAGGTTAAACCTGGTGAGAAAAGCCTGGAGACGTTCATCTTTGTGCTGTTTCATTGTGAATAGGCTCGAGATGTCCTTCGGCGGACGCTTGTTCCCATAGTACTGGCTTATGAACCGATCTGTCACGGGCTTAGAGTTTCAGCACCACTCTAGCTGCTCCCGTGCGGCACCAAGACGTTGCTTTCACTCTCGCAAGTACTTGGTCAGCCTAACTCCCGTGCACACCTTAGCCAACACACTCCCCTCGTGCGCTTACTAGTGTTGTAGTTGCCCTCGCCCTCTCCTCACTTGGCTTGCACACTCACACACACTAAGGCACTTAAGTTGGCAAGGAAATAACACTTCTATTACTTCAAAGAATGCTTTGTACAAGGCTAACACTCAAGCTCTCTACAAGGCTCTCAAGACTCACTCCAGGACTTGTTCCCTGCAAAATGAAGTCCTACCTCTATTTATAGGCATCCCCATCCCTAATGGACGGCTAGGATGCATTCTAACCAACGGTGGAGATTGATTATCTAGAATCTTCTCCCACCTTCTTCACACTTCCATACTTATCTACTAGTATCTACAACATTCTAGAATTCTCCATACTACTCCACACAACTCTGGAGAACTCTAGAACCTTCCACACACTTCTACACATTTCTACACATATCTAGAATCTTCCACATAACTCTAGACTATTCCGGAAGACTCTAGAAACTCCACTTGCCATGCAGTTGCCATGCAGCGTCCTCCTCAGCGTCTGCGTGTCGCCTGCGTGGCACAACCTCCATAGGCGGGGCGTGACATTCTCCCCCACCCATTTCCGTGACGCCCTCGTCACGGTTTCTTCAGCTGACCCAGCCTCTCGCAGGTCATCAGCACTTGCGCATATGTCCTTGGCCCAAACGTACGAGCGCCCTTCGGGAGATGTGAAGTCCTCGCGAGCTCCATCGTGTTGACTGCCACCTCTGGACTCTCCTTCCTGCCCACGAGCGGCACCATACATGCGGCCTTGCCTTCCTCGCCTCCAAGTATCATCAACGCACCAAGGCATGGTAGTGGCGCGGCGTTGTTCCTGTCCATGAACTCCAGCCCCAGTACCATGTCGTGGTCGTCCATCTCCGCAACTTGGAAGTCAGCCTTGCCCTTCCATCCTTGCATGCATAGCTCCACCTCCTTGCACACTCTACTCACGCGTGCCTCCTCGGAGTTGACGGCCTTGATCCAGCCCTCCGTCTTGCGCATCTCCAAGCCAAGTCGTTGCGCCTCCTCCGGGGTAATGAAGTTGTGTGTAGCACCCGTGTCTACCAACGCTTGCACGGCTTTGCCACCAACCTGCGCATCCACATAGCGCACCCCAGCTACCTTCTTTGCCTTGCCCTTCTTCTTGGTGTCATGCGCCATGCTACTCAGCATCTGCATAGCCCCCATGCACCTATCTTCATCGTTGCCCGCATCGTCCACCCTGCCCTTGCCCTTATCCTTCACAAGGGCGCTCATGGTCTTCTTGTTGGGGCAGTGTCGCAATATGTGCGGCCCTTCGCACAAGTAGCACTTCGGCTCCCACTTGCCCTTATCGCGGCGCTCCCCTTTGCCACTAGCCTTAGACCTTTCTCCATGGTCCTTGCCTTTATCATGGCGTGGGCGTCTCTCCTCATCGTTGTGCTCATCATCACTAGACTTGGGCGAGCCCCGTTTCTTGAAGCGCCGGTCTCCCCCACCTTTGCCGTGGTCCCTCCTGGGAGACGTGGCCCTCTTGTCATCACGCCTAAAGTCTTCGAGGCGCTCCGCTATAGCCATTGCGGATGCCAAGTCTCTAGGCTCCCTCCTCCTTAGCTCCGTGGCCACCCAAGACTGCAGCCCATCAATGAACAAGCACACACGTTGCCGCTCCGGCATCTCTGGGATCTCCAGCATCAAGTTGGAGTACTCCTTCACATACTCCCTTATGCTGCCCTTCTGCTTCAGGCGCCTTAGGTTGATCATGGCGAGGTCCTCAACGCACTCAGGGTAGAACTGCCTCTTGAGCTGCCTCTTGAACTCCTCCCATGTATCAACTGCTCTTGCGCCCCTACCGGTGAAGCGCTGTCTCCACCATAGAGTGGTAGTGTCCGTGAGGTACATAGTGCCTGTCTGCACCTTCTCCTCATCATCCTCGATCTCCATGCACTCGAAGTACCGCTCCATGTGCCAGAAGAAGTTGTCAATCTGGCGAGCATTCCTTGCCCCATCGTACTCCTTGGGCTCCGGCGCCTTCTTCTTCCTTGGCTTCACCACGACCTCGCGCGCCTGAGAGAACTCCTTCTTACACTCGGCAATCTCCATGCGCAAGTCGTTTACCCGATCATGCAAGTCCCTTTCTTTCTCTTGCGCTTTGTTGGCGATGCCATCAATCAGCTCGTAGAGTTCCGCCATCTTTCTCTCGAGCCTGTTAAACTTGGTCTCCGTGTAGACCAAGTGTGTGGCAAGCTTCTCCTCCAAGCTCTGCTCCAAGACGTGGACTTGGTGGTCTCCTCCGCTAGCCATGTCTACTCCAACAAAGCTCCCTTGACGAACCTGCTCTGATACCAACTGTCACGGGCTTAGAGTTTCAGCACCACTCTAGCTGCTCCCGTGCGGCACCAAGACGTTGCTTTCACTCTCGCAAGTACTTGGTCAGCCTAACTCCCGTGCACACCTTAGCCAACACACTCCCCTCGTGCGCTTACTAGTGTTGTAGTTGCCCTCGCCCTCTCCTCACTTGGCTTGCACACTCACACACACTAAGGCACTTAAGTTGGCAAGGAAATAACACTTCTATTACTTCAAAGAATGCTTTGTACAAGGCTAACACTCAAGCTCTCTACAAGGCTCTCAAGACTCACTCCAGGACTTGTTCCCTGCAAAATGAAGTCCTACCTCTATTTATAGGCATCCCCATCCCTAATGGACGGCTAGGATGCATTCTAACCAACGGTGGAGATTGATTATCTAGAATCTTCTCCCACCTTCTTCACACTTCCATACTTATCTACTAGTATCTACAACATTCTAGAATTCTCCATACTACTCCACACAACTCTGGAGAACTCTAGAACCTTCCACACACTTCTACACATTTCTACACATATCTAGAATCTTCCACATAACTCTAGACTATTCCGGAAGACTCTAGAAACTCCACTTGCCATGCAGTTGCCATGCAGCGTCCTCCTCAGCGTCTGCGTGTCGCCTGCGTGGCACAACCTCCATAGGCGGGGCGTGACAGATCGCACAGGTTCCGGAAGCTATCAATCGAGCCCCTAGGCAAGTTCTTGAACCAACTAAGCGCCGGTCCGGCTAGACTTGTAGGGAAACATTTGCACGTTAAAGAGTCGTTCTCCGTATTCAGAGCCATCTTCAACTGGATATGGTACACATGATCGATCGGATCGGTTGTTCCGTCAAACAGAATAAAGACTGGCATGGCAAACTTCCTTGGATGCGGAGCATTCAGGATCTCATCAGTAAATGGTGAATCAACTGTCCGAGCCGCGGATCGGAGTGCTTCATTCTCTCTCTGGAGCCCAGCGGTAGCTCTATGAGCTACAGATCTGCTCTCCGAACCGCGATGAGTGAGTGTAGCCATGGAGGGCCGGTAAGACAGATCGAATGACCGTTCCTCAATGAGCTCTCTTTGCCAAGGCGATACAACTCGGCGGCGATCAACCTCTATCACTTCCTCTCGGTTGAACCTTTCCTGATGCGGATCGAAGGTCATGGCTTCGTTCTGTCTGATCTGCTCATGTCGCGGATCAACGTGAGTCGATCCTTCGTGATCCTCAACTCGATGAACATTTGGCGGCAAATCGTCCATCCTCCTTTCATCACGGTGGAGAGCTGACCGATTGTTCTCGTCCTGCTCGTTTTGATGTGCGATATTAGATTGAATACCTCCTTCACCGGCCGGAAGTGGACGCGGAACCGCCGGCATTTGCTGATGCTGCATTCCAGCTTTCAATTCTGCATTCTCTCTTTTGAGAGCTTCGATCAAGTTCATCAACTCCTCAAGCTTCGTTTGCTGGACAGCCTCCATCGGATTGGAGCTTTCACCTATCATTATTCCTGAACGGAGTAAAGGCATTAATCTCAAGTTCTTGAGTAGATCTGAGCTTCGTGAGCGCGAATTTTTCAGATCCGGACTCGAATTCTCCGAGTTGTGCTTACGGTTGACGAGATCTGAATTCTCCGAATTCTAAATCCGTCAGATCCGGCCGCAATCAAACAACTCGTTGTTGCGTAGATCTGAAACCACTTCCGTCAAAGCAACAGAACTAAAATTCCTCCAGAATAGGTCACAATCTCTCAGATCTGGATCCAACTCCCAAAGATCGAGTTTCGTCTTCACAAATTGGTCTGAATCCATGCGATATTGATCAATGATCAATCAATCTTCAACAATTCCCACAGACGGCGCCAATTGAAGATGCAAGGAATTCATTTCCATTTTCTCTCTCTAGAATTCTTACACTTCAACAGAATGAATCTCTCTCCCCATTACTTCTCATATTTATAGGTATTTACAAACATTAATGGGTTGCTAGATCTGGGCCCGTTCCTCTATGGGCTTTGGTGATAAGCGCCGAATACTGTATATTCAAGCGCCCTAAATTACATTAACAAAGTCCATTAATTGATTATTTTATGTAGATTATCTCCATTTGCATGTTTTTGTACATTTTCAGGTTAAATTGCAAAAAGGAAGCAAAAATGATGCCTTGTGGAATTTTGAACAAAAAGGGTGCCAATTCTGAAATTCTGGCAGCAATAGAACCTGACTTTTGTCGCCATTTTCGACCTAGTAAACTCAAGAACTGGACTTCCATCATAGCATGAAAGATTTAGAGCTCTGAATCAGCTTTCCAAATCTTCAAGCGGTTTGTCATTCGGAGTTCGGAGCAGAGAGTTATGATCTTCTTACCAGAGGTGCGCAGAACTGCCTGGCAGCACTGAAGTGCTGCCTTTCTCCCCATTTTCGACCAACCAGACTTGAGAATTGGGTCTTCATCAAAACATGAAGTTTTTAAATCTCTGAATCAGCTCTCCAAATCTTCAAACAGATCATCATTCGGAGTTCGGAGCACAAAGTTATGGTCATTCTTCCACAGTGGGTCAGTGATGGGCAAGAATTGCATGTTACACATTACACTAATTTCGAGTGCTCGAGGCCACCCTTCGAGTGCTCGAAATTTGGCCAGATTGCAGCTCGGAAATGAACCCCTCTTCAGCCCACTTGTGCATTGGTTTCCACATTTCCACCCTCCTTCTTTATGGAGTGGTTGGGAATGTCTTTGGAGGAGAGAGAAAGCTTGGTTGAAAGATATAAGGCAACTAAGGGCCACATGCATCAACTCCTTCATTTCTTACAAGATTAGAGGAGAGAGAAGAGAGCAAGGAAGAGAGTGTTCTTGAGTAAGTAGAGCTCGAAAATGAAGTTGTATTCTTCTTCTTCTTCCTCCATTTTTGTATCAATGGAGAGCTAAACCTCCATCTAGGGAGGTGATGAAGCCTCCTCTTTTGATCATGTTCTAGATTAGGCTATACTTTTGGGGACTATAATGTATAATGTATGGTAGTTTCATAGTCTAAGAGCATATTCCTTCTTGTAATGAATTTTAATGTGTAAATGGTTGATGTAAGTTCATTGTCATATCTTTGATGATTCTTGGATCAATCTCATTGCTTTTATTTTCATAGTGACAATGAAAATATAGACTGTGAATGTTTTTCAAGGCATGTTGATTTTGAAACTTGATATTCCATTGCTTTGGTACCTCCTTTGATGGTTTATACTTGATTCCTACCTTCATGTGCTTCACCATTTGATTGAAAGCTTGATGGTCTTTTGCTTGAGATAGTGTATTTGATTTTACACCTTAGTTTAAGTAGTTCAACTATGGTAGCTTTTGATGGATCATTCTTGTTTTGATTAAGTGAACTTCTTGATGATTATTAAGCAACGAAGTTGCTTCATATTTCTTGACCATTGCATATATGCTATTTATCCCCAAATTTAGACCTAATCTAGCATGTACTTAGGGTGTAGTGTGGATTCATCTCCCTAGTCTTTTCTACTTGTATCTCACTTCTTCAATTTCATTACAATCTATTGTTTTATGCACTTTAATTTCTTAGTTTAGTGACAAACACACAAACCCTCTATGAACACCCCTTATCACTCTAAAATGACTCTAGACACTTAGGTTGCCATAAATTAGCGCAGTCCCAGTGGTTCGACTTACCCGACCAATAGCCCTATTTTACAATGATTCGTGCTATTGCGAAGGTTGATGTATAGTTGATCAACCGATCATTTGGTCATCTTCGATGGGCTATTCGCGTTCGGCCCATATGGCAGTATTTCTTTATGGGCTGGACCCAGCTGCTCGGACCGGATGCCATGTTCGCGGGTCATATCCGGCTCATATCACTTCTGGCCTCCTCAATTACTTAAAAAAATGTATAGCTTACAAGAAGTAATTCAGGAAGCATGTTTAATTAGCTTTGGCCAATCGAACTTCTAAATTACTAGACCTTTTTAAAATAGTCTGTTTTCATAAATTTTACCAAACGTTTTTTATTATTGATAAATAACTTTCTAAATTTAAAACCCGTTTTGAGACTACAATGAGGCCAGCTAAACAGGGCCATAATTTTTGGAGAATGAGCATGTAATGACTGACTCTCCGACAGATTATCGTGGTTGGCAAAGCTTTCTGTCATGGGTGGCCAATCGATTTTGAACTGCCAGCCATAGAATGATCTCACTTGGAATGAGAAGAGAGAAGAAATGGAACTTGGAAGAGAGTGAGTTGAAGGTCGTTGAACCAGGAAGGGAGAAAACGTTATAAGGTTTATGAATATATAAAATAAAACTCAAGCGCCTGAGTTAAATTTTAGAGTGCAAATAGTAACTCCCACTCCCAAATAATATTTGCTTATTCAAGATTGCCTATAAATAGCACACATAATATTTAAATGACCACCTATACATCAGTATCTTGTGAAAATATTATTTTTTTTAAAAAAAAATTGAAATTATTTTACTTTCCAACGTCAATAACCCCCTACCTTGAGCAATCTGTCAAGTTGCTTTCATATGAAAAAAGACACAATCTAATGCTTAGATGCCCGAAATTGAGTTTTACTATTAAGTTAAAAAACACAATGGCAAATGGTAAGTGGAAATTTGGATCAGGCCTAACTGCTCTGAGAGAGTGATTCTTCATGTACAATAATATTAAATTTAAAAGAAAAATGAACCCAATTCACATTAACCATCCTTCGCTTGTATTATATTAGGAAGTTACATGCTTAAGAAACAGCGGGTGAAGCATCGAGGTTTCATACCCACCCACCACTGGCCATGTAGAATACTTGTTCCGGGCTTTATACCTCAGCAGCAACATAGACAACAACAGATCTTCCCAACGATAACAATATCACTTGTTTTGCTCACCCTCTTTACATCAGTCTCTAAACAACTCCATCTTAATTACCTAACTAAAAGCTATCTTTTTTTTTTTCATTTTTCATTTTTTTTTTTTTTTTTTGAGGCTCTCCTCAAACAAAATAATCAGGCTACAATTTAAATATAATCAGCTTTATAAGCCCCTACTTTTCTTTTCTTTTTTCCTTTTTTTCTATGTAAGAATGAACAGAATGTCACAGGTTGGAGCGCTTTAAGTAGACCAACACACCAATACCTGTAGCAACAATTGCACCGGCACAAATCCCAGAGGTGAGAGAGATCCATCCAGTGTTTGTGGTAGTGGTTGTAGCTAACTGTGGCATTGTTCTTTGTAGGGGTGAATCAGCATAGTCCAGATGCAATCTTAAAACCTGAAGAACGGTGCCAAATTTAAAACAAACCATTAATTCCCACACAAAACACATGTTAAATACAATAGCCTTTTACAGTAGAATATCGTACTAACGATGTTAAATACAATAGCTTTTTACAGTTGAATATAGTACTAATGTAACACAAGAATGCTGTAGTATGAAATCATTACAAATTAAAACAAGGAAATGAAAATTCATTTCTTTATAAAATAATAATAATAATAACAATAAGAATACAACTGGGAAAAAATAAAAAATAAAAATAAAAAAAGAATTACAACCATATAGATCATATATGCAATTAGAAAATACAAATGCAACCCCACGACAATGAATAAACAACAATAACAAACAAAACCTTTTCACCAACTACTTGGAGACATCTACATAAATTATATTTTTCCATTCTGCTCTATCTGAGGACATAATCTCGATGTACCATATCATTACAACTACTAACTTTAGTATTTCCCTTTTCCTAGTGGTGCTACTTCAACCTCTAACAAATGTGTTTACTTTTAATTTTATCCTTTCATATCCTATCGCACATCCATCTCAACATTCTAATTTTTGCCACATTTTACGCATATGTCGTTTCCTAGCTACCTAACATTCTATCCTGTAAAGTACAACTCATCAAACTCTCTTAACCCTCCTTTATTTGGGATTGGAGCCGGCTGTGTTAAAGATAATGCACTAAACATGACATGGGCATAATCCTCTACAATGGATAATAACCAAATTTCATCCATGTTAATTAAGTAAACAATGGGATAATCATGCCACATCAAATAAGAGAGTTACAATTCTTCATACATGGTGCAAAACCTAAAAATATAACACACGCCATGCTAGTGTTATTAGAGTGATGAAAGCCATCATTTCAAGCATACCATTCAGATGATCCAAGTATATGAATCAATTTTGAATTCACTGAAGTATCTTTCAAATTGAACTCCATAAAATGTTATGAAACAACAAAGATTCATCACGAAGGCTTTTCCTAGCTATTCGAAGTTGCCTACATGAATCCTCTTTTGATTATAAGGCCATAATCTCAATCAAATTGCATACTGTCATATCTCTCCCTACTGTCTCTGTCCATATTATTTTCTATCTTACTCTTTGGCATAACAATCAAGGTATACAACATCAATTTTCCACACTAGTAGAGTTCTTCATTTTCACTGCACATAGCTAGACCATCTTAACTGAACCTCTCATTTTATATCCAAAGGTTGCTACTTCAACCATCTCCCTTCATTTCTAGGGTGAATTGCACTAAACGCCCCTTGACTTTCACCGTTTGGCAAAAAAAAAAAAAGGATAATATTTGCATCCTGCGCAGGGAGGATGAAGTTCAGCCTCCCTGCTGACGTGGCCCTCTAATATTCAGACATCTGTCGAAAATTAAAAAATAATAAACAATGGGTAATGCCCATTTGTGCAGGTTAAACCTGATTCTCCATCACTCTCCTCTCTCTCTCTCTCTCTCTCTCTCTCTCTCTCTCCCCGTCAGGTACTGGTTAAACCCGCTTCTCTTCACTCTCTTTCTCTCTGTCTCTTTCTCAGAAGACCCAATTTTTCACGCCTCCCACCGCCATCATCCTCAACTCTCTTAGCCTTTTCCTGGAACACCTTCAGCTTGTGTCCGGCGGCAAAGGCGGAGGCGGTTCTATCGTGTGCCTTTACAGACTCTCCTGCTAATCCTAAACTCCCCAAAAAAGGTCTACCTTCTTTCTTTGATAAGACGCTTTTATGGATGATTTTATACAGGTTCTTTGAATTTGTGAGTTAAGAGGCTGAGTTTGGCAAAATCAATTTTGGGTTTGTGTTTAGCCCTACTCTGAATCTGGGATTTTTGGAGCTACAAAGTGGCGGTTGTCGTCGGCACCGAAGGAGGTGAGTTTGATGAGATGTCGAACTTGGTAGTGAGTGAGTGAAGGGAGAGAGTTTGGATCGGGTCTTCAAATGCGAGAATTGCTTCATCTATTGATAAATTTGATGATATCGGAGGTGGAGAAACCGACCCAAATCTGATTTCGGCCCCAAATTTTGTTCTCAACCATGGCCGCCATTATACATACATACATATATATACCTTACAATAGAGAGAGAAAGAGATTGTGAGTGAAAGAATTTTAGTGAGGGACAAAGATGTATGCCTACTGTTTAGCTTCAATTTACTCATTAATGGACACACCATCACCATCTGTTTTGCTCTGGTTATAATATGAATTGGGCTGACTTTTTACATCATACTAGTTATATTAGAGACTGTGGTTGGTGTAGAGGCAAGCATTCATGTGTGGTAGCCATGAGCAGGAGTGTGGCAGCGGCGACAGATCCGTCGTTGGCGACAGCAGCTTGTGCATGCCGGCGATTGACAGAACAGCGGGCAAGATGGGCTATGGATGAACTTCGGCAGTGCAAGGATGGGGGCGAGACGGCGATGACGAGCTTTAGCAGCGGTGGGAGACGGGCTGTGGAGAGGACTCAGCCGCGATGGAGTGGTTCGCGGCGTGATGGCAGTGGCGAGCTTGCCTTCGGATGATGGTGGTGGCAGCAAAGCGACCAATATTGGTGGTGGTAGTGGAGTTATCATTGGTGGTGTCCATTTGAGCCCATTTGATTTTGAGGGCGGCGGAGGGGGGAGGATTTGACGGTGGTGGTGTGGTGGTTGAGAGAGATGAGTTATAAGAGAGAGAGAGAGACTGATTTAGAACGGGTTTGACCCGCACAAATGGATATTACCCATGTTTTTATTATTTTTTATTTCTGGACACTTATCAACATGGAGGGATGCCACATCATCGGGGAGAATGAAGCTCATCCTCCCTGCGCAGGCTGCAGACCACTGCGCTGACTCAATCTCTTCATTCATGGCAGCAGACCACTGTGCTGACTCTCCACCTGTGATGGCCTCATGATAAGTACACGGCTCATCAATATCTACTACTACGCTAAGTGCATAAGCAACTGAATCAGCATGTGAAAACATATACCTCTTAGGTGGCCGGATATCCCTCCTAGGCCTGTCTCTAGCCACACTATACTGTTGCAACTGTGCATCTCCCTTAGCTCGAAACTGCACCTGCTTGTGAGTTGACCGAACAGCATTATCCTCTAACTAAACCTCTACATGTTCCACTTGCTCAATGACACCCTAAGCTCTCCCTGAATCAACTACCTCCTTAGGCAGAGTAAGCATCACACACTCATGAAAGGTCAAATCATTGCTAACAAGTATCTTCCTTTCAAAAGCCTCTGCGCACCATAATCTATATCCCTTGACCACGGGCTGATAACCAAGAAATATGCATTTCTTAGGTTCAAGCTTCCTCTCATTCACATAAGCATACGTTGAACACCCAAATATTCTCAGAGTACTATAACTAGCAAGAGAACCAGACCATACCTCCTCTAAAGTCTTACAATCAATGGAGACCGGTTCACTAAGCAACTAGCTGTAGAAACAGCTTCAGCCCAGAACACTTTGTCTAACCCTGCATTAGACAACATACAGCGTGCCCTCTCTAATAGCGTTTTGTTCATCCGTTCTTCAACTCCATTCTGCTGCAGAGTCTTCCTCACTGTGTGGTGTCTCACCATCCCGTAAGTCTTGCAGAACTCATTAAATTCTCCATCACAAAATTCCAAGCCATTGTCTATCCTCAAGCGCTTGACCTATTTTCATGTTTGCTTCTCAATCAAGGTCTTCCACTACTTGAATGTAACAAAAGCCTCTTGTGCTTCAGAATATAAACCGAAACTTTCCAAGAAAAGTCATAATCAGCGTCATCATATATCTACCACCACCATGTGAAGTAACCTGAAAGGGACCCCAAAGATTAGAATGAATATAATCCACCATACCCTTGGTCCTGTAAATTCCCGTATTGAACTTCACTCTGCACTGCTTCCCAAAGACACAATGCTCACAGAATTCCAGCCTCCCAATTTACAAGCAAACCCTGGTTACTCAGAACATCCATCCCCCTCTCACTAATATGCCCAAGCTGCATATGCCACAATCTGGTAGTATCTGAATCTGGATCCGAGGACAATACAACAACTGAACCCGTGATTGTGCTACCCTGCAAAACATATAAACCAAGCTTCTTCAGTCCCTTCATCACCACAAGAGCACCCTTTGAAACCTGAATGGCTCCACCTCCAGCCTTAGAAGTGCACCCGATGGAATCCAATTCCAGCGTACCCAAGGAAATCAGATTCTTTCTCAATTATGGTATATGCCTGACATCAATGTCCTCACTATGTCGTCATACATCTTGATTCGAACTGTACCGATACCTACAACCTTGCACGCCGCATCATTCCCTATCAGAACTTCACCTCTTCCATGACAAAGCAGTTCTACCATACATTTATCATACGAGGGTGGTAGAGAACACAACAGAATAATAGCCTGATCTTCATCCTCTATCTTGATGTCAATATTATTCAACTCCATGATGATACTATTTACCTCGTCAAGATAGTGTTTCAGAGACGAACCTTCGTGCATCTGAAGAGTGAACAACCGCTTCTTTAGATACAAGCGATTCGCAAGATATTTCGTCATATACCGGGACTTCAACTTCTGCCACAACCCATCCGCCGTAGTATCTCCAACAACTTCTCACAGAACCTCGTTACTCGAGCACAACAAAATCGTACTGTGTGCTTTCTCCATAACCTCATCTTTGTCCTTGATATTTTCTGGTCGTGCATCCTTCCCCTTCAGCACCTTGGATAACCCTTGTTGAACCAACAAAGCCTGCATCCTAACCCGCCATAGGTTGAAATCGTTTCTGCCATTAAACTTCTCGATTTCCAGAAACTTACGACATCCCTGCTTCGAATTGAAAGCTATGATACCTGTTTGTTATGACAAGCGCAACGAAGCCAAGATAAAGCCAAGAATCACGACAGAAAAGTCAACACACCAAACAAAGAACACAAAGATTTATACGTGGGTCGGTAACAGCCTACGTCCACGGTTGGGATCTGGCGAAAGTTTTCACTATATGTAAAATCGGAGAATACAAGTTTTAGCCCCTCACTCTGTTTCTGTACGAATTTTAGAATCTTTCTCTTACACAACTCTAAACCTTAAGCGCCCTTATATATTTGGGCTACAATAGACTAATTAGGGTCCACGAGCAAAAAAAGGGTCAAGACAGGCCCACACAAAGCTCATCCAACGGGTTGCGACCCGGCACCAAATTTAGGCCACAACATCACAGCTATTAGTAGTACAAGTAGTATAATTTTAGTTTGCTTATTTGTTTATTTAGTATTAGATTGATCATGCCTTAATTTTGCTAAGGAAATCAAAGTAAGATTCATGTCAAAATTAATTTATGGAGGACACACAATTTCTAGGTTGGATATAAGGCATCCATGTAAAGTCTAACATTTTCTTAGTAAATTTTGTTTATTTATTTTTTAGTTAGTAGTACATTCAATGACCATTTCACACACACATACACTAAATTCATACAAATATGCTCATTGAAATGTGATATGTGTGAAGATTAGCTCTTTGTAAGTTGAATGGGGAGTCAGTGGATCACCTGTTGCTGCATTGTCCTGTGGCTCATGATTGTTGGAGTGTCATTTTTGATTTGTTTGGTATTCATTGGGTTATGCCTCGGACATCTCGGGAATTGCTGGATATTTGGAGGGGCCAATGGGTGGGGGCTCAGGCGAGAGTCTTCTGGAGGGTAACCCCCTTTTGTGTTTGGTGGAGCATTTGGAAAGAGCGGAATAGAAGATCTTTTGATGGGAAGGAGTCCTCCATTAGGATGTTGAAATTCTCTATTATTTGTACTCTTTTTTGTTGAGGTTGGGGGAGAGATTTTTCCTCCATTGAGGATATTGTGGACTTTTTGGGCTCCTTGAGATCATAGTTTCAGTTTTTTGTATAGCTTAGGACGCGTTCCCCTTTTGAACGCCTTCGAATACATTTTACTTATCAAAAAAAAAAAAAAAACTTAAGAGATTAAGGATGTGTTCTTAGTGTATATATATATAATATTAATTACACCGACACAGTGACACCCACGAGGTTAGATTTTATTACAGAAAGATTCTAAGTTTGAAAATACATAAAGAAACATTCCCTGTTGGAGGTGTCAAAGCGATGTCTGATTTTGGTGCAAAATGTCACTTTTGGCCTGTTATTTATAATGCTTTTTTTTTAATCCAAATTATCTTACAACCAAAACTACTAAAATGCCCATAGACACCCTCTCTTTGTCACTCCTATTCCTCAACCACCACCCTCTCTCTCTCACAGTCCTCTCTTTGTGAAGTTGTGGACTTGAATATATTTTTCAATCTGTTTTTCTCTTGCGGATCATGGATCCAATTCTACAATTATCGTGTACCCAATATATAAGGGGGCGTTTAGGGTTTGGGGTGTGTCACGAGAGAATATTAAAAACCGCCGGAAGGAGAAAGAGAGAGAGAAAGCTAGGTTTCAAGGCCTAAAACTTGTAATTTACTGATTTTTGCATAGTAAAATCTTTCATTGGATCTTCACCATAGACGTAGGTTTACGTTGAACCACATAAATCAATGTTCGTTGTGTGGCGTGTTTATCACCATGGACGAAGGCTTACGCCGAACCACGTAAATCTGTGTTCATTGTGTGGCGTGTTTATTTTTTTGTCATGATTCTTGATTTGTTCTTAGTTCACGGCGTTTTTCATAATAGACACCCACTCTGTCACCCTTAATCCTCAACCACCGCCCTCTCTCTCTCTCTCCCTCATCCATTGCCGCTCTCTTTGCCCCCTCCTCCACCTGTTCTAGCACAAACCTCAATACAAGTATACAACCACCACCAATTCCTTCACTCTCTCCACCAGCCATAGGACACCCCTTCTATCACTCCACCAGCAACCATTGCAACCCCCATCACGCACGCCTCCCAAATCCTTCCCCCCCGCGGGCGGCCCCTCTCTCTCTCTCTCCACCCAACATCGCCTATCCCTTCCATCTCTCCACCCAATATTGCAACCTCCACCACCACCCCCACCCACAAACGCCACCCCTTCTCTCTCTCTCTCTCTCTCTCTCTCTCTCCATGCACACCCTCCCACCCCTACCGTCTCTCCACTTACCATTGCAACCTCCACAAGGAGAATCTTTTAATCTTGCATTGTTGGTAGGTCACAGATAGAATCTTTTAAGATCTCTGGCAGGAACAGGATTGGAAAGCTATGAACTAAAAGGGAAAACCTAGGCGATCCATTACTATCTTGCACGACCAACAACATCAACAGTAACTGACATCTATGATTTTTGTGGCAGCAGCAGCAGCACCATTATTTGATGAACCATAATTACAGCAGCTTTCCAATAGAGATAGTTGTTGCCATACATTTGCATCAACATACAGTTGTTTTTAGCTAAGCAGTAAATTATGACTTCCGTTGCTTTGAAAGCGGCTTCACTTTGGTTTGCTACGTTTGTTTGCGGTTTGGTCCTATACATTTATTTGCAAAATGTTTTCCAATCTGCTGCGCCTTGTGTGCCAGGGAGATGCACTCTGTAGCATATAATAAGTTTGTAAATATTTTAGTTTAAAGGCAAATGTGGTTGTAAGATTAGTGAAAATTAAGTATAAGTTTTTACCGCTGACAATATAATGGTCGTAATCCATATCAAATCATCACTAAAATTAAATAAAATTAATGGAAAATCATTTTTATAACCCCAATTTTATGGGATTTGGGGATTAAATATATGTATCACATTTTAGTGAGAGTCACGAGTTGCTATTACAAAATTTGTGTATTAGAAAGTGTTTAAAAGGGGAACGCATCCTAGACTAAACACAAAGGAGGAAACAGAAGAAAAGATCATATGGACCCAAGGAACCCAAAAAATCAACATACTCCTAAAGATGTACAATTTCTCCCCATCACCCAACTAAAAAGAGAGCTAAAAATTTCAAAGCCCTCATGGGATTCCTCCCCATCTAAATATCTTCAATTCCGCTCCTGCCAAATGCATTTAAAACCCAAATTTATGGAATTTGGGAATTATAGGAAGGGTTTCGAAAAAATCAATATTTTACCATCATTACTATTACATACGTCATTATACCCTGCGGTCTTTACATGACAAAAGTTATAATTAACGCGGCTAGAATTTCTTTAATTTGGGGTATTATGGTAATCATATATCTTATAGGGCTGTAAATGAACCAAACGTTCAACGAACAGCTCAGGCTCAATTCGATAAGAGCTCGGCTCGCATTCGTTTATTTGATCAAAGAACCAAGCTCAAACAAGATTTCCAAGCTTGTTTAGTAAACGAGACAATCTCAGACAACCCCGAGCGTGGCTCATTAGTTCGTGAACATGTTTATGAACAAAGCCTGTTAATGAGCCTGTGAACATGGCCATATATAAATTATTTATATCTTGTACCTTTAAGAAGTCGGCCCAATTTTCTTTTTAGCCCAAAAATATGTAGTCAACTTATATACAAGACCCGCTTTAGTTAAAATTCACTTAAGAAAACAACATCTGTAACCTTTTTTTTTTCTTAGTAACTTTATAAGTTTGGGCTCATACATTTTCTTTTTAATTTAACAGTTTTAGCCCATCCAAACCAAATCCATATACATGCAACCAACCATTTTAAAAATAAAATACATCAAGCCCAAACAAATTAAAAAGTTTATGCATAAGCCCATATCTGAAGCCCATCTATATAAACACATCACATCAACCCTAAATTCCTGATCGCATCATCACTCTGAAATCTGAACCTTAAAAACCTCCACACCCTCCCCCAAAGCACCTCACGATCACAGCAGTGTCAGCCCAAAGCAGCTGACTATCACAGTAACGGCAAAAGCCCCGAAGCAATCAACGGTAACAGCAAAAGGCCCAAGCCAAAACATCATTTTTCTCATCTACTGGTGTTTCTCTCTCTCTCTCTCTACCGGTCTCACTCTTCTGTTCTCTTAATATTGGCATGAATGATTGAAATCGGGAGTGTGAAAGTTTGAAAATGAAACGAAGATTGGTATGAAAGTTAAGATCGGTGTGTGTATATATATACACATATAGATTCATATATATATATATAGATGGGATTTAATTTTTTGTTTGTATTACTTAATGAGCAGCCGAGCGGAGCTCGAGCTTGTTCGAGCACTACCGAGCCAAGCTCAATCATGGGCAGCCAAGGCTCAATCGAGCTAGAGCATCCCTTTATCTGAGCCAAGCCGAGCCTGAACACTCCAAAGCTTGGCTCAGCTCATTTACAGCCCTATATCTCAGGAGTATTTTAGCAATTTTATCTTTCATTTTGTCTCCAGCTCAGTAACTTGTTTGATTATGGTTATATTGAGCAATTTGCTGTTTTAATTAGTAGCTCCTTAATTAGTTTAAAACATCCTTTATCTACTAAGTTGAATGGAGTAGCTTCTAAGCCTTGTCAACTACATTTCTATATAAGCAAGTCTCTTATAGAGACAACTAAACTAGCACCAATCAAGAAAATTGCTCTGCAGATCGTCACCAAATCCCCCCACCCCCAACGTTCAGAAACTCCTGCAGTTTGTATCCTTAAATTCCATGAAGGTAGCTTTATAGCACAACCAATGTAAGTCAGTTCAGTGCAATGATAAAAGAAAGAACTATGTGGGTGACAATCAGAGAACAACCATTTCATACAAATGATGCAAATGGTTATCTACGTACCTAATGTGCCCTCCCGGCCCTGCATTGTCAAGACCAATACCTTTATTAGCCTTCTTATAGGAACTAACTTGTGATTACACAAAATGTCAAACCACTCATAATCAGACCCCATCAAATATGCACAAAGCACTACTTGTTTACAGTCCAAAAATAATGATGGTCTGCAAGATTTAAAATTTTCCCTCACTTCCCTCTGATGGCCATATTATAGGAACTAACTTATGATTACTCAAAATGTCAAATCACTAATACTCAGACCCCATCAAATATGCACAAAGCTCAACTTGTTAACATTCCTAAGATAATGATGCTCTGCAAGATTTTAAATTTTCCCTCCCTCCCCTTCCTCCTTCAACCAGCTACTAATTCATTTAGAGATATTCCCTAAGAAATCATGAAGCTTGTGAAGTATGATAGTTATAACTAAACTCAACACCACAAAACCTTTTCCCAACTACTTGGGTTAAGCTACATGAATCCTATTTTCCATTATATTCTAAGGGCGTGGCCTCATTCAAACCATGTTTTATTATATGAAGTATGACACCTGAAAGGAGAATAAAAATAATTCAACAGATTGACAAGCGTTGAGTTCTGAGAAATGACGTAACCAAGTGTAATAAAACAATGCCCGCAAAGCAAAAGGCATTGCTGTAATAAAACAAAGCCAACAAAGCAAAAGGCATTACCTTCAGCCCCACAGATCTGGCATGGCTAACAGCACCAATGAGATCAGCATCAGTTGTTAACAGAACATGATCACCTTCATCATCTTCATACTACAGTAAGGAGGAAGAGTGAGTGTGAGAGAGAGAGAGAGATCAAGAAGACTTCAAGACAGAAAATATATCAAAATCATTATATATTGAAACACTCACCAAAAGTTGAGGGCGGTCTTGATAATTATCAACACCTACCCTTTGCATAATAGCAGATACAAGCTCACTTAAATTCTCCAAGCCTGAAGAAAGTTTTAAGGAAAAAAAAAAAAAAAAAAGAAGATGAACACTTGTTTTTGGTAACACTTGGATACCATTAAAAGTAATATTGCTTGAGAGAGAATCAGAAAGGAGCTAATGCTGTACAAATTTGCTTTCAAAATAAAAAATTACTTCTAATTATGAGCCTATTATAAGCAACAAACCATTGACATCAGTACCGTATCATATACATTTACGGCTGTAAATGAACCAAGTGTTCAACAAACAGCTCGAGCTCGGTTAGTGTTCATTTGTTTAATAAATGAACCAATCTCAAACAGAATTTTCAAGCTCGATTAATAAACGAGCCAATCTCAAACAACCCTCTGCTCAGCTCATTTGTTCGAGAACAAAGCTGGTGAAGGTGTTCGCGAACACATGTAATTATATACATAATTATATACACACACATTAATATATAGCTAATACTGATAAGTATATATACCTAAAAGTGAGAAGCGAACATCCATGGCCCATTTAAAAATAAAATAACTTAGCCAACATAGGGCCATAAATAATAAAACCATGAGCCCATATATATATATAAATAAGCACTAACCTAATCTAACCCCATCTTTTTGTATTTTCCTTTCAATCGCCGCTCAACGGCCACTGCGTCTCTCTCTCATCTAACCTATCTCCTTCTATTTCTCCTTCAATTGCGTATCTCTCTTTCACACACTCTGTAATCAAGACTGAAGAGGACTTTCTCACACACACACACTGACACACATGCACTGCTGTAATCAACACCCTAGTAGATGGAGAGCATTACAGAGCATCTGAAGATCTGAGAGAAGATTGAACTGAAGATATGTAATGAATCTGTAATTTTATATATATAATTTTTGGGAGATCTCTCAGTAAAATACATCTATGTAATATGTTTGTATATATATATATATGTAACGTGTGGGTATACATCTATGTAACGTGTGGGTAACTGGGACTCAGTGGTTGATAGATTTGAGAAGAGGCTGTCAGGTTGGAAGAAGCAGTATTTGTCTAAAGGTGGGAGGGTCACTTTGATGAAAAGCACTCTCTCGAGTCTTCGTACTTATTTCCTATCAATCTTCCCAATTCCTTGTAGTGCGGCTGAGAGAATTGAGAGATTACAACAGAATTTTCTATGTGGAGGTAAGGGGGAAGATTTCAAGTTTCATTTGGTTAGATTGGAGCGTGTCTGCACTCCGATCTAGAAGGGGGATTTGGGTATTAGAAGATTGGTGCCATGCAATAGGGCCTTATTGGGGAAATGGCTTTGGAGAATTGGGATTGAGGCATAGATTACGGCGGAGGGTGGTTGTGAGCAAAAATATGGGGAGTTGAGAGGGTGCTGGTGTTCTTCAGAGGTGAGACTACCAAATGGAGTTGGGGCATGGAAATTTATTCAGAAGAAATGGGATGATTTCCCTAAACATATCAGGTTTCGTGTTCAGGATGGCAGGAGAATCCGCCTCGGGGAGGACATTTGGTGTGGTGATCGTTCTCTTGCGCACACTTTCCCTAGACTTATTCAGATTGCTTCTAATCGTCAAGCTATGGTGGTCGACTGCTATCGCCTCTGACACTTAGGTGTGGCTTCCTTCTTGTCGGGGTGCTTTGATGTCAGATCTCTTTATAGGTGTCTTTTAGATACTCCGACTCCTCCCATTCCGTGGAGGGCTATTTGGTGTTCGAAGGCTCCGCTCAAAGTGGCATTTTTGCATGGACATCCATCTTAGGGAAGATTTTGACTCAATACAACCTAAGGAAAAGGAAACATATTGTGGTTAACTGGTGCTTTATGTGTAAGAATGAAGAGGAAACAGTTGATCACCTTCTTTTGCATTGCCTAGTGGCACGAGATTGTTGGATGTTGATGCTGGGGTTGTTCAGGTATCAGTGGGTTATGCCGAGGTCTCCCAATGCTTTACTGAGGCTTGAAAAGGCTGTACAGTGGGAGTTCAAGTCGGGTTTCTGGAGAGTTACACCTTTATGCGTTTGGTGGTGCATTTGGCTTGAGAGAAATAGGAGAACTTTTGAAGGAATGGAAAATCCTATTGGGTCTTTGAAATTCTCCATTATTAGCACCCTTTTTTGTTGGGTTATAGCGAGAAATTGTAAATCCATAGATGAGTTTGATGATCTTTTGGGTTCTTTGAGGGTTTAGAGGCCCTCTGTTCTTTTGTAGCTCGTTTGGGATGTGTTCCCCTTTTGAATGCTATTTAATACATATCAAAAAAAATTGATTGTTGTGTGATATATGTAAACTTGTAATATATATATATATATATATTGTGTGATATATGCCGTTGACTATTGCATTTGTTAACGAGCTTCGAGCTTGGCTCGAATTTTTCGTCAACATTTTCAAGCCGAGCTCGAGCACTGAAATTAAAGCTCCTAGAGCTCGAGCCGAGCTCAAACACCATGGTACGCAGCCGAGCCAAGCTCGACCAGCCTACTTCTCGGCCCGGCCCGGCCAGGCCCGGCCCGACTCGTTTACAGCCCTATATACATTAGGATAGCACCAACACCAACACCAATACTACCACCAAAGCAACAGGTCTAATACCGTGGGTACATAGTCTTCGCGATCACAAGGCATCCAAAATTCCAAATGACCTTATGTGGTTCCCATGGAGGTAGAGCCTAGGGGACTGACACATAACTCATTATGTTAGTTTGTCGGATCCTAGAGGCGATAGGCCTTAAGGCTATTCATTGAGGAATTGTTGAGGAAGTTGAGGAACGCCCATTCTGGAGGACTATTCATTGATTGGATCCAAAGAGCGTATGGAGGTTCATAGTTCCTCAATATACCCATGTCCTCCACAGACAATGTAATACCTTAAATATATATATATATATATATATATATATATATCTATGTTTGAACTTGGAAAGACATATAATAGAGAAAAGAGATGGTGTCTTAAATTTCAAATTTCAAAAGGAGTCCTTAAGTAATTCAACTATCAGATATATCTCTCCCTATACTATTATTGTATTACGAAAATACAGTACTTACTAAAAAGAGACAAAGAAAATAATAATAATACAGACTTTATGTAGAAAACCTCTGCAGAAGGCAGAAGAAGAGGCCGTGATGGAGGAATTCCATAGAGAGGGAAACTACGTACTCAAGAATTTAAGACAAGTTGATCTATCATAAAAAAATTTATATATTTGAGACTTTTCTATTAAATCTTCAATATTATATTTAGGGAATTCTTTATTTCATATTGAAATGTTGATAATGTTGAAGAGAGACTAATTTGTTGTTGAGAAAAGTATATAAATTTTGTACATACATCATGTCATATACACACACACACACACACACGAATTGGACAATAGGTGCGCTAGTATATAATATCTTTACACAAAAGAGAGTTGGACATTATTTCAGCAAATATGTGTGTGTGTGTGTATACACACTTGGATATTTAAATCCATGAAAGCTTGTAAATATATATATATATATATATATGCACTTATATTACACATATCTAGTAAGATTGGGTTGCAATGGGTTCTTCGACAAAGAGCGTACACTGGACTTGAAGGAATAGTGCGTAATTGTTAGCCTTGGTTTGCGAATGGATTTCATAAATGTCATATATATTCACTGTTTGTTACACTTTTGGATCCCCATCATCGTGGTATGTTTATAATATATATATATATATATATAAAATTTGATACGAAAGTTTCATTGAAAAGAAATCAAAAGGGGAGTGCGGCCCGAGAACAAAAGCTAGACCAAGAGGTCTACTATACAATCAAGGAAATTACAAAAGATGCTATATTCCCCATTGAATTACAATTACAACCCCGAATATGAAAAATAATGAATAAAGAATGGAGAACTTGAGCACCCAAGTCAGGACCTGAACTCCATCCAAGGACCACCTGTTCTACTCACAACCCCCACCATATCCTAAGGGGTGCCACCCTCCAAGCATCTCCAACTTGCCTCGCCATTGCACACCCTCTCCAAGCTTCAAGCATGCTCAATAGAGACTCCTGCATGTCCCACAACCTAAGAAACACGAAAAAGGAAGAAGAGACCTAAAAAGAATTTTGGTGTGAAAAGAAATAAAAGAAGTATCTAGGGTTTGTGAAGAAGAAGAAGAAAGAAAGAGAAGGAAGAGGGAGAGAGAATCCACGGGCAGCGAAGCTTGGTCGGTGGGAGAACAAGAAAAAGTCGAAGTTGATCGTGCAAGAGTATGAACCATTGAACTAAAATATAGGGTAAATTACACTGACCTACACTAAGGTTTGGGCAAATAGACAGTTCATCGTTTATTACTTTGACCTCCCCTAAACCCATTGACCGATGAATACAACCCCCCTCCCCCCCCCCCCCCCCCCCCCCCCCAAAAAAACCACTTCTTGATGATACGACACAGCCAAAACCTCACGAATATCTCGCAGCTCCAAATCCTGGAACAGTCTCACAAACTGAATATCCCAAAACAACTGACCACTATCAAAGCGATAACAATTGGCCACCATCTCCTCCTTGTCCATAGCTCATGGTGTGTAGCTTTAGTAAATCTAGAAATGTAAATGAGGATGTGTAAATTGAGAACCAAGAGGTACCAAAAAGTGAACATTTCATTATTTATTTTAGGCTCAATTATTCATAATAAAGAAGAAATTGGAGATGATGTTAATCACTGAATCTATGAAATATGGGTTAAATGGAGGAGCGCATCTAGAATATTGTGTCATCAGCATATCCTGTTAAGAATGAAAATGTTGTTCAATAGAAGAACAGTTATCAGACCAACTGTACTTTATGGAATGCGAGAGATGGGTGTTGTTGACCCGACCATCACCATTCTTGAACTTTTTTAACTTTTTTCCTTTTCTTTTTTTTTTTTTTTACTCCCTCCGTCCCAAAATACATGACCGATTTGGAACGGAGATCATGTATTTTGTGAGTCACAGTTCCCAAAGCGGTCATGTATTTTGGGACGGAGGAAGTACTATTATTTGGAACACCCACACCCCTACAATGGAAAAGCAATACCTCCTCATAATAAGGACAAAACAAGCATTCTCTCGTGATAATAAATCAAAGTACATATTAAAAAATCAGATATTTCATATTCTCATGTGATTACTTCTTTTTTTTTTTGATAAGTAGAGATTGAATAAAGAAGCGTTCAAAGGGGGAACACATCCCTCAAAAAATACACAAGGCCTAATAGGGGCTCTAAACTCTTAGAGAGTCCAAAAAATCAACTATCTCCTCCATGGCTTTACAATATCTCCCTATAACCAAACATAAAAGAGTGCTAGTAATAGAGAATTTGAACTCCCCATAGGAGTCTCTTTTCTTTCTAAGGACCTCTTATTTCTTTCAATCCATAAACACCACCATATACAAAGAGGCGTAACCCTCCAATAATCACGGACTTGGGCCCCCCCTCTATACAACCTCGCCAAGCCTCAATAAAATTTCTGGGGGATCTGGGCATAACCCACCGAACCCCAAACAAACTCAACAATAAGACCCAGCAATCCCGAGCCACGGGGCAAGGCAGAAGAAGGTGATTAATCGTTTCCCCATATCTCCTACACATGTAACACCAATTGACCACTACCTGTCTTCTCCTTAAGTTGTCCTCGGTTAAAATCTTCCCTAACACTGAAGTCCACGCAAAAAAGCCACTTTGAGAGGGGCCTTGGATCTCCAAATAGCATTCCATGGGAAAGACTCCCCATGGGCTTCCGTAATGCACCTGTAGAAAGACTGAACACCAAAACAACCCTGGGAAGAAGGAACCCACACCCATGAGTCAGAAACATCGTCCGCCCGTAAACTCCTGTCTGTACACCATTTCCAAAAGACCAATGGCATCCTCGATCTCCCAATCCTGAAAGTGCCTCAAGAAATGAATGTCCCAAACAGTTCTCCCACTATTAAGACAATAGCAGTCAGTCACAAAAGCATGTCTGTCCATAGCAATCCTAACAAACGTGGGAAAAGTGATAGCCAAAGAGTGATCGCCACACCAAATATCCTCCCAAAAGGGGATCCTCCTCCCATCCCCCACTCGAAATCTAATGTGTTTTGAGAATTCATCCCACCCTTTCTAGATGGACTTCCAAACCCCAACACCGTAAGGGATACTCACCTCCCTGGAACACCAACCACCTCTCTCCTCCCCATATCTGCTCGCAACCACCATTCTCCAAAGTCTATGCCTCTCCACCCCAAATCTCCACAGCCACTTGCCCAAACGGACCTTATTAAAAAGGTACCAATCTTCTAATACCCAGACCACCAAAATGAATTGGCCTGCAAACCTGATCCCATCAAACCAAATGAAACTTGAACTTGTCCTCAATCCCACCCCAAAGGAAATTACGTTGCAACCTCTCAATCCTCTCGGCCACAGAAAGAGGAATCTGAAAAAGATAAAAAATAAAAATAAAAAATAGATTGGAAGACTCGACAAAGTACTCTTCATCAAAGTGACTCTCTCACCGTTTGAAAGATACTGCATCTTCCACCCAGCCAACTCCACTCAAACCTTTCCACAACAGGTCCCAACATCCCACTCACATCAATTGCGCCCCAAGCGGCAACCCCAAATAAGATATAGGAAACGAGCCAATGTTGCAAGCAAGAGTGGAGATCTATAGAACCTCCCCAAAGGGAACCAAGAAACCCACGTTCACCTTTAAGCCAGAAATGACTTGAAACTATGTCAAAAGACAACTCAAGTACCTCATCTGAGACTCATCCGCATCACAAAAAACCAAAGTGACATTTGCAAACATCAAATGGGATATCTCTAACTGACTAGAAACGTCTCTGCCCATCCAAAAACCTCCCAAGAAGCCCAAATCCACAACCCTACTCAGCAATCTGTTGAGGGCCTCCATCACAATGAGGAGCAAAAATGGAGAAAGTGAATCCCCCTATCTCAAACCCCTCGAACTACTAAAGAATCCCATCGGAGAGCCGTTCACAAGGACTGAGAAACGAACACTAGAGATACAAAACTCGATCCATCTCCTCCATCTCTCACCAAATCCCATTCTCTCCAATAAATAGAGAATGAAGCTCCAACTAACATAATTGTAAGCCTTCTCAATGTCCAGTTTGCATAAAACGCCTAGGATCCCACTGCACAGTCAAGAATCCACACACTCACCAGCAATTGGAACGAAATCTAAAATTTGACGGCCTCCAAACAAAAGCATTCTGAGAATCCGAAATAACCCCATCCTAGACATCCCTCAACCTCAACGCAAGGACCTCCTGTGACAATGACACCCTTCAGATGTTTTCTTTTTTTCTTTCTTAAATTTTAAAAATTATGCCATGAGAGATTTCGAGGGTGCGAAGAGGATGTGGCGAGACTCCCTAGTCCGGCTCTTAATGGTGAGATCAAGAGTATGGTTACAAGCAAAGGGCATGTGTTAAGGGTGGTGGACAGCCACAACACAGCAATTTGAGAGGCAATGCTAAAATCTTGTTGGTTGGAAGATTTGATAGAGACGGGAAGTCTACGAAGGATCGAGGAATGGGCTTCGAAGACATGGAAGGTTTCATGTGGAGTTAGGGTTTCTTTCTTGCCAGATGGTCTGTTCTTATTCAGATTTCTATCGGAGAATGAAGCACAGAGGGTGCTGAAATCTGGAAAGAAGGTTTGGGGGTAAGCAAATTTATTCACTGATATTTGGTATATCAGAGTTGGATGCTCGGGCCTGAGGAAAGACAGCAAAACAAAGAAGAACATTCTTTACCGTCTTCCTTTAGAGATGCAATTGGTGACTTGTGCGGAGGTTTTAGAGATGTTGAGGCGTCCGAGATGGATGATGCTGATAGGGTAGACCTTATTGTTGCCGATAGTGGGTGATTCCGTCGTTCGTCATCATGGAAGATAAATGGGTGGCTTTCAAGATCATGGTGATGGAACAAATTGAGCCTTCAATTGTGATAAAGCCTGATTCTCTGATTGAAAGGGACGAAAGCAAGCTGATCTCTGAAGAGGATTGGTTGAGGCGCAACGATCGTGAAGAAGGCACAATTCAAGTTTACAAAAGAAGAGTTTCCCTAGGGACGACCACATTTCCACACACGGGAGGAGCGTGTTGGAAGAAATCATAAAGGGGAGACATGCGTCAAGCATCCGGATTTCCCATTCTAAATGACCCGGAAAAGAGGAAAGTGGTGAAGCTTGCGATTCGGGGGGGGGGCGGGGGGCTGGCATGTGGTGTGGCTTCAAGAGACGAAGGTTTATTTGATGTCTACGAGGGTGGTCAGGAGTCTTTGGGGAGGGAGATTTGTGGACTGGGTGGTGTTGAATGCTTTGGGTTCTTCGGGAGGTATTCTCTTGATGTGGGACAAGAGATGGGTGTCCAAGCTTGAGATGTGGATAGGGAGATTTTCTGTGTCTTGTAAATTTGCCACTTTAGTTTTCAATGTGTCTTTTTTGGCTTCTATGGTCCTGATGAGGATGGAGAGCATTAGTTGTTGTGGGAGGAGTTTGGCTCTGTTCAAAGAAGATGGTCTCTTCCTTGGTGTATTGGTGGGGATTTCATAGTAATTTTCGGTCTCCGACTGGAAGGTCTACAGAAGGTAGATGGACCATGGCAATGGAGCAATTTTTAGACTTTATTAATGATTCCCACTTGCTTGATTTACCATTAGAGGGAGCGTCTTTTACGTGGTCCAGTGGCAGAATTTCACCTACCTCGTCTCGTCTTGATAGATTCCTCTTATCTGGAGCTTGGGAGGAGAGATTCCTGGATGTGGCTCAGGTGGTGCTGGCTAGACCCACATCAGATCATATTCCGATTATGTTGGATTGTGATGGGTTGCAGAGGAGTTCTCCTTTTCGATTTTGGAACATGTGGCTCAGGGCTGAGGGTTTTAAGGAAAGTGTGTCCTCTTGGTGGTAGAGTTATGGGGTGAGTGGCAATTCGAGCTTTACTCTTGCGGGGAAGTTGCGACTTCAAAAGGAAGACATTAAGAGATAGAACAAGGAAGTTTTTGAGAATTTGGTTTGAGAATTTTGAGTGGAGGAAGAACATAGCTCTAACGGAGATTGTTGAGATTGACAAGTTAGAGGGATTTAGGGGACTTTGAGGAGGTGTTGAGTCATAGGAGGGAGGATTGTAAGGCAGAGATTGTCAAGATCGCTATTTCAAAGGAGATTTCGTGGAGACAGAAGTCTCGAGCTTTATGGCTCAAGAGGGCGACAAAAATACCAAGTTTTTTCATAGGCTTGTGAATGCTCATTAGAGGGGCAATCATACAGGGAGGATCAGGGTGGATGGGGAGGTGTTGGCCAAGGAGGAGGAGGTGTGTGGGGGAATTGCATCTTTTTTTCAGAAGAAGCTCACAGACGTAGCGGAAGTAGTTAAATTATTCACTAGGAACAAAAAGTACTTTGAATCCACGAAGTAGGGTAACTTTGAATCCACAAAGTTGAATATGAATTGCAAAGCAATTTGAAATATAATTAATCAAAGGTTAAATTATGCTCTTGCAAGACATGAATATTTATAATAGAGAAAACCCAAGGAACTAAAACACAAGGAAACTAATCCTAGAAATAAGCCTAAAAATAAATTCTCTCTAAATAGATCTGATGCTGCCTCAGTCCGATCAGCGAGCTTGGGTAGATTGGAGAAAGATGGAGGGCAGCCAGGTCAGGGATGAAGTGTTTTGTACGCGCGTGGGGAACGGGAGATTTGGAGGCGTGCACGTGTACAGGATAGGGGTTTGAAGATTATGGATAAGGTGGCTGAAGGGGATGGGCCGAGGGAACGTGGGCCGCTTAATGGGCCGCGTAATAGGTCAGCTGGGTCGGTATGTTCAGATGCACAAGCCTAATGATGGATTTGGGCCTAATAATTTGGTCCAGCAGAAGAGTGATAGAGCTGTGAATTGAGTTTGTCCATTAGAGTATTGGGTTTGGGTTCAAAGGAAGAGGGGGGGAGATCCAGAGGGGATGGTTTGGACCAAGCCCAGGTGGGGAGTTCTGCAGAGGTGTGGTTAACAGACACTGGACATGATCGGATAAAGAGAACTGGGTTAGAGCCAGCTCTTATGGCAGTCGCAAGGGGAGAAGATTTCGTTATGAGAGTTGTTGTGTGCAGAAGGTTTCTCAGTCTCTGCCATTAACTTCTTTTGAGGATGGCGAACCCACAGTTAGAGATGGAACGCGTTAGTCACGAAAGGAGAAACAAAAATGGGTCTGCCCAAGCCAACTTGGTATTTTTGTTTTCCCTAAATCTCAGAGCTTTCTGTCTACTCCTTCTTCTTCTACTCCTCCTTGTGGGGCTTTGAGGAGGAAATGGGGGTGGAGGTTGACCGGAAGTCGAAGAGAAACGGGGTGTTGTCGCCTGTGGTGGAAGTGGATTCGGAGGGGATGGGGTTGGATGCAGAAATAGAGGATGAGGTGGAACAGCTGAGGAATCATACGCTGGATATTTTGATGAGTTGTTCTCCTAAATTAAGAGAGAATGTATCAGTGATGGCAGCACCGATAGGTCTGGACAGAGTTACGGTGTGTGTGGGACATGACTCAAAGTTTCAGTTGAGTCAAAAGGCTGCGGGAGTATTGGTGAAGAAATTGAGAATGTATAATGGGTTGAAGGGACTGAACCGTGTGCTGGATTTTGGCACAGATACAGTAGGGGAGGATTATGAAGGGGTTTTTGGCTCACCTTTGGCTTTCAATGGGCCTGAGGATTCATTTGATGATGGTGGTGACAGATTGGGGGGAAGGGGTAGTGATAGGAATGTTATGGAGATGGCTCCATGGGAGGATTCTCCCTGCTAGAGATGCAACCGTTATGTGTTCTAAGGCCGGACGGGGGGAGGGAGTTCTCTACAGCAGGTTGTGAAGACAGAGGGGTGAGCAGTATTTTGGGACGATCTTGTCAGCCAAATGAGGAGCAGGCTCATTTGGTGATGCATTCAATTGTGGAGGGATAGAATGGGGAGGATGCTGGGAGTATGTCCAGAACAGGTAGAAAGAAGAAGTTGTTATCCCCGTGGAGAGGGGGAACGGAGATCGGAGGCCTAATTTCTTATATTAATTATGAAGGGAAGAATGGGATGGTGAGGGAGAGGAGCAGTGAGAGGGGAAGAGGGAGAAGGAGAGGGGACGGGTCATCTACTGGTTTTTAATGAAGTGTCGCATCATTTCGTGGAATGTCCGAGGGCTTAATAATTCGGACAAAAGAAAGGTGGTACGATTGGCAATGAGGAAGTGGGGTGTTCATGTGGTATGCTTACAGGAGATGAAGATGGCATCTATTTCGGATATGATGGTTAGAAGTTTGTGGGGTGGGAGGTTTATTGAATGGGAGGCGTTTGATGTTGTTGGGACATCTGGGCGTATTTTGGTGATGTGCGATAAGAGATGGGTGTCAAAAGCGGATGTGTGGTGAGGGAAATTTTCCATATCTTGCAATTTTGTTATGGAAGAGGATGGGTTTCAGTGGATGTTCTCGGGTGTGTATGGTCCAGTGGATGATGAGGGAGAGGTATCTTTTATGGGATGAAATGGGATCTGTTAGGGATCAGTGGAGTCTTCCATGGTGTGTAGGGGGAGACTTTAATGTGGTTAGATCCCCTTTGTAGAGATCAACAGGAGGAAGATGGACTCAGGCTATGGTACAGTTTCAGAATTCATTGATGGCCAGCATCTTTCATGATTTGCCTTTGGAGGGTGCTTCTTTCACATGGGTTAATGGCAGAGAGTCTCCTACTCACTCATGCCTGGATAGGTTTCTTATTTCAAGAGATTGGGAGGAGAAGTTTCCGAATGCAACTCAGGCAGCCTTGGCTAGACCGACATCAGATCATATTCCTTTGGTGTTGGATTGTGGTGGGTTAAGGTCTAGAATGACTCCTTTTCGTTTTGAAAATATGTGGCTTAGGGCGGATGATTTCCAGGGGTGTCTGAGGTCTTGGTGGGAAGGGAGTATGGTGTCTGGGAACCAGAGTTTTATTCTTGCTAGAAATCTTGGGGTGCTGATAAATGAGATAAAAAGGTGGAATAAGGAGGTATTCGGGAATCTCGAGTGGAGGAAGAGTAGGGCTTTGGCGGAGATTGCAAAGATTGATTGTCGAGAAGGCATGGGTGGTATTGATGATGAGCAGAGAAGTAGGAGAGCGGTGTGCCAAGGTGAGATTGCTATGTCGGAGGAGATTTTGTGGCGACAGAAATCTAGAGCATTATGGCGTAAGGAGGGCGATAGGAACACTAAGTTTTTCCATAGGTTGGCCAATGCTCATAGGAGGGGCAATCACATAGCTTGCTGTGTATGGGGTGGTTTTAAGTAGGGAGGAAGATGTTTGTAGGGGGATTGCTCGATTCTATCAGAGGTTAGTTACGGAGCCTATGTCTACAAGACCCCGGCTGGATGGACTGAATTTTGATAGGATTTCTGAGGTGAACAAAAAGGGTTTGGAGATTCCATTTTCTGAGGAGGAAGTGCTGAAGGCGTTAAGAAATTGTAATGGGGATAAAGTTCCGGATCCGGATGGTTTCACTAAGAGGTTTTTGCTGGAGAGTTGGGATGTGGTCAGAGGTGAGGTGATGGGAACCTTTCATGCTTTTCATACTCAGGGGAGATTTGAGAAATCTTTGAATGCATCTTTTATAGCGCTTATGCCAAAGAAGTGAACCTGTAGATGTGAAGGACTTTAGACCTATTAGTTTGTTGGGATGCATTTATAAACTAATAGCCAAAGTTCTTTCGTTGAGGCTGAGGGGGGTTTTGGAGGAGGTTATTTCGGAATCTCATAATGCTTTCATAGGGGGGCGTCAGATTTTGGATTCTGTCCTTATTGCAAGGGAGTGTGTGGATGATAGATTGAGGAGTGGGGTTCCAAGGGTTTTGTGTAAGCTGGATGTGAAGAAAGCTTTCTTTTATACTTGATGGCAAGGATGGGTTTTGGGGAGAAATGGAGGAATTGGATTGAGTTCTGCATTTCTTCAACGAGATTCTCAATGTTAGTTAATGGGGTCCCGACTGGGATTTTTGGCAGTTCGCGAGGTTTGCGTCAGGGAGATCCATTATCCCCACTGTTGTTCATCATTGTGATGGAGGGGCTTAGTAGATTGATGGGGAGGGCTGTGGAGGTGGGTTTCATCAAGGGTTTTAGGGTGGGAAGGGATGTTATGCATCAACTGGAGATTTCTCGCTTCTTGTTTGCTAATGATACTCTTGCCTTTTGCGAGGCTAAGGTGTCTCAGATGAGATAATTGGGGTCGGTGTTGATTTGTTTTCAGGCAGTCTCGAGGTTAACAGTAAATGTGGGGAAGAGCGCTTTGATTCTAGTGGGTGAGGTTCCAAAGATTGAGGAATTAGCTTCTGTTCTTGGGTGTGGAGTTGGTTCTTTTCCGATCTCTTATCTGGGTTTGCCTTTGGGAGTTTCTTCGAGGACTGTAGGTGCTTGGGATCCGGACCTCTGGTGGTGGAGAGGAGGCTTACCGGGTGGAAGAAGCAATTTTTTATCAAAAGGGAGGGAGGGTTACCTTGTTGAAAAGCACTTTGTCGATCATTCCCACGTATTATTTATCCCTTTTCCAGATTCCGTCCTCGGTTGCTGCTTGTATTGAAAGATTCCGGAGGAACTTTTTATGGGGAGGGTTGGGGGATGAGTTTAAGTATCATCTGGTTCATTGGAAGCAGGTGCGTAAGATTGTTAAGTTTGGAGGAATTGGGATTAGGCGATTGTTGCCTTTTACGGGGCCTTGTTAGGTAAGTGGTTGTGGAGGTTTGGTATGGAGCGGGATAGATTGTGGAGGAAGGTGATATTGTGTCGTTTTAGGGAAGAGAGGAGGGGGTGTTGTTAGGCTGTGGTGTCTATGCCTGGAGGGGTAGGTGTTTGGAAAGACATTCGGGAGGGATGGAATGAGTTTTCTAAGTATATCGAATTCAGAGTTCATGATGGTAGGGAGATTCGGTTTTAAGAGGATGTGTGGTGTGGAGACCGCACGTTAGCATGTTCTTTCCCTGGACTGTTTAGGATTGCGGTGGATAGGCATGCCTCGGTGGCTGACTGCTTTCGTCTTGATAGCGGGAAACCGGTTTGGGATGTGCTGTTTCAGCGATCTTTTCAAGATTAGGAGATGAATGATGTGTTTGGTTTTTTAAAGTTGTTGTATAGCCAGGTGATCCGGGGAGGAGGTGGGGATTCTCTTGTTTGGATTTCATCTACTAGGGGAATGTTTAGTGTGAGATCTTTTTTCGGATGCCTGGTGGATTTGGATGGGATGGAATTCCCGTGGAAGGCTGTGTGTCGCACTAAGGCGTCATTGAAAGTGGCCTTTTTCGCTTGGACGGTTGTGTGGGGTAAAATTTTGACATTGGATAATTTGAGAAGGAGAAAGCTTATCACCTCGCTAAGGTGTCTCAGATGAGATACTTGAGGTTGGTGTTGATTTGTTTTCAGGCAGTCTCGAGGTTAAAAGTGAATGTGGGGAAGAGCGCTTTGATTCCAGTGGGTGAGGTTCCGGAGATTGAGGAATTAGCTTCTGTTCTTGGGTGTGGAGTTAGTTCTTTTCCAATTTCTTATCTGGCTTTGCCTTTGGGAGTTTCTTCGAGGACTGTAGGTGCTTGGGATCCAGACCTCCGGTGGTGGAGAGGGTGGAGAGGAGGCTTGCGGGGTGGAAGAAGCAATATTTATCAAAAGGTGGGGAGGGTTACCTTGTTGAAAAGCTCTTTGTCGAGCATTCCCACGTATTATTTATCCCTTTTCCAGATTCCGTCCTCGGTTGCTGTTTGTATTGAAAGACTCCGGAGGAACTTTTTATGGGGAGGGTTGGGGAATGAGTTTAAGCATCATCTGGTTCATTGGGAGCAGGTGTGTAAGCCTGTTAGGTTTAGAGGAATTGGGATTAGGCGATTGTTGCCTTTTAACAGGGCCTTGTTAGGTAAGTGGTTGTGGAGGTTTGCTATGGAGCGGGATAGATTGTGGAGGATGGTGATATTGTGTTGTTTTAGGGAAGAAAGGAGGGGGTGGTGTTAGGCTGTGGTGTCTATGCCTAGAGGGGTCGGTGTTTGGAAAGACATTCGGAAGGGATGGAAAGAGTTTTCTAAGCATATCAAATTCAGAGTTCATGATGGTAGGGAGATTCGGTTTTAGGAGGATGTGGTGTGGAGACCGCACGTTAGCATGTTCTTTCCCTAGACTGTTTAGGATTGCAGTGGATAGGCATGCCTTAATGGCTGACTGCTATCGTCTTGATAGCGGGAGACCGGTTTGGGATGTGCTGTTTCAACGATCTTTTCAGGATTAGGAGATGGATGAAGTGTTTGGTTTTTTAGAGTTGTTGTATAGCCAGGTGATCCGGGGAGGTGGTGGGGATTCTCTTGTTTGGATTTCATCTGCTAGGGGAATGTTTAGTGTGAGATCTTTTTTCGGATGCCTGGTGGATTTGGATGGGGTAGTATTCTCGTGGAAGGCTGTGTGGCGCACTAAGGCGCCATTAAAAGTGGCCTTTTTTGCTTGGACGGTTGTGTGGGGAAAAATTTTGACATTGGATAATTTGAGTAGGAGAAAGCTTATCATGGTAAATTGGTGTTGCACGTGTAAGTGCAATGGCGACTCAGTTGATCATCTTCTCTTACATTGTCCAGTGGCGGTTGATTGTTGAACCTTTTGCTAGGTTGGTTTGGAGTTTGTTGGGTCATGCCTAAATCTACGAGAGGCCTAATGGACACCTGGAGAGGGGTTTGGTTGGGAGCACAGGCTCGAGGGTTCTGGAGGATGGCGCCTTTATGTCTTTGGTGGTGTTTGTGGAGGGAGCAAAATAAAAGATCCTTTGAAGGAGAGGAATCTTCCATCACTGTTCTGAAATCTTTTGTTATTAGCTCTATTTGTTTCTGAAGTTCAGGTAAACTCTATTCTTCTGTTGAGGAGACTATTGAGTTTTTGGCTTCCTTGGGGCCTTAGGGTTCCCGGGTTTTTGTGATTTGTTAGGGATGCGTTCCCCTTTTTGAAGGCTTTTTTAATGAATTATTTATTTATCAAAAAAATAAAAAAAAATCTCTAAAAATTCTATTAAAAAAAAAAAAAATGAATAAGAAACCTAATCAATAAAAACTACTAAATATCAAATCTCAAAGCATTCCGACTTCATTTGGCCTTGAACAAAATCTTGAGATAATCAACAAGCCTCTAAAATATAAGAAAACTTAATTTCGGAAACCTAAACAAAGGTTTTTAGCCGAAAACCAACATGGCCCACAGGATAAAGCTAGTAGGTTTTTCTTAATACGTGGTTTCCACCCAAAAAAAACACTCCATTCGAGTCAAAAACAGACTTTTCAAACTGTTCAGAATTATGTCCTACATCAAAGACCTCTAGTTGGAGACCTTTGCTTGAGGGCATACAATTTGACTTGATTGGCGCTCGGATCGGGATGAGTAGGAGAGACTTTTTTCTGAAGAGGAAGTGTTGTAATGGGGATAAAGCCCCGGGACCAGAAGGTTTATGCGTTTCCTTCTAGAGAGTTGGGAGGTGGTTAATGGAGAGGTGACAGGCACTTTCCAGGCATTTTATTCTCAAGATCGTTTTGAAAAAAGGTTTGAATGCCACTTTCATTGTTCTTATCCACAAGAAAAAGGGGGCAGCTGCGGGACTTTAGACCTATTAGTTTGGTGGGATGTATTTACAAACTAATTGCCAAGGTCCTGGCCTTGAGGTTAACGGAGGTCATGGACGGGATAATTTCGGATTCTCAAAATGCCTTCATGGAGGGTTGTCAGATTTTAGAATCAGTCCTTATTGTAGGTGAGCGCATTGATAACAAATTGAGCAGTGGGGCTCCTGGAATTTTGTGCAAGCTTGATATTGAGAAGGCTTACGATCATGTGAGTTAGAGTTTCTTGCTCTATTTGTTGGAAAGGGTGGGGTGGGTTTTGGGGAGAGGTGGAGGAGGTGGATAGAGTTTTGCATTTCCACTGTAAGATTTTCGGTCCTAGTGAATGGCGCTCCTACTGGGTTTTTAGGCTTGTGGCAGGGGGATCCGCTTTCTCCTTTTTTGTTTCTCATTATGATGGAGGCTCTAAGCAGATGTTGAGGAGGGCAGTGGATCTGGGTTTTCAAGGTAGGGAGAAACTTGTCTAGTTAGTTGGAGATCTCCCATTTGTTGTTTGCTAATGACAGAGACATAGGCATGACCCAACGAACGCATTCTAGGGGTTTGATTGAGGCATGGAGAGGATCGCCCAAGCCCACGATTTTTGGAGGGTAACACCTCTAAGTCGTTGGTGGTGTTTATAGACAGAAAGTAATAGGAGATCCTTCGATGGCATGAAGAGTTTAGTGGCTTCTTAGCCTTATGTAGTTCCTTGGATGTGTTCCCCTTTTGAACGCTTTTTAATACATTTTTACTCATCCAAAAAAAGAGTACATATTAATTTCAACAAATATTAGGAAACAATATCCAATCAAGTTTTATCCCAAAAAAATATTCAAGCAAATTGGCATTTAGTGAGAATATATCAAAGTACACGAAAATTCGGGTCCAAAGTCCCCAAATGGTTTTCCCAAATAAAACCACTCACCAAAATTGAATCGGTGCACACGACCCTTACGGTCCTCAAATTTGAAGGCAAATGAATTTCCAAGACCAAGAGATGGATATGTCGACCTTCCCACTTCTGTCCCATCTGAGGTCATTAATGCAGACACAGATATTTCACTGTACACAACAACATGAAGGGTTAGTTGCTACACTAACCTGGTGGATGGATAAATATGGAAGGCAGTAAAAGTTAAACCTTTGGGTGTCATAATCATCCGCTGGTTCTAGATTGAGAGCCGAATCCCAAAACTTTTGCATCATTGTGCTCGCAACATCGTTAACAGTACCTGAGCTACCTTCAACCTTGAGAAATGATATATGATATATTTAGTTTACTCCACTATACTTGAACAAAGATTATATTTGTTACCACGTGCAGCATACTTCTCCCATAAAAACCAACATGTTAAGCACTTTTGACACTGGAACATGCCAACATCAATTCACACATGAAAAATGTCTACCTCTGTGTAGTCCCATTATAAAAGGCATGAGGCAGTAGTGCAGATGAACAGGTTCAGCCATATGATTATGCAAGTGATTGGACAAAGGAGCTTCAGATGCATGTAGAAAATCCAAATCCATACCAATAACAGACACCACAATAACATTTAGAACGCACGCAAGCACACAGATATATCCTCGAGAGATACACGTACACGCATAAAAATAACAGTATACAACTTAAAAATAATAACTCGTCAAAAACAAGTAAGATAATAACTTTATAGGAATGCATCTCGTATTTAGATAAGAAATAGAGATGAATACTTAGCTTTTTACCTCATGGATCTCTGATGATATTAAGATAAATGAACAAGAATATAATCACTATGTGATGCAAATGAAACCTGTCCAGGGCAAATTTTCAAATAACATTGTCTTTTGGTTTCGTTCTAGATTAATGTCTATCCTGTTAATGCAAAAGAGAGAAAATCAAGCACCACAGAACTGCGCTCCTGAAGTCCTGAGACAAAAACCAAAAATTTTACATATAATAAAAAAGTAAATTGCAGTTCCAGCATAGGACTGTTTATCTTTTTATACACATTTATATTGGACAAACCTGTCCCTCCCTCAAAAAAAATAAAAAATAAAATAAAATAAAATAAAAAATAAAAAAAATATTGCATCTTAAAAGATCAGCCGAAATTTTATTTTTAAAAATAATAATAATAATAAAAGGAAAAAAAAAAACTTTTGATCTAAAGATTGCACACACCAGAATACAAACTGCGGCTTCAGAAAGTAAACAACTTTACCATTGAAATTGCAGCATGAGTTATCTGCAGAACATCTACACAAGCAGCAACACATCCATCTGCCCAACAAATGGTGTACAAAATTAGATTGTGAAGTTCAGTTTCCTATTTAAAAGTTAATGCTCACCTTTGTCAGCCACAGGAAGATGTAAGAACTTCCCATCATGCATTATATGCAGTGCTTCAAGGATTGTCGTCTCTAATGTAGCACATTCGGGATTTGGCGTCATTACCTTGAGAAACAAATAAATGTCAATAAAATCATGCCAAGTGAAAAAAAAAAAAAAAAAAAAAAAATGGAATCACAGATCAGTTCTTAATTACATTATAGCCAAGAGACCCCTTAGATTTTCCGAATGTGAGATCTGAAGGAATTTGTTCAGTATGAGGAAATTGGCACAGTGAAAACACCCATTATGGTGAGATGACTGGAAAATTAATTCCAATATATTTATTCCAAAAAGTAAGAGATGTCAATTTATAGTATTATTGTGAAGCACGATTACTTTATCAGCATAGAATACAAGCCATATCCCGGTACTGCTCAGTTGCTCCTGCCTATGCAGGGTGCCGGGAGGGGCGTAGATAAACTTTTGACATTAGTTTGCACAATGTAGCTCCTCTCAACAATTATGATTTGAGTCTCAACAATGTTCTTGCCACCTAGTAATCATAGTCATCAAAATCACAATCATGAACGCAGACCAAATTGTAATGTAAAAAAATCAAGTAATATATTCGACATTCTCCTTTGAACTCCTCTCAAATATCATTACCAAACCTTGATGGCTTTCACAGTAAAGGGCATCCAGCTCTTTCCAAAGACAATTTTATATAATTTTATTATATTCCATTTGCCTTCGTAGCTTCAGAGTTCGGACCCCAAATCCCATAAGTGGCACTTTTCAAAGTTTGATACTCATCATCACTCTCTCTTTTATATATTATTCGTTTCCCATTGATGCTATCATATTATCTCTTTCTTGTCCTTCTGCATTTTTATTTTTTTTGGGACAAGTCTTGTCCTTTTGCATGTTAATGGTCATCTTTAGTTGGTGTCATCTAAACTTCCATAATTACCAAGACAACACTACATGTTTCAAAACATTGACTCTTTAGCGTGCACAAGCGTATTCAAGTAAAACTGTACTGAGTACTAAATATCAACTTATCTTCAATGATAATTTCAATAATTCCAAGTGTTTTCACTAACTAGACAGCAAGCAATGCAATGCACCAATACATTCATTTCTAACCACTTATCTTGGACAAAATTTTGAAAATTCCTAGTGTTTTCCGTAACTAGACAGCAAGCAACGCACCAATACATCCATTTCTAACCACTCATACATTTTATCCAATGACCTCAATGCACCAGTATCTCCGTGTGCAGACACCAGTGCATGTGGGGTAGTGACTATATACACCATTACTGGTGCATATACTCCTATTACAATTACGATTTCTGAACTCTACTGATGTTCGTCTAGAATCACTCTTAAGACTTTGGGAAATGTTTCTAATTAATTTTCAAGTCTTTTCAAATTAAAATTAAGTCTCTAATGCAAAACCCTGATTGATGCTCTCCTCGAAAAACACAAGATTTGGTGAAAATTGCATTCGTTATTCATCATTAAGATGTGTTTTAGCCTTGGTCTATTTTTCATCATTAAGAGTTTTAGGTTGTGTATGACCTTTCCATATTATCATTGATCATCGAGCTACCATCGACAACAGAATACAGTTAAGGGCAGTAACTACCAACAATCAATCAACACGGCTTGCTTTGTATGTACACTGAGAAATGAACCATCATGTGGTGATTGTGATATGTAGATCACTGGTCATTACGAAGACATTGTGATCGGATAATACAAGCGTTCAAGATAAACTGAAAGCAAGTGATTCCAAAGACATTGGAGTCCCAATTGGTGTGGGGACCATGCATCGGTGTGTGCTTCCCCAGGCTCTTGAGGATTGCTATGCATGCTATGGTTGCCGACTACTTGATGCAGGACAGAATTCTGAACAGTTCAACAAGTCCGTTTTCGACCCGAAAAGAGTGTTTTTTGGGTGGAAACAACCCATTGAGAAAGACCCACTAGCTTTAGCTTGTGGGCCATGTTGGTTTTCGGCTGAAAACCTTCGTTTAGGGCTCCGAAATTGCGTTTTATTGTGTTATAGGAGGCCCGCTGATTATTTCGGGTTTTTTGTTTGAGGCCTTAACGACATCGAAATGCTATGAGATTTTATATTTAGTAGATTTATTTCATTAGATTTCTCTCTCTATTTTCCTAAAATTTATAGAGAGAATTTATTTTTAGGCTTATTTCTAGGATTAGTTTCCTTGTGTTTTTAGTTTCCTTTTAGTGTTAGGTTTTCTCTATTATAAATATTCATGTATTGCAAGAGCAGAATGTAACCTTTGATTAATAATATTTAAATTGCTTTGCAATTTTTAGTCAACTTTGTGAATTCAAAGTCACCCTATCATATGGATTCAAAATAACTCACGTTCCTTACGAACGACTTAATCACTTCCGCTACTCCAGTTGGTATCAGAGCCTTGATTTACCCTGGGCTGATAATGATTGATCGTTTTTGCAACTGCTGCTTTCGCGACATTAATCGGGGAGTGCAAGCCCCTTAGGTAGCTGGCCACCAGGTTCGTGGTTCAATTCGAGTTCGCATTGATGATGTGTCTTGCAGCCAACCAAATATGGGTTACATTCCTATTTATCCGTGTACGCCTCCAGCCTATGCAGATTATTTCGATGATTCTTCCGATGATAAGCAATTCGTATTAAGTGATCGACGTAAATGCAACAATCGTGAATTTCAAGTAAAACTTGATCTACTTACTTTCAATGGAAATTTTATTATTGAAGATGTCTCGGACTGGCCTGAAGAAATTGAAGAATTTTTCAAATATTTTAATATACCTGAAAACAAGGAAATTTCGCTTGTTGCCTTCAAGTTTAAAGGTTGGGCTTCAACTTGGTGGAAACAAATACAATTTTATTGAAGGAGGCAAGGATCACAGCCTGTTCGATCGTTGTACAAGATGAAACAGATGTTCATAGCTAAATTTCTACTACCAAGTTATGAGGAGATAATGTTACTTATCAAAAAAAGTTATGAGGAGATAATGTATCAAAAATATCGGAATTGTCGGAAAGAGAGTCCATCTATCAAAAAGTCTATAAAGAAGATTCACAAAAAAGATAGTGGCACCAAGGATGATAATAATTTTGTTGAGGCAACGACTGATATTATTGAGGTTAATCAAAAGAAAAATTATGTTAACTCACTTATTGTAGTTGAAAAAGATGAAGTCAAGGATGTGAAAACATTAATTCCTTTGCTCAAGTTGGCAGATGCAAAAAAAGACTTTAGCAAGACAAAAGAAGATGGTTACAAGAAGTTCGATACTAAAATTAAGCAACAAGAATTAATTGATGATCACCGGGTTAATGATTTTCCAAATCAGATGTCGAAGACGGTTCGGAAGAAATCGGACTTCAAATTGGTGAAGTATCATTATTTGAACAGATTGATAATAAAGAATTACTTATTCCAGAAGGTACCAATGAAAATATTGTGGTGTTGCGGTTTGGAGGTTCTCATGGCAGTGAACAATATGATTTTGTGGTAGGCAATACTTCATGTTATTCGCAGCCAAACTCGAGGACGAGTTTTTTTGAAGTGGAGGGGGGACTGATGCAGGACAAAATTCTGAAAAGTTCGACAAGTCCGTTTTCGACCCGAAAATAGTGTTTTTGGGTGGAAACGGCCATTGAGAAAGACCCACTAGTTTTAGCTTTTTCGGCTGAAAACCTTCGTTTAGGGCTCCGAAATTGCATTTTTTTGTGTTATAGGAATCCGGCTTATTATTTCGGGATTTTTGTTCGAGGCCTTAACGAAGTCAGAATGCTATGAGATTTTATATTTAGTAGTTTTATTTGATTAGGTTTCTTTCTCTATTTTCCCATAATTTTTAGAGAGAATTTATTTTTAGGCCTATTTCTAGGATTAGTTTCATTTGAGTGTTAGGTTTTCTCTATTATAAATATTCATGCAGTGCAAGGGCAGAATTTAACCTTTGATTAATAATATTTAAATTGCTTTGCAATTTTTATTCAACTTTGTGGATTCAAAGTTACCATATCTTGTCGATTCAAGATAACTCTCGTTCCTTGTGCACGACTTAATCGCTTCCGCTACATCACTACCATAGCCTTAATGGTGGGAGGATGACATGGGATGTGCGTTTTGCGAGGCATTTCCAGAATTGGGAGCTGGATGACGCTTTGAGCTTCTGGCGTTGTTGTACCGCCAGGAGGAGGTTGTGGGCGAGGCTGATTCCTTGGTATAGACCCTTTCTTCTCAAGGGAGGTTTGATGTTTGCTCTTTCTATGGGAGGCTATCAGATGATCCAGGGGAAGCTCTCCCCTTGGAAGGTAGTGTGGCGTACCAAGGCCCCTCTTAAGGTGGCCTTCTTTTGTTGGATGGCCGTTCTGGGGAAGATTCTAACTCTTGACAAGTTGAGGAGGAGGAGACAGGTTGTGGTCAACTGGTGTTGTACGTCCACGACGGACGAGGAGACGATTGATCATCTTCTGTTGCATTGCCCGATTGCTAGAGCCAGTTGGGGCTTGCTCTTGTCTTTGTTCGGGGCTCATTGGGTCGTGCCTCAGACCTTGATAGGTTTGATTGAGGCTTGGAGAGGATGTATAGTGGGATCCCAAGCCCGTGACTTTTGGAGGGTGGCATCCTTGTGCCTTTGGGGGTGGCTTTGAAGAGAACGCAATAGGAGATCTTTTGACAGTGAGGAGACTCCTATTGGGGGTGTTCAAATTTTCTATTCACGCTCTTTTTTTGTTCAATTGTTGGGAGGAATTGTAAATCCTTGGAAGAGAGTTGATTTTTTGGACATTCTGAGATATGGACCTTATTAGGCTCTTCTTTCGTTTTTGTGGGCATTGTTCCCTTTTGAACGCTTTCTAATACAATCTTACTTATCAAAGTACAAGTATTCCAAAGGCACTGGGATCCATTGTTTCTTCATTCCAAAGATAATGGGTTTTTTAGCATGAGATGGCATACTCTACGGTGTTTCCTCATTAAGGTCTTCCATGTAAAAAGTTGGAATGTCTTTATTTCTTTTTGTTGAAAGCTAAATCTCAGAGAGAAGACGAGAGAAGAACTGATTGTCTATTGTGATGTTTATGGCCTGACTTTGGTGTCGGGTCGCAACTCATTGAATAAGCTTTGTGTGGGCCTAAAGCCCATATAAGCTCTGGGGGTTTGGGGGCTTGGCCCCGAGGAAATTTTTTGACCCGTTTTTGCTTGTGAGTCGTGGACCCTAATTAGTACTCTCTTGTAGCCTGATATATAAGGGCATTTAGGGTTTGGAGTGGGAGATTGAGACACTAAAAATAAATAGCAGAGAGAGAGAGTGACAGGCTGAAACTTGGAATCTCCTATTTTTTGCATAGTGAAACTTTCACCGGATCTTCACCATGGATATAGGCTTTGCCAAACCACGCTAAATGTTTGTGTTCTTTGTGTATGGTGTGATGATTACTTTTCTGTCGTGTTTTTTAATTCATATTCCAAAGGATAATTACAGTAGGTATATATAATATTCTCTAGAACATAAAATAAGGAAGGTGATAGGTGAGTGCAAAGCAAGGGATGTATGTAGACCTATTGTGTGACTAGGTAAATATATCATGTATAAAAAATGAAAGTTGTAATCATATCCCTAAATAAAGAATAGTTGACCATGAGTTGTATTCACGACACTCCCCCCTCAAGCTGGAGAGTATATGTCAATGATTCCCAGCTTGCTACACATGCTTGGGAAGAGCCTTAGTAAAGATTTTTTCTAACCGATTACCAAACGATACGAATGGAGTGACAATTTCTTTGGAAGTCACCTTAAAACGAATGAAATGACAATCAACCTCAATATGTTTGGTTCGCTCATGAAAACCAAGTTAATGGCAATGTGAATAGCTGCCTGGTTATCGCAATAGAGAAGAGGTGGGTCTTGAACAGAAAAGCCAAACTCTGGTAATAGAGATCTCAACCAAGTTAGCTCACAGGAAGTATGAGCCATTGCATGGCACTCCACTTCAGCACTTGATCGTGCCTCAACCGACTGCCCAATTAGAATGAGTATTAACCCTTGATGCCCAAGCCGCACATGCCACAATCTGGTAGTATCTGAATCCAAATCCAAGGACGATACTGTAGCTGAACCCATGATTGTGGTACCCAATAACACATATAAATCTTGCTTCTTTAGTCCCTTCATCGCCAGAAGAGCACCCTTTGAAACCCGAATCCCTAATGACTCCACCTCTAGCCTTGTAACCGTACCCGATGGAATCGGGTGTACCCAGCGAAATCAAATTCTTCTTCAGTTCTGGTAAATGCCTAACGTGAGTCAATGCTCCCACTGTGCCATCGTACATCTTGATTCCAATTGAACCGATACCTACAACCTTGAACGGCACATTATTCCCCATCGAGACTTCCTTCATCAATGGGAAGATAAGAGGTAAACTAGTCCCTGTTTAGACAAATGTGATACGAACAGCCCAAATCAAGAATCCTCTCATTGCTAGAGCCACCCATAGAAATCATGAGAACGTTTCCACCATCTGAATCATTACACTTTGCAATAACCACATCACCAACTTCATAGCATTTTCCATTTCCCTTCTTACACTCTGAACAGCCTTTCCTGAAGTGCCCTCCCCAATGACAGGTGTAGCATCTCAGCACCTTTCTTTTGTTCTTAGACTTTGAATGATCTCTACTAACACACCCTCCCTTCTACTTCGTTCTCCCTTTAACAACCAGCCCCTCAACCCAAACTTTCTGTATCGCCTTCAAACGCCCTTCTTTGCAACTCCTGAGAATTCAAAATTGCCTTCACGTCTTCCTTGGACAAAACAATTCTGGCATATATCATTGTATTGACAAAGTTTTCATACGAGGGTGGTAGAGAACACAACAGAATAATAGCCTTAATCCCCATCCTCTATTTTAACATCAATATTATTTAAATTCGTGATAATATTGTTTACCTTGTCAAGATGGTCTTTCAGAGAAAAACCTTTGTGCATCTAAAGAGTGAACAGCAGCTTCTTTAGATACAAGCGGTTTGCAAGAGATTTCATAATATACGCAACCTCCAACTAGTTCCAGGCTGGCATAGTCTCTCTAGAAACTTCTCACAAAACCGTGTTACTCAAGCACATTATAATCACATAGTTTGCTTTCTCCATAACCTCATCTTTGTCCAAACTTTTCTAGTAATGCTTCCTTCCCCTTCAGCGCTCTGGATAACCCACGTTGAAATCGTTTCTGCTATAAAACTTCTCAATTTTAAGAAACTTGGTCGTCATCCCAACTTCAAATCGAAAGCTCTGATACCAATTTGTTACGATAAATGTAGCAAGCCAAGAACAAATCACGATAAAAAAATAAGCACGCCACATACAAAGAACACAAAGATTTACATGGTTCAACTTAAAGCAAATCTACGCCCACATGATTCACGTGAACATCCGGCGAAAGATTTCACCATGCGAAAATCAGAAGATTACAAGTTTTAACCCCCAAACCCTAGCTCTCGCTCTCTCTCCTTCCTGCAATTTGCAGTGTTCTCTTGTTCTCCCACTCCAAACCCTTAACGCCCTTATATGTCGAGGTACAAGAGAGTACTAAACTTGGTCCACTAAATAAGGTCCACGACCCACAAGTGAACAAAATTCAGGCCACAACATCACCCAACTATCCCTAGCCACAGGACAATGCAACAAAAGATTATCAACTAACTCGTCATCTCTTGCCCATGCATCACCAGTAAACCAAAACAAATCACCTAATTATAACACACTTTTTGATCAAAGAAAATGCCACCACAAGTCCCAACAAATAAATCTATTCAAAACTACACAATGAAATTAATGCTTATTTACACATCAAGCCCCATCAACCTCAAAATCGCTAGTATCCAAATACGAGGCAAATCAACCAGCAAAGTGTGAATATTTAAAACCCATGTGAAAAGACAAGTAGTCACCAGAATGTTCAAAAGAATATGCAACTAAAAAAATTCAATTTATGTCTTGAGAATATTAAGTTAACATTATTGAAATTGTCTGAAAACCTACTAATTAATCCTAGTGTAACAAGAGCAGACGAAAACAGATGTATAATATTGTTGAAATGGTAAACAATAAAATAATAAGAGTTTCCGGTAAGAACCTTTTCGACTAGAGTCAACTCAGGAGAAAGATTTTGGGCCACAACTCGCATTAGTATATCTTTTGAACTGCAGTTCAGTTGCAAAAAACCGTCATAACCACAAGCAATGACAAAAAGATTCAATTTTAGACACAAACACACATAAATGTGCAACCTCAAATAGATTTATGTAACATAAAACTTTCTCAAGTTGCTGGTTCCTTTTCCCTCTTTCTAGATGTTCTACAATCCAAGTCCCCTTTTCAGAACTTGGGCTGCAAACTGTTTAGAATTTTTGAATTACCATTTTCCAATTGAATTAAAATACAGCAACTCATTTGACTGGAAGGCTAGTTGTAAAAGTATGTACTTTTTATTTTACTGTTTACACATTGAATGCTCATCTTCTAGAAGAGAAACAATCTGGGTCTGATTGAGTATTAAAAGAAGAATCAAAAGAGGATGCTGAGAAGAAGAGAAGTACGTCAGAATTCCCTGAATCTTGTTCCCCGTCACAATAACAACAGAATTTACCCGCAACTCCCTCATCTTTTTAGCAGCAACGTGGACAGGATCTGAAGGTAATACGAGTGCAACCCTGAAAACATCATAAAGATATAAAACTTACTAGCACCAAAACAACTTTAAACATGAAAACATGAATGATATCATGCATGAATAAATGCCAATAGGGAAGATTGAGATTACTTGGCATTATCGGCAATAATACTTGACAAAGAAGGCTTGAACATCCGGTCCCTAAGTGTCTCTATAAAAGCATATGGAGCTGAAATATAGGATGAAAACCCAGCAAAAAATTAAATCTTATCAAACTTACTTGAAATTCTAAGAAAATAAAGATATATACCAGATTAATAGCATATGTGGCAACCTTAACACAATTACTCGAGCTCTGGCAACACGAAATAATTAATATAATAAAATAAAATTCATAAGGAAAGAGCACTATTGCTTCCCATGATAAATCCCTAAGACTTTATTTCCCTTACCTATCAAAAAAAGAAAGTGCGCTATTCCACGAACATGGAAATAGATAGTGTACAATCAAAAAAAAAAAAAAAAAAAAACCAATAAGAAAGTCTGGTCCCCTAGGAAGCATGGAAACGTCTACGAATGAGCCATATCCGTATTGTATCCATGTTGGACACCGATGCTTGACAAACACTCCTTGTATGCACCCATGATTTTAAAATAAATTTAATTATTTTGGGCACTTAGCAGACACTTCACTGACTTTGCCGACTATCCGATACTTGGCCGACACTTCTTGGAAGTCCCTAACAAAAGTCTTGCATCTAGAGTAACCATGTTTGGCAATTTTGAAATAATATCAACACATTTCAAAGTGTCCAATTTTTTTTTTAAAAGAAAAATCTTCTTGGACATGTTTCTGAAACCATATATGTGTAAATGTGTCCATAATTTTAAAATAAATTTAATTATTTTGGCCACTTAGTGGACACTTCTCTGACTTTGCCGACTGTCTGATACTTGGCCAACACTTCTTGGAAGTCCCTAACACAAATCTTACATCTAGAGTAACCATGTTCAGCAATTTTGAAATAATATCAACACATTTCAAAGTATCCAACATTTTTCTCTGAAGGAAAATCTCCTTGGACTCGTGTCCGACACTTTGATATAATTTTTAAATAAATTTAATTATTTTGGGCACTTAGCGAACACTTAGCTGATTTTCCCGACTATCTGATACTTGGCCAACACTTCTTGGAAGTCCCTAATACAAGTCTTACATCTAGAGTAACCATGTTCGGCAATTTTGAAATAGTATCAACGCATTTCAAATTGTCCAACTTTCTTTTTTTTAATACTTTCAAAAAAAAAAACTTTCTTTTTTTAAAGAAAAATGACATTATACACATTATCACGAGTGATGCATACATTGATACTTCAAGCCTCCCCACTTATTTCCTCTCTCGGTTCCAGATTCCCTTTTCTGTGGCTGAGAGAATTGAGAGGTTGCAACGGAATCTTTCTTTAGGGAGGCGTGAGGGAGGAGTTTAAGTTTCATCTAGTTCACTAGGAGCAGGTTTGCAATCCGATCCGAGTCGGAGGTTTGGGTATCAGAAGATTGGTGTTGTTCGATAAGGCTCTTCTCGGGAAGTGGTTTTGGAGATTTGGGTTATAGAGGCATAGGCTATAGAGGAGGGCGGTTGTGAGTAGATATGGGGAGGGGAGAAGAGGTTGGAGCTCCCTCGAGGTGCGTATTCCAGGGGTTGCTGGGCCTTGGAAGTCCATTTGGAAGAGGTCAGATGATTTTTCTAAACACATGAGATTTCAGCTGTGGTTCCATTTCTGGGAGGATGTTTGGTGTGGAGATCACTCTCTTGCTCTCTCATTCCCTCGGCTCTTTAGGATCGCCACGAATAGGCAGGCCATGGTGGTTGACTGTTTCACGAGGCACTTCCAGGATTGGGAGATTGAGGATGCCATTGGTTTGTTGGAGTTATATCACCAAGAAATCATAGGTGGAGAATGGTTGGGTGTGGATTCCTGCTTCTCAGGGTTTTTTTGATATTCGGTCCTTTTATAGATGTCTCAGTGAGAGGCTTGGGTCTCCTTTCCCGTGGAAGGCTTTTTGGCGCTCTATAGCCGCCCTCAAGGTGGCCTTCTTTGCTTGGACACCTGCGTTAGGGAAGATCTTGACCTAGGATAATTTGAAGAGAAGGAATCAGGTCGTGGTCAACTGCTGCTGCATGTGCCTTCGAGATGAGGAGCCGGTGGATAACCTTCTTTTGCGTTGCACAATGGCCAGGGATTGCTAGGTTTTGATTTTGGTTTGTTTGGAGTTCAGTGGGTAATGCCCAGGTCCACCAGAGCGATGATTGAGGCTTGGAGAGGTTGTACAGCGGGCGCCCATGCCTGGGATGTTTGGAGGGCTACAACTTTGTGTATTTGGTGGTGTCTTTGGCTCGAAAGAAACAAGAGATCCTTTGAAGGAAAGGAGAACCCTATTCCTATGCTTAGGTTCTCTATCATTTCTACTCTTTTTTGTTGGGTTGTAGGGAGAAATTATAGTTCTTTTGAGAAAATTGTAGATTTTTTTGGACTCTTTGAAAGTTTAGAGGTCCTATTTGGCCCCCTTTCAAGCGCTTTTTACACAATTTTACTTATCAAAAAAAAAAACCTTCGGAGAGTAAGGCTGGTAATACATCTAGGTCAACATGGCAAAACTCGTCATTATCACTCCATGTAAAATCTGAAACCAGATGGTCTCTCATTGAACAAGATAAAATCGAATATCGCCGATACGAGGACTATCACCCTGATGGTCAAGAATATCATAGAGCAAGTCCCTATATGATGGACCTATGTTACCTAGACTCGAGTACATGTATCTGCTGCAGGTATGTATGCAAGTTTCAGACATATCAAAATCCCATAAAAAAGGACAGGGACATTGCTAAATATTATCTAATATTTTATTTATTTTTATAGAGTAAAAATAATTTTTTAAGTTACTTGGTGTTTAATTTAGGCATTTTACAAGTTTTGAAGCAATAATATAATAAAATCGAATTATTAGATATGGTTCAAAAAGGTTATTTCAAAACCATTTTTTTAATGTTACGAGGAAGTTGATCGACATTATACATAATTGAGCATGTCATAGGGACAATAATGTTTCTACCAACATTCTGTGTAAGCATTCATGAGTTCAGCAACCATCTTTTGCACGTAAATCCTACGTTATAAATCCATTGTCAACTAACCAGAGAAATTGCTTCCCCACTGGCGTTCCACTCCTTCAACAGCTGCTGCAATGGCACTACCCTGCTCTGCGGCCTTCTCCATTCTGGATATAGCATCATATAGGCACTTTGTAATATCCAACAAAGCAATAACTTCACCATTTTCTACAACAGGGAGGTGCCTAAATTTTCCTGTTAATCAAAAATGAGTAACTCAGACCATCTACAAATACTTCACCAAAAACAAGCCCATAGAATGAATATACTGAACTTAAAATTAACATGATAACCAGGAGATATTTTGACGGGAAAAAGAAGCCTGTTTCTATGCTTAAGTTCTCTGTTATTTCTACCCTTTTTTGTTGGGTTTCAGGGAGAGATTATAGATCTATGGAGGAAATTATTGTTTTCTTGGCCTCTCTGAAGGTCCAAGGAGCCCTTTGGCCCTTTTGTTCCTTTTGTTTCTTTGGGCTTCGCTCCCCTTTTTGAGCGTTTTTAATAAAATCTTACTTATCAAAAAAAAAAAAAATTAACATGATAACCTACAGTACACTCCACTGGAGAAAATGTCAAAATAGTTTAGAAAGAGGAAATCAAAAGATATTCATAAGCTACAGTATACCCCTTTGGAAAATATATACACAGTTTAGACAGGATATTAAATGAGACAGAAAGAAAAGACAAACAAGACCACTCAACTGCCCCTAAAAAAAAGTATATGGACCAAGTATAGATGACAAGGCTATTGGCCATAGAAAAACTACAAATGTTGTTGTGAGGATTTGGTCCCAGGTATGGTTAATAAGAGTCACATGCTAAAGCTTCAAAGTTATTCAGTCATACGATATTCATAATATATATAATAAAAAAATGATAATGTGAATGATTAAACTAGCAATTTCTCAATTATTATCATTAATCAGTTGAATTAAATTGAATTTCTTAAGGCCTATTTTAATGTTCAAGCCTAGATATGGCAATGTATTAATTTAAATTGATATAATTACTTGACGGCCCCTGTTGGGACTAGTTTAGAGGAAGACAACATTAAGCTTCAGTCAATATGTCACCGTTGCATCATATTAACTCCAATGATCTACCCTCAAATGTATTGAATAGGATGAGTACAAAAGTATTTTACCAGCTACTAATAATATCCTACTTCTGATAAGAATAATACACTGAATTACTAAACTATCAAATTTTGACTTCCTAGAGTAATCAAAGCATATTCTGACCTCTTAGAGTAATCTAGACTAGGGATGGCAATTTGACCCGCCCCCGAGGTTACCCGTCCCACCCCGCCCCGTTTTTGACGGTTATGGGGGACCGTTTAGCTTATTTGGGCGGGGATGGTTTGATGTAATAAAAACCCGCACGGGTTTGGTGCGGGGGCGGGGTGAGGTCGCCCCGCACCGTACCGCCCCATTTAGATAGGCAAATTACTTAAGTACCCTTATTTCATTAGTATATATATTTCCCAATATATATATTAAGTACCCTATATAATAATATTAAAGTAACAAATGAATTTGATTCGAAGGAAAGTTGCAATAGTGAAGAACTAAAGATGAGGAGAAAAAAAATAGCAAATTTATTTCTACAATAAATAAATTATGGTCTTAAACGGGGCGGGGCGGGTACCCGCGGGGGTAAAAATGTTAAACGGTTACGGGGATGGGGTGGAAAGTCCCCCCGTTTTTGCGGTTTTGGGTGGGGATGGGGGCGGGGTTTTAAACGGTTGCGGGGGCGGGGGCGGGGGCGGGGGAGGGTACACCCGCCCAAACCCGCCCCCGTTGCCATCCCTAATCTAGACAAACTTAAGGCCACAGATAACTTTTTTTTTTTTTTGATAAGTAAAGGCCACAAATAACTTCAAAACAACACACTTAAGAAACTAATCTCCCTGCAACCAAAGAGAGCGGGGGAGAGAAAGAGCTCAGAATATGGTGTTTTATCACTCATATCGGACCTTTACACCCCCCAAAAGCCCCCCTATTCCTCTCACACAAAGGCCCCTCGAAATACAAAGAGGCCCAACCCTCCATGCACCTCAAGCCTGGCTTTCCGCTGTACACCCCTCCAAGCCTCGACCAAACTGATTGTAGATGCTAGCCAAACCCAATGCACCCCAAAAATTGCAGAGACATAGCCCAAACATCCCAAATCATTAGGCAACATAAGGAACACCAGCTCACTATGTCCTCGTCCCTCTTTCAAAGGCAAAACCCTCTTTCTTCAAACTGCTGAGCATCGGCATCCTCCCAAGAACCCTTTTTTTTTTTTTTGGGTAAGTATCCTCCCAAGAACCATTGTCCAACGAAGAAGGCTATTTCGAGAGGAACTTTTGTTCTCCAAACCATTTTCTACAGAAAGATTGACACCCGATCAACCTGTTGAACGAAAGCCATAGTAAATCCATCCGAGCGTGGAGACTTATCACCATTTTTTTATAAGTAAAGCTTCATTTAAAAAGCGCTCAAAAGTGGAGCATGGCCAAAAAAACAACTGCATAAAAGGCCAGACAAAGGCCCCCTCAACTCTCAAACTATCCACAAAGTTCCTAGTGAACCTCTTTCGCCATGACACCTTCCAAGCCTTGGTAGCCCATCACATATCTCTTCCAAGCCTCCCATCAACCTTCCAACCAAACAGCACTAGAGAAAATCTTTCGCCGCTTGTCTCAGACGTTCACTCATCCATTCTGAAAACATTTCCCCATTTTTATTTAATAATTCTAGTTTCCCTAGAGGTTGGGAGACGAGGACACCTCGCCACCACTAGGAACGAGCGTTTCTCTCCCTCAAATGCTCTCATCTTATCTTTTGAAATCAATGTTTTTTCCCTGGATAATTTTGATTCAATAATTTTTCGAAGTAACTCTTCCATCTTTCTTTGATTGCATTATCTTTTACTAAAACTCTTAAATCTTTATTCTTGATAATATCATACATAATATAATATGTTCTTTTTTATATTCAAAAAGCTTAATATTCTAATTTATGTAAATTTAATATGGAAATTACAAATTAATTAAAGTTCTATAATTATCTTACTCAATAGATGTATAAATGAAATTTATATGCATATTAGCTGAGTCCACACCGTGTCCGTGTCCGTGTCCGTGTCCTACTCTTGCATAATTTGATGTGTCGGCATATCCGGGTCGTCAAGTGTCAGGTTCATGCTTCTTAGAATATTAGTGAGAGAATATAAAAGAAAGATAGTTAAATCCTTTGCTTGTGTTTGTATAACTTAAGAATGACGAGAAACGAAAGGAATGTAATACCCTCTCGTGACTCTTGGAGGGCGACCCCCCTCTGTGTTTGGTGGAGTCTTTGGAAAAAGCGAAATAGAAGACGTTTAGATGGGGTCGAATCCTCCATTGGGGCGCTGAAATTTTCTATTATTTTTTCTCTTTTTAGTTGGGTGATGGGGAGAAATCAATGTTGTTAAAGGTGCGCCTAGGCTTGAGGCTCAGGTTTAGCGCCTGTTGTCATCCCAGGCTCATTGATGTTTACCAGGCGCGCTCCTCGGTTGCGCCTCGTCCTGTTTGTGAGGCGCGCCTCATTGACATTTGTTTAAAAAAATACAATTGTTCTATTTCTTAAGCCAAAAAGGGTACTTTTGGAACTTAATAAACAAAAAAGTAAACCCAAGCATACGATATAAGGAACTTTTGTTCAAAAGAATAAACAAATAAGAAAACACAAGAGTCAAAGTATTAACCGAACAACGACAGAATGAGATTGTGAGACAAAAACGAAGCCCTAGTTGAAGAGATGAACGACGAAACCACGTCAGTTCTTTCTTTTTCTTTTTCTTTTCTCTCCTCTCTCCTTATCTTTGTTTACATCTCTCTCTTCGTCTAGTTCTCTTCTCTCTCTCACTGTCTTTTTTCCATTTTTGGCTCTGTTTTTCCTCTTTTTTTGTTGTTAACAATTTTTTTTTTTTTTTGATTTATTTCTTTTTGTACTTTGTTTTGCCATTCAAAAAAACACATTTTGCATTACCTTTCAAGAAAACGAATTTGTGCTTTGTTTTATGGTTGTTGGATGCTTGTATAGTTGATGGATTTACTTTTTTATATTTGATATTAATTTTTAGAATATTTATATGACTTATGAGATATGAATGTTATTATGGTAGTTTAAATTTTCAATTGTGCGCCTCATTTCACTCAGGCGTGCGCCTCGCGCCTAGGCTCCAAAGGACCTCTAGCGCCTTGGGCCTTAATAACACTGAGAGAAATTTCGTTGGTCATGATTTCCCATGAAAGACTATATGGCATTCTAAGGCTCCACTTAGAGACACATTATTTGTTTGGACTGCCATCTAGGACAAGATTTTAACGTTGGATAATTTGAGAAAGAGAGGTAACATTTTTGTTAATTGGTGTTGTTTATGTAAAACAGATGATGAGTCTGTGGATCACATTCTTATGCACTATCGTGTGGCGTACGATTTTTGGAAACTCATCTTCAGCATTTTGGCGTCCATTGGGTAATGCCTCAGACCTCCATAAGACTGATTAATGCTTGGAGAAGATGCCCAGTGAAAAGTCATGAGCGTGACTATTGGAGGATAGTTCCACATTGTGTTTGGTGGTGCATATGGAGAGAGAGGAATAGCAGAAATTTCAAAGGAAAGGAATCGTCTTTGGCGACCTTGAAATTCATATTCTTCGTTCTATTTTCTGTTATGTGAAAGGAAGCGCTTGCTCCTCCACTGATGACTTTTTGGACTCTATTGGTCCTTATGTTCAATTTTCGCCTTTTGTATTAGGGACGCGTTCCCCTTTTGAACACTTTTCTAATAGACTTTTACTTATCAAAAAAAAATACTGGGAGAAATTGTATATCTATAGATGAAATCGTGGTTTTTTCGGGTTCTTTGGGTCCAAACGACTCCCCTTTGGCTTCGGCTTTTGTATAGATTGGGATGCATTCCCCTGTTGAACGCTTTCTAATACACTTTACTTGCCAAAAAAAAAAGGTAAAGAAGAGACGAGAAAGAAAACTATCTTATTAAACTTACTATCATACCCTTTTGCATTTAGATTACCAAATAGAACATTAATGCATAAAAAATTCTCTCAAACATAATATATTACTAGGTCCATGCTTACTGAGAGTAATATATTACAGGGTCCCTACTACAAGGATGTGGCTTTTTTTAGTTTTTGAGGTGGGTTTTCCATTGTGCCAGAAACAAAAATAATAATTTTAAAGTTTAATTCCTTTTATTTTACACATTTCTATCACAGCCTAAAGAAGGGAGGGTGACTGACCCAAATATTTTTAAATGAAAATCTGGAATATCCTAAATGATGTAACTGAATTGAAGGGAAAAAACCACAAAACAGAAATGCAATTTTAAATACCCGACCGCCACATCTTACTGGTGCTATTATATTTGCTCTCTGTTATCAAATTTTCTTGTTCTATGAAAGCCTTCTTTATCAAATGGAACAGCATGTGTGCAGTATATATGCATGTAAACAAGTTGCTTCTTCATGCACATCAGACAAATTCATAGTTAGGTAAGCCCAGCCACTGAGCATGACGAAAAGGAAAACAAATAAGGTATAAAAGCTAACCTTGGACCATCTTCTGAAGAGCCTCAATTGCCAATGAATCAGAAGTGACAAAAATAGGATTCCTTGTCATGACTTTGGAAACTATAGTCTGTTCTGGTCTCAACTCCTCTGCTATAACTCTAGTTGCAATGTCCTTAGCACAGACAAACACATAGTCAAAATTTTACAGCTTACTAAAGGGAATAAAATAGAAACATAAAAATCGACTCATCATTTCATTTCCTAAAAAAAACACCTTGTCGGTAACTATGCCCGAAAGCAAAGCATTTGCATCTGTCAACAAAACGGCATCCACACGACGAGCTGCCATTCTCCGACAAGCATCAGAAACTGTGGTTCCTTCGGGAATGGTGAGTGCCTTCGACAACCTCAGCTTCTTCACCGTCCTTTCGCCCGTAACAGACCTGACGCCATTCAAAATCCAAAGCAAAACTCTCAATAACACACACACACATACATATATATATATATATATATATATATATATATATTAAGAAAGGGTCGAATACTGACGAATTGCCAGGCGATGAGGGCTTGGATAGGCTCCCATTGGTGGTTCCATTATCGGAATGATTGGACGATGATCTCTTCACAGACGATGGATGATTGCGTTTGGCCGAACTGTTCCGTCTCGGAGCTGAAGCGACTTGTCCACTCATTTTAATTTAATTATCGTTACACGTACAATAAATATGTTATGATTCTGCTCCTTCCGATTTGGTTGGGAAAAGAAACTGCTTCCGCTCCAAATAAAACCCTAGAATTTAGAGAGAGAAAGCAAACCAAGAGAGAGAGGGGAGTATGTTAGGGCTTTGTGTGATGTCTGCCCTTTTCTTTCGCCTTAACCCCCCTCCTCTCTTTGTACGTCAAATTTACATCATCCGAAACTATTTAATTTGGAGCCACAATCCTGGTGGTTGAAATAAATAGATAAATGAAATATTAAATCCGAATTAATAAATGACGAGCCTCTCGAGACTATTGGTAGCCTTTCACGGGGGAGTGATTCCTTTCGAATTCTATCACGAAACGCGTTATACATGCTCAAAGCATATCTGGTGTAATAAAAAAAGGGGTCCTAAGTCCTAATACAAACTTTGGCATGTTAGATGATTGTCTATATATATATATTTTATAAATTTGAAGTGTCAGCGTAAATTTATGCCAAAAAAAATTAAATTAATTATTTTTACCTCTAATTATAGTTTTATACTTTTTGTATAAAAATATATTTGTCAATAACAACCAATCGTGTCATGCCAAAAATTCCACATAATTTTTATAAACCTACTTAACATATGGTTGATTTATTTAATGGAATGAGAAAAAAATGAGGAAAGAGAAAATATGTTAATATAATTGTGTAAAAGGGTTGTGCAAAATACACAACAATTTTATAAATTTACGAAGTTGCAATGTATCTTAATATACTATTGCAGATAAAAAAATAAAAATAAAAATAAAAAGATTTAAAAATAGGGTTTACACATTGTGTATATTTTTCACAAAAATGTCTTTTAATACACTACTGGATATGCTCTTAGACCTAGGGATGGCAACGGGGCGGGGCGGGGATCTCATTCCCCATCCCCATCCCCAACCAAAAATTTCACCCCCGTCCCCGCCCCCACCACGCCACCATTTTCCCCGCCCCTGATTAAGTTCTCCTAATTCTCAATATCACAATTCCAGGATAGAAAAAAAAAAAAAAAAAAAAAAAAAAAAAAAAAAAAAAAATTCACAACTCCAATTGTAAAAATAAAAAATAAAAAAATCACAGTTCAATCAAAACCAAAATGATTTGATCCATTATATATGTATAGGTTTTCTAATAATTTGATGGGATAATTCCAACTTTAAGACTATAAACATTGTAAAATATTGGAATAAACTCAAAAAAGTAAATAAATAAATAAAATCACAGTTCCACGGATCCAAAATCCAACACTCCAAATATATATATACACACTTACATATGCATATACCGGTGAGGGCTGACGAGGAAGAGCCGACACCGGTGAGGGGGAAGAGCCAATATAGGTGAGGGGAAAGAGCCCATACCGATGAGGGGGAAGAGCTGATGCCGGAGACGGATTCGGAAGGACACGCAAGAGGCGATGCCGGAGACGGACGCGAAAAAGCCGATGTTGTTGTCGATTCTTAGGTGAAAAGAGAGAGAAAATGGTGAAGGAAGAAAGAGGGCGTGACTGGGGTTGCCTCATCAGTTTAGAATTAGACAAGATTTTAGGGTTTTCATATATGTGGTATATATATAATATAGGCTAATTTGGTAAATATAATAAAATAGGAAAGGGTATTTTAGTAATTGCATACTTAATCGGGGCGGGGATACCCCATCCCCTGCCCCGACCCCGGCGGGTTTTCACAATTTATCCCCATCCCCATCCCCGTTTACATAAAAGGGTCCACATCCCCGCCATAAATGGGGCGGGACAGGGCGAGGCCCCGGCGGGGATGGGGAATTTGCCATCCTTACTTAAACCGATTTATCAGGTATAATCTACGTGGCTTCTCCTTACGTGACAACCTAATTGTTAAGTTTGGAAAATACATCTTTAATTGGTTACAAGTTATTGTGTTTGTAGGGATACGTACTGTACAAGTTTATTGTAACGGCCTGAATTTTCATAACCCAGAACGTTAGTGAGTAACCCGAAACCTTGACCCAATAACAAGTCCGAAATGCAGAAGCGAAAACTAACAAAAGGTTACTAGAGACGACACCATCTCTATGACAACAAAAAAAAAATCTAAATGGAGTCAACAAGACTCAACTAGAATACAAATGCGGAAGCAATGAACTAAGGGCTAGTTTGGTGTGGTGGAATGGAATAAAAGAAAATGAAATGGAATGGTTTTTTTTCCATTCTCGTGTTTGGTGCCAATTTTAAAGTTGGAATCATCATTTCCCACTATTTTTGGAGAATGGTCATTGCATCAAAATCATTCCACTTTCAAACAAAAGGAATGACCATTCCATTTCATTCTCATTCCATTCCCACCTCCATTATCATTCCATTCCAATTCATTCCACCACACCAAACTAGCCCTGAAGGAATCAAACTAATTCCTAAAATGGAAGCCAAAGGGTAAAATGGTCATAACGACAAATGAATTATCATATGATGTCTTGAAAATACATATACATCAATACAATGCAATATGAGGTGCCTTAGGTCAATAAGAAGTGACAAAGAATGAACACAGAACAAGGAAGCAACAAATAGGGAGCTGTCAGGAACTGGTCGACGTGTAAGGCTCACACATCGACTGAAAGGGCTAACTTGGTCGACGCGAAGGTCACTTTACATCGACCAAAAGATGTGAGTCCCGGAAATTTATACTGTGCTACAATGAAAACTGAGATACCGGTCGACGTGAAACCTTTACATGTTGACTGAAACTCTACAAAAAATGACTCTTAAGCCAAAAAAAAAAAAACTGTAGAATGGTCCTTAATCCCACCCCAACCTTAACCATGCATTCTAATAGTCTCAAAATCTAAAACTAAACTTCAACAATGATGGAACATGTAATGGAATAGAAGATAACAATAAGTGTGAGCAAGTGAGACACAAAAATGTGCATTAACATAGGAATCATATTTAAAGTAAAATAGCCCTTTAGCCCCAAAGACATTGAAATAAAATGACCTAATGTCCTCAAATGTATAAGTTATCAAATACATAAATTTACAACTTAAAGGAAAGGAAATACAACTTAGGGTTTTAAACCCTTTAGATTTACATTGAATTACATATATATCAAAATAAATTTATAATGGTTTGAAACATAGCATCAACTTCAAAAGCAGTTCCAAGCGACTCATTTCCTAAAAAATGTTCGTATAATAGGAGTGAGCACTGCCGCTCGGTATGATATGGTGGATTATACAAATAAAATGCGTCCTTTGGAATCCTCAAGGACGTGCGAGAAAATGATCGGCATCCCAAGGATGAAAGGTCATACAACCTAGAGTCTAAGCTCAGTGAAATAAAAAGGGGTCATACACCCTAACTCTAATTTCTGTAGCATGATAGTCTAACTCAACTCAAGTAGACACATAATCAAATCGTGCATCCAAAAATATACACAATCATCAAATAATAACTACAACGAATCTTAAATCGAAATGAAGCACATTATCACATAATGGCTACCACGAAAAAATAACCGCAACAATGTCCATATAATCCCATGAATTATGAACTTAATACAATCCCTGAACTCCAACATGACACAACCCACACACGTTAATGCCATGATGCAAAATGATAATGCATGCCCTATGTCGAAAATCATATCCCGTAGATGAAAATAAATGAGTGCCCTTTCGCACCCTATAGATAGCATCTATCCATCAAATATCTCATGAATGCCATGCATACACAACCCATGAACTCAATAATATACACAACGCACCCATAGCCAAAATGGCACCCACACCATGACCCACGCATGATGAAAATAATGCTATGCATCCCATTACTCAGATATAGTCCAATAATATCATATAAGCCAACCAAAGTACCCATGGTACACAACAAGACATATATGAATACAAAGCCTCAAATGACCACAAAAGAAATGACATAGGTCAAAACTATAACCCAATCATTTCTCCTACTATCATGCTCAACAATTTCAAAACCCAATATAGCCCAAAGCACAATTGAAATCAAACATACACTATAAACATTGCATATATATATATCAAATATACATCAAGTAAAGCATGGCTCACATATACATATTGCAAATAAGCATGCTTTACACCTCTCGCACCCATAAGACCTCAAAAAGGTGCAATTTAAAGGCATAAGACACCCGTACCTCAATTTAAGGTGAAAACCTCAAATGACGCAAAAATGAAACCGCTCTAAAGACGACGCAACTTCCGGGTTACGTCGGGGACAACAAAGGTAACAACTAATCCTCTTGCTGCACCTCCAAAATCTAAACCTAAGCTCAAACCAAAACTAAAAAATGATCCAAATGGAAAACTGATCGGATAGAAATCAAGGCCTTACCGACATATCTCTCTTCTATGGCAAGAGGTGAATCACAAATGAAAGCTCTCGTGTGGAGGATAGAAGAACTAGATCTGGAAAAAGAAAAAGGAAGAAAAAGAAGAAGAAATAAATAAATGATTTTTTTTGTCTCATCCCTCAGTTTTAAACTTGGACAAGAAAAATAAAAAAGTCAACAAATGGGTCCCATACGACCCTAAAAAGCAAAAATCGTCAAAACGGGCTCAAACAGACAAAAGCCATGAAAGTAAAAACACCGATATCGAAAATAATGAATAACAAAATTAACGGCATCAAAAAAACAATCCCGAACTTAAAAATCCATCCCGAACCCACATGGTAACCTTTCATCTCAAAAATCAAAAAATGAAGGAAATGGTCCGGAATGTATTTCTAAGAGTTCAGAACTCGAAGAAAGGCTAAAAAGAACAACGAGAACCCCGTACACATATTCCAATGTCATAAAAATAAAAGAAAAATAAAATTCAAAAAATCAAAAAAAGGACCGGTCTCTACATTTATTCTCATCGGTTCAGTTTTGAAAGAGAAGAGACTTGATCTCCGACCACTGATAGTGTCGGTGACACCAGTATGTTCTATCCTTGTCTCTTTTATTTTTCAAAAGAGTTCAATCCACCTACATCACTCTTAATTGCTAAAAAAACAGAAATTTTAGAAAATTGGAATTTGAAGGCTGCAGAATGAATAAGTTGTTGTCATAAAGGTTAAGTATTAATTGCCGGTTAGGTGAGCTTGGAGTTTTTGCAAGAAAAATGGAGGAATGCCTAAAAAGAAGAATTCTGAAGTTGATTGTCGGATTTAGAGCCGACAGAGAGATTTCATTTACCATTATGAGGGGAATAGAGATATGAAGGGAAGGAAATTTGTGGATTTCTTCTCAATATTCTATCTTCTCTTCTCTGTCTTTGTCGCATCTCTCTCATCTTCAACACCGTCACAGAGGATACGTATTGTCATATCCCAAATTCTTATTTAGTTTTCTAATTTTTATTATACTCTTATTAAGGTGAATTAAGTTTTTAAAATGTCTATTTAGTTTAGTTGATTAAGTAAATAAATAAATACAATGGCACGTATGTGTGGGTTTGAATTCATGAGATGGGTATGTAAAGAAGGTTTGTATTGTGGGTTTGTTAGCATGAAGTGTGTGTACGGGTAATAGTGACTGAAGTTTACAAAGTAGTGCTAGAAATTTCAAAAGATTTATCTCTATGTTATATGTATATTCAAGCTTCTTTTGGAAGTTATTATGAATTAACTTACTGGACAAATGTCAAGCACTAAGATTACATAGCATTATCATAATACAACTAATGTTTGGTCCAGTACCTCATCAAAGCACTTGGATAAGTAATTGTATATAAGCATACAGTATGTGAATAAAGCTTCATTTGGAAGCTGTTACCAACCGGCACATATGAGTCACAAAGAACCAAATTTAACATTTAAGTGACGCGTTGCTTATAGATGTACATGGACAAGAAAAACAGAAAGAGAAGAAAGAAAAAAAGACGGCGAGTTTAGGAAGGCCGGAAGAATAGAAAAAATAGAAAGGGAGAGAAAAGAGAGAAGAAAAGAAAAAGGAAGGGTTGCCGCAAAAGCAGTAGACAAGAACTGAGGAGTATAGGTATATAAATAATTCTTTTACATCTTCATCATTCAGATTTTTTATTTGAAGCCCTTGTAGTTGATATAATAATCTGTTCTTGAATAAATTCTATTTATTCATTAGTTTTCTCTTACTTGGGGTGTAAATTTCTTTTAGATTAGACAAATCTTACTGGGTATGTGTAAATATATTAGATTTGTATATTAATATCTTTATTAGATAAATTCAATTATGGTAAATGATGTGATTGAGAAGTTGGTCCTGGAAGCTTTATGTGAAAATATTTATGGCAAGAGAAAACAAAATTATAGTATTCTGTGGCTACTATTTTGAAACCACAAAAATTAACTAAAAGATGAAATTCATGGGAAAGAGTGGCTGGGGAGAAGGAGAGAAAGAAGGAACCGAAAATTTCTCTCTGGAATTTCTGGTAGCTAATACTAAAAGTAAAGAATATTTTTTATGTTGAAAGTTTATAGTCTGGTGTTCCAATGAGCAACTAGGTTAATAAATTTTACATAAATTCTATCTATATTATTTATTTTACTTGATTCAAGTACTATAGTATCTAAGTTTAAATAATTGTTAGTTGATGAAATTGTTGAGTTGAAGTTAATATAATTATTCTTGTTAGAATTTCCACTGTAATTGTATATGGAATCGAGATTTGTTATGAAGTTGATAATTACTGCTCAACTCTCTTTAGAAATGAATATGACATGGTTATAATATTGTTTAGGCAAAGTGAAGGAACCGATCACTTCGGCAATATCAAATGATAAGTAGACAAGTTGAGAAGTAGTCAAGATGAGTGTACTCACTGGAAGTATACACTTGAATGTGTCTAATTGAAGTATTGAAGCTGTTTATGTGAAATGAAGATGCATATCTATAATTTGATTATATTATATAAGGTCCATACTCTGACCAAGAAGGAGAGTACTATATTGTGATACTCCCGAATTTCTGAATGTGGGTTGGCCAGACCCACGCCCGAATACTCGAGGATATCAAAACAAATTGATAATAAACGAACACAGAGTACAAAAGAATAAAGAAGAATAAATAAAATGCTGATAAGAAACTAAAATGATAATCTAATAATAAACCTCATAATATATTTTCATTAATTAATAAACTCTTCTGATACAACTGATCCTCCAAAATACAACTCAGGAATCCATACTGTGTGGACCCCTAGAAAATCCAAACTAAACAAATGACAGTAATCTGAAACAGGAAACTGAATCATAAAGGAACTCCTATGTAGCATCGGAAGAATGAAGTAGACTGATTCCTGCTCAGCACGAACAACCTCTACTCGTGACGAACACCTGAAAAATAATGGTGGGTCAGGCCCACAAACAAGTTCTACTCTATTACAGTCTAAGCAGAGATCCGATACACGTATACATCCTAGTCAATCCAACAGTAACTAGTAGTCCACATATATATATATACACACTAAAGGAACCTCACTAGACTATAGGGTTGTCTCAACCTGAATAGTAGGCAACATGCAAAACGCACATATAGTGGGCATGAGTACCTAAACCTACCAGGGTACATAACTACACTATATCTAGCTATACATCCCTGGCGATATACGCGCCCTAACCATTGATCCTGAGACTCAAGCTCATATCATGACACCATACTTATATATAAATAATCTAGTAACCATCCTATCCAGTATAAATTAATCCTCCATAAGTCATTCAACTTGTTCAGCTGACCTGACTTTAATATAAGTAGGACTTAACATTTTAGTTAATCCATTCCCTTATATAATAAATTAATCCTCCATAAGTCATTCAACTTGTTCAGCTGACCTGACTTAAATATAAGTAGGACTTAACATTTTACTTAATCCATTCCCTTATATAAAATAGGTAGGACTTAACTGATAAGTTAATCCATCCCTAGAATGCCGCCGTCCCATACCGATGCATTAAACCACACAATCCAACAATTGATGTAACAATTAAGAAAATACATCAAACATTTCATAAATAAGTATGATAAATATGATATCAAGTTATCACATAATATGAATGACTTATTATTTCTTTAAACTTCCTATATCATATGTCATACACAAACTGAATCTTATACATGATGATATTTTATTATACCGTTAAATAAGGATTCTCTATATCCAATTCATCCTACACATTTAATATCAATTGTTAAAATATTTTAAAAGATTAAATCCATTCGTTTGTTTAAAACATTCAAATAGCAAGCATCATTATGATTGAGTCTATTTAAATTTATTAAAACCCAAACCTAGTCCCTATTTAATGTTCAGGAATCCTAGGCATGTTTCTACGTTCCATCATTCCACAGATATGAAAATTACATAATTTAAACATGTAAAAATTCACATAAGAAATCAAATCAAAATCATGCATTTTATCAATTCATAACACAAGAACAGATATGAACCAATTTCATAAAACATATGTTCTAACCCAATTAAACATGCATAATTATTTAATTTTATGTGTTTAATAAATTATGGAATTTCCTAGGCATGTACAGAAACACGAATCAAAGGGAAAGAGATAGAAGAAGAACTTGCCTTAAACTTTCTGATCGAAAGTTAAATTTTTTCTTCCTTGATCTTCTCTCTACAGGGTTTTTCTCCTCCTTCCTTCTCTAACTCTCTCTCTCTAGCATATATCACGTGAACATTTCTAACTCCCTTTTACAACCTATAACTATATATTTATAGGCTAAATAAAATAATCCTAACTCTTTTCCCAATCCAAGTCAACTTAAAAAAAATAAGAAATAAAATATTAAAAAGGTAAGTAAAATATGTTACGTATATAATTTATGTATATCTTTATTAAATAAATAAATTATAAACATTCCATTATTTATTAATGGATTATCCAATAATACTTAAGTTACCATAATATTATAAAGTAACTTTAAACATAATACGTATCAATTCTATGTATATTTTTATTATTTAAATATAAAACATATACATCAGATGAAATATTACTACCCAGGTTACCATAAAAATAATTAATAAATTACTTTCCCTTTTATATATATTAAAAAAGTAAATAAAATATGTTACGTATATAATTTATGTATATCTTTATTAAATAAATAAATTATGCACATCCCATTATTTATTAATGGATTATCCAATAATACTTAAGTTACCATAATATTATAAAGTAACTTAAAACATAATACGTATCAAATTTATGTATATTTTTATTATTTAAATATAAAACATATACATCAGATTAAATATTACTACCCAAGTTACCGTAAAAGTAATTAATAAATTACTTTCCCTTTTATATATATTAAAAAGGTAAGTAAAATATGTTACGTATATAATTTTTGTATATCTTTATTAAATAAATAAATTATACACATTCCATTATTTACAAATGGATTATCCAATAGTACTTAAGTTACTATAATATTATAAAGTAACTTAAAACATAACACGTATCAAATTTATGTATATTTTTATTATTTAAATATAAAACATATACATCAGATTAAATATTATTACTTAAGTTACCCTTTTATATATATGTATATAATATATATCTATATATATACATGCACAACTATCCATGGGCAATAATCCATACACATTCAACCTCCTATCCAAGTAGTCCATAGGACTCAATTAGTTGGCCCATTACTACTAACTATAACCATAAAAGAAAAATAAAATAAAATAATAAAAGAAAAGAAAACATTTAATTTACAATTAATTAAAACACCATTTAAGCACATAATCTAATTAAATAATTAACACATAGACAAATACAAATAATACATAAACAAATAATCAAATAATCAAGTAATACCTAATTCAATTAAACACATAAGCAATTGGTCAAATAATCAATTAAATAATTAAAAATACAATTAAAACAAATAAATAAATATCGAGACTATCCTTTTAAAATTAGGGGTATTACATTAGTTGGTATCAGAGCACTTCAGGTTCAAGTGTCCTTAGGGGTGCCTTTCGTTATGTGACTTCCGCGTTGCGTCTCTTAAAACTTAGAGCTCATATTATGATTCATTGTAATCTATTTACGGTTCGTTAGGAGGAGCTGATGTCAATTAGATTCTGTAGTTACAAAATGGTTGGCATTAAGAGGAGGATTGGGTTTAAGGCGAAGGCAATAAAAACCCAAAGAAGTAAATGAGTAAGTTATCGATTTCTTTGCCAGAAGCCAGAATTTGAGATCGAAGGTTTAGTTCCGGGTTGGTGTTACTTTAAAAGTATAAGCCAGTGAAGGATTTAGGTGTATGTGATAGGTCACCGCATATCGGGGCCAACACGACTTCAGTTGATCTCAAAAATGAGACAAACGAGGAGTAGGAGTCCGAAGAGGATCCATAGAGGAGAGTTCAGGGTATCCAAACAGAGAGGGTACTAAATCTTGAAGATGGATGATCGCACAAGGGTGATTTTATTTACTGGTAATATAGCAAATGATATTAGTAGAATTGGTGTTGATCAATTTACAAATAATAAACTTTCTTATCATCTCTAAAAGAGATATATAAGAAGTACTCTTTAGGAGCTTGGGAATTTGCTGGAGTTCTTATCAAAACGAAATATATGATTTTGTATCATGTTTAGAAGAGTATGTGGATTATGTTGTGACGTTCTAATTCACTTTATAAAGCCAAGTTAGATAGTTTACATTCCGTGTATAGGGAGGATGAGGGTTAAGCCCTCAGTATTTGCTTAAACTAATAAATGTTGCTTTTAAGCTATGTTTAAATGATATGTTTCAAGGTTGGATGAGTACCTATGAAACTATAAAAGGAAATTTTGTGAAACAATTTTTGCAAGTTGATTTCAGATGAGACTTTCTTTTCTAGAAAGAACGGAGTTTTAAGTAGGAATATATTTTGTGCTTTTGTGTTTGTCATACGTGTTTTAATTTTCGTTGATTTTTCTGATTAATTGTATGTGGTTTAGTTGGGGACACAAGTGTGTGATCAGCCAACTATTGTTTTAATAACATGGAGTCATAGCGCTATTTACGCTAAATTTGTGAGCATACGGTCATAGGATTTGGTAGATACACATAAATCTAACCAATCTATTGGACCTGGACATGTGTCATTATGGTGTGTTTTGGGATGGGATAATTAAACCATCATTACGAGTCAAACAATCTAGAACGATTAATTTGATATACTTTACGTTAGGTATGGATTCGTATCATATTACAACGTCATGATATTGGTGATTGTTAATGTTTCGGTATGCATGAGGTAGTGGTAAATAAAGATCACTAAAACGCCATGATGATATATCAGAGGTGCTGGATTTGCTGAACATCTTCTTGAAAATTTCAGAAGTTGTTACCAAGTCAGAAGGAGGATTTAGTACTAGATTAAATACTTATTGGAATGACACCAAGTGAGGATAGGAGACTGAATAAATATTCATCAGTAAATTCTTAATCAAGAATTTATTCAAGAGGGTGTGTCATTAGAGGAATTTGCCGGCGTTGCACATGGAGGAAACTAAGTCTCTTCATTTCCATAAATAATATGGAAATATTTTTTTTAGTCACAATTTGCAACAATTAGCTGTTGCAAGGAAATTAATGACTTATGTAGAGGATGAAAAGATTTCATATTCTTTTGAAGTTAGACAAAGAAGTCGGATTGTCATTAACTTGTCTTAAAGAAGCAGGGTGTGTCAAAGACAATATGGTGAGACCAAATACTTATATAAAGATGAGGTGCATGGTATGTAAGGAAAGGTCGTAGTTTGTTGACTTTTGTTAAGTTAAGTCATAGTTGACTATAGATAAATGGAATTATCGATTGATTTTCAATTTCAGTAAGTTTATCACGGATCAGTGGTGGATAGATTTAGTTATAGAATTCGCTTTTGAAGATGCTTCAATTTAAACATTGGGTACAGACGAAAGCTGGTGGTACTAGACTAACGATACTTTCTATGGACAAATTGGATGGAGGATGCACGGACTGAGTTTCACAACTTTTAGTTCTTCATCCTGGTGGAAACATGATGCTTCACGATAGGCAGGAGAAGGGACACAGTGATTTATCTCCAAGTCTAATATTTATTAGATAGTAGAGATGGACCATCAAAGATCACTAGATCATTTGCAGCCATTTCCTATATTAAAGTGGAAATGAGAGAGCATTTTACAGATATAGTTGCGGGATTTTTGATTTTACACAAGGGTCAGGATTCTGGATGGGAAATTGGTTGATTAATACATTAAGTCAGCTTGATTCTTGTCTATTTCGAACTGCTAGGACTTCAGTTTATACGAATAGAATGGATCACGAGACGGTTTAGATGGATTATAGTGGTGATTCACACTTTATATCAAGTTCCGTCTGGTGGAAGTAATGATGTAAATGGATACTCTCAACAAACGATAGAATATTTAAATCTTTCGGTTAGTTGTTGAGTTATTAGATGCATTTATAGCAGGTATAATACTAACACTTGTTATTACTATGATAGTTGAGAAGGTCAACTTTGAATATTGGAGCTGGCCTTGGAAACGGTGTTACTTTACTCAGATGGAGTTTAAGGTACTCGATGAGGATTTAGTAGGTTTCTGTAAATAGCGATATGACGATCGGGCGAATGAGCTGGAAAATTTATAATTTTTCTTGGTGTGATTAAACGGTTAGAAGGTACACCACGACATCAAATGTCAGTTTTGGTGAACAGGTACGGATAGGGACGTGTATATAATTGCCCTAAGTGTAAAACCTGCTACAAAGGTGGAAAGTTGATCATTAAATATCATAGGAATCTTTAGCCACTTCCTATAACAAATATGGAAGTTGAACTAAACAGGAGTGATAGTTGGTGGGAAGGATCGACATTGATTTGGAATTTCAATTTTCCATATGGAATCCGAGTAGTGGATTGAGAAAGATTGCTTGAGGACATAAATTTGAGTGATGCTTATTTTAGAACTTCATAATAGTTATATAGTTCAGTGATAATGGTATTATAACATGTGGATGTTCATTTTAGTGGATGCAAAGTGCTATTTCGAAGGAGCTTTATGAAAATTTTGGAGCGGCAGCTCTACTTCATATCTATAGACGAAGGAATTAATCGAGAGATTAAATTAGACCATAAAGGATATGTTTGAGGCATATATCCTAGATTTTCATGGACAGTTGCAAGTGTTTACTTCACTTGTCAGAATTTTGTCGGTAATATTGTTGGCACAAGGAGGTTAGTGTGACAACTTTGTAGGTTTTGTATCTTTCACAATGCATACCTCTTATTTGTTGGTTTGAAATGGAAGCAAGGGTTGTACAATCAAACCTTGACTTCATTTAAGAATACGTCGGAGAGAAATACTCCCCTTTATAGTGGATTGCGCACAATTTGAAGGCAGTAGTGGGATGTTGTAAATAATCGACCTCGTATACTAGATTTTCTATTAGGGAGTAGTTTGCTCGTTATGTCTTCTACGTAGGAAGAAAGGCGATTTTTGGAGAAAGGTCAATTTTACTTATTACATTGACTTTTAGAGGATTGTGTTTCGCAATTGAGGTAGTCGCCTCTGGATTAGCGTTACCAAATTATTAGCGCTGGGTGCATAGGAGTTTGTGCGTATATTCTATGACACTTGGAGGTATGTATATCATTCCCTTGTCGAAATGAGAGGATTACATTGTTATTTAATACAACCTATGCATTGTATGATTATGGTGTTTCTTACAATATAGGAACCATGTATACCACTTGGTATATTGGAGTTAAGTGGAGCCCTTATAGTGAGGTTACGTCTACTTGGGAATAGGAAGATGTTTTTCATTCACAATTTCCAAGCATAATGGAAGAAAGTAAGGGCGAATTCCGAGGACGGAATTCCTTTTGTTAGGGGGGAAGAATGTAATACCTCTAATTTTAAAAGGATAGTCTCGATATTTATTTATTTGTTTTAATTGTATTTTTAATTATTTAATTGATTATTTGACCAATTGCTTATGTGTTTAATTGAATTAGGTATTACTTGATTATTTGATTATTTGTCTATGTATTATTTGTATTTGTCTATGTGTTAATTGTTTAATTAGATTATGTGCTTAAATGGTGTTTTAATTAATTGTAAATTAAATGTTTTCTTTTCTTTTATTATTTTATTTTATTTTTCTTTTATGATTATGATTAGTAATAATGGGCCAACTAATTGGGTTCTATGGACTACTTGGATAGGAGGTTGGATATGTATGGATTATTGCCCATGGATAGTTGTGCATGTATATATATAGATATATATTATATACATATATATAAAAGGGAAAGTAATATATTAATTACTTTTATGGTAACTTAAGTAATAATATTTAATCTGATGTATATGTTTTATATTTAAATAATAAAAATATACATAAATTTGATACGTGTTATGTTTTAAGTTACTTTATAATATTATAGTAACTTAAGTATTATTGGATAATCCATTTGTAAATAATGGAATGTGTATAATTTATTTATTTAATAAAGATATACAAAAATTATATACGTAACATATTTTACTTACCTTTTTAATATATATAAAAGGGAAAGTAATTTATTAATTACTTTTATGGTAACTTGGGTAGTAATATTTAATCTGATGTATATGTTTTATATTTAAATAATAAAAATATACATAAATTTGATACGTATTATGTTTTAAGTTACTTTATAATATTATGGTAACTTAAGTATTATTGGATAATCCATTAATAAATAATGGGATGTGCATAATTTATTTATTTAATAAAGATATACATAAATTATATACGTAACATATTTTACTTACTTTTTTAATATATATAAAAGGGAAAGTAATTTATTAATTATTTTTATGGTAACCTAGGTAGTAATATTTTATCTGATGTATATGTTTTATATTTAAATAATAAAAATATACATAGATTTGATACGTATTATGTTTAAAGTTACTTTATAATATTATGGTAACTTAAGTATTATTGGATAATCTATTAATAAATAATGGAATGTTTATAATTTATTTATTTAATAAAGATATACATAAATTATATACGTAACATATTTTATTTACCTTTTTAATATTTTATTTTTTATTTTTTTTAAGTTGACTTGGATTTAGAAAAGGGTTAGGGTTATTTTATTTAGCCTATAAATATATAGTTATAGGTTGTAAAAGGGGGTTAGAAATATTCACGTGATATATGCTAGAGAGAGAAAGAGAGAGAGTTAGAGAAGGAAGGAGGAGAAAAACCCTGTAGAGAGAAGATCAAGGAAGAAAAAATTTAACTTTCGATCAGAAAGTTTAAGGCAAGTTCTTCTTCTATCTCTTTCCCTTTGATTCGTGTTTCTGTACATGCCTAGGAAATTCCATAATTTATTAAACACATAAAATTAAATAATTATGCATGTTTAATTGGGTTAGAACATATGTTTTATGAAATTGGTTCATATCTGTTCTTGTGTTATGAATTGATAAAATGCATGATTTTGATTTGATTTCTTATGTGAATTTTTACATGTTTAAATTATGTATTTTTCATATATGTGGAATGATGGAACGTAGAAACATGCCTAGGATTCCTGAACATTAAATAGGGACTAGGTTTGGGTTTTAATAAATTTAAATAGACTCAATCATAATGATGCTTGCTATTTGAATGTTTTAAACAAACGAATGGATTTAATCTTTTAAAATATTTTAACAATTGAGATTAAATGTGTAGGATGAATTGGATATAGAGAATTATTATTTAACGGTATAATAAAATATCATCATGTATAAGATTCAGTTTGTGTATGACATATGATATAGGAAGTTTAAAGAAATAATAAGTCATTCCTATTATGTGATAACTTGATATCATATTTATCATAGTTATTTATGAAATGTTTGATGTATTTCCTTAATTGTTACATCAATTGTTGGATTGTGTGGTTTAATGCATCGGTATGGGACGGCGGCATTCTAGGGATGGATTAACTTATCAGTTAAGTCTTACCTATTTTATATAAGGGAATGGATTAAGTAAAATGTTAAGTCCTACTTATATTTAAGTCAGGTCAGCTGAACAAGTTGAATGACTTATGGAGGATTAATTTATTATATAAGGGAATGGATTAACTAAAATGTTAAGTCCTACTTATATTAAAGTCAGGTCAGCTGAACAAGTTGAATGACTTATGGAGGATTAATTTATACTGGATAGGATGGTTACTAGATTATATATATATAAGTATGGTGCCATGATATGAGCTTGAGTCTCAGGATCAATGGTTAGGGCGCGTATATCGCCAGGGATGTGTAGCTAGATATAGTGTAGTTGTGTACCCTGGTAGGTCTAGGTACTCATGCCCACTATATGTGCGTTTTGCATGTTGCCTACTATTCAGGTTGAGACAACCCTATAGTCTAGTGAGGTTCCTTTAGTGTGTATATATATATATACGGACTATTAGTTACTGTTGAATTGACTAGGATGTATACGTGTATCAGATCTTTGCTTAGACTGTAGTAGAGTAGAACTTGTTTGTGGGCCTGACCCACCATTATTTTTCAGGTGTTCGTCACGAGTAGATGTTGTTCGTGCTGAGCGGGGATCAGTCTACTTCATTCTTCCGATGCTACATAGGAGTTCCTTTATGATTCAGTTTCCTGTTTCAGATTACTGTCATTTGTTTAGTTTGGATTTTTTAGGGGTCCACACAGTATGGATTCCCGAGTTGTATTTTGGAGAATCAGTTGTATCAGAAGAGTTTATTAATTAATGAAAATATATTATGAGGTTTATTATTAGATTATCATTTTAGTTTCTTGTCAGCATTTTATTTATTATTCTTTATTCTTTTGTACTCTGTGTTCGTTTATTATCAATTTGTTTTGATATCCTCGGGTATTTGGGCGTGGGCCTGGCCAACCCACATTCAGAAATTCGGGGGTATCACATATATTATATAAGATCCATACTCTGGCCTAGAAGGAGAGTAATATATTATATAAGGTCCATACTCTGGTCTGAAAGGAGAGTAATATATTATATAAGGTCCATACTCTGGCCAAGAAGGAGAGTAATATATTATATAAGGTCCATACTCTGGCCTGGAAGGAGAGTACTATATTTTAATGCCTTGTAAAGTTGGAAGTTATATGTTAATGAAGTTTAATTGAAGTTATCAGATAATATTTATTTATATTACTTTAATGTAGTAGTGTTGCATTCACTGGGCTTTAAGCTCACTCCTTCTATATCTATAATTTTTCAGGTTTAAGGTGGATTGCTACTGTCAGGTCTAGAGTCTTGGGTGTGAATGGGGAAAAAAACAATGGAACGTATTTTGTATAAAATGTAAATATTGTAGTAGAATTTAATATTGCGACTTTTAGTTAATTGTTTAGTTTTCTTAGAACTTACAAGGTGGATTTATTGTTTATTTTTAATTGTAAACTTTTAAGCAGACACTCTGATATAGGATGACGTCACGTATGTATGTGGTTAATATAGAAGGTTAGATACATTCCAATTATTCAATTTATTAAATATTGTAAATTGGGTTGGGGTGTGTCACGTATCCTCTCCAGAGGGCATCTCTTCCTTTTTTTCTCTCCTCTCTCTCTAAATCTCAGAGACAACACCACTCAAAAAAATATGGCGTCGAGAGGAAAAATATCACCAAACGTCGTTAATGGCGGTAACTACAAGGAGATGTGTTTAAGAGGTGTGAGGAACCTTCGACACCGCTGACGCAGCGATGTATGAGTTTCGCGATGCCAAGGCCAATACCATATTCCCTAGCTGCACCGAAATCACCTCTGTCAACAAAGCTCAAAGCCCTAGCTATAGCAGTACCGTCGAGTCCTCTAGTTCTATGTCATTGACCGCCGAAGCTCCGCTTTTGTCGCTGTAGTTTGACCTCAACCTCAGCGATTCCTCCTCCGTCATTGATTTCAATTACTCTGAACGCAGTCTGTCACACCCAGAAATCCAATAACTCGGGTCGCGAAAAAATAAAAGAAAATAAAATAAAATAGATAATTAAATAATTAAATAGATAAATAATTAATTGGAGAAAAATCAAAGTCATTCATCTATACTCTTATTTACGTAAGAAAACTCATTATCACGTTCATGGATTTATTTGATTATCCCCACTATTTTTATCTAAACTAACCATTTAATACCACAAGTAAATAATTGACAACAACAACAATAATAATAATAATATCTGGTCGTCAACTCCAAAGGAAGAGGTCGACAACACAGTAAACAATTCTTTGCTGCTCCAAAACAATTAGGATGACCAATTAATTAAGTAATTGACATAATAGTAGTATGCCATTTAAATCATCAATTGGTCTCATGTTAACAACAAATCAATCTATAAAAATCATAAATTATGTCTGCAGTAATAGACATAATCTCATTTCTTGACTAACATAAAAATCACATGCGTGGAGGCCACTATATAGTAAAAATGATGAGACTAATATGAGTTGACATACAAGTGTCAACAAATCAATATATAACATTAGCTGGACACCTAATCATTACATTACAAAATTTCAATAGTAAGATGAATACTGGCCTAACTCAAATATACATAAGCATACAAATATAATAATAATAGTTTCATAAAAATAAATAATAGCATGTTTAATTAACCATTTGTATTAGACTATCCAAATGAACCCACGCGTACACAACTTAAACAATAATTGTTCAATCCCACCACATAAGTCATGACCACTATGGCTTCATTACAATCCATAAAGTGAAAAATGAGGATTAATGCTATAAGATTACATGAAAAGAGATGAGAGAGAAAATTCTATAGAAATCCAAAAGATACATGGGTGATTTCCTAAGCTATTTCCCTCCTCCAAAAATACATACATGTGTCATCAAATACATTATCCAAATACATCATGAGTCAAAATACAAGTCTAAAAGTAAGCTACACAATGGATGTCACAATTATCATAAATAGCTCAAAAACGTTATCAAGGTCCTAATCAAGTTAGGGATGAGGAACCTCTTCTTGGGCAATGCCCTTTCTTGAAAAATATAAGAATCAACGGGGTGAGCAACGAATTGCTCCGTAGAAATGTCTTATGACTATAAACTAGGTTTCTTAAAATTCTATAAACATAGCAAGGCCATACAATATAAGGAACATGCTTCCTAACGTCTAGTTTCAAGGGAAACGTAAATAAGATCATCATAGTTTAGCATAAACAAATTTAATCCATTCATCAAGACAAACATAAATAATATAGTGTAATGTATATAAATTAACAAGTTGCAATAACACATAAATGCCAACCTAAAAATAAAAGTAGAAATCAAATAATGGTATAACTTAGAATACACCCACACTCCCGGTCACATAGCCATGTTATGCGCCTAGATAAAAATAGTCGTTCTCAGATTACTAGTCCGCCAGAAACTAACTGATTGAGCAATATAAAGTAGGGAAACTCATGTTTCACCAGCGAGCGACAAGCCCTCGCATTCACAAAGTTACAACCCCCAAGTATCTCCCAAAATCAACAAACAAGTCTACAAAATAATCCATACATCATGATATGCCCAAATTGCACTACGCAAGCGCACATAAATTATACTAATCGCACAATCCATGTCCTATGGTCCAAACCACTATAATGGCATACTCTTTGATACAATGTCAACAAATTGGGTATTTTAAAGTCATATGATTTCATGTTGTCACTATATCAAATTTTAAGTGTACAAAAGTTTAACATAATTATAGAAATATACATCTTCAAAGTTAAGACTCACAAAATAACAATTACAAGATGAATCAATGAACAACCACAACATGTAAGGCACTTTAATTACAAGTAATCGTGCACACTAAGATTTAGCACTTTAACAAACATCAATAATATCAACAATGAAACAAATAACATGTTAGACATGAAAATTAATACAATAACTCAATAAAACATTATGGACATGCAATTAAATCATTATATAACTCTTTAATCCAACCCACACACACAAGTGTATGCATAACTCACACAATGGTCATAAAATCCCAAGAATTCCTAGGTTATAAGCACAATACACCCCTATCTCAAGTTAGGAACAAACCCTAGCTACTCCAAAGGAAAAATATGCTCCAAATTTGAAATTGATTGAGGGGTTCTATAGCCATCGATGACCCCGTTAACTTTCCCTTCTATGGCAAGCTCAAAATCTCAAAGGTTGGAGGTGAAATGGTGAAAAAATGGTTGAAGTAAAATGAAAAAGAAAAGAAAAGGAAAGAGGAAAGAGAGTGGCAGTAGAGTGAGGGAATGGGATGGTTTGGCTTGTCTTCCACTTTCTCTCTCTACACACACACACACGTATACATATCACACACATTCTTATCCATAAAATCTCATCAACTAGTCATCCACAGGCCCCACAACATAACAAAATGCACTAATGTCCCATAAATGAAAATAATTACTTACAAGCATAATATAAACACTACAATTTCATGAATAATGGTAATGCAATTAAAAATAAATATAAAAAGAAAAAAAATATATTCGGTCCTCACATCCTCCCCAACTAGACGGATTTCGTCCCCGAAATCAGGTCATACGCAGTAGAGTGAGGGAATGTGATGGTTTGGCTTGTCTTCCACTTTCTCTCTCTACACACACACACACACATATATATATCACACACATTCTTATCCATAAAAATCTCATCAACTAGTCATCCACAGCCCCCACAATATAACAAAATGCACTAACGTCCCACAAATGAAAATAATTGCTTACAAGCATAATATAAACACTACAATTTCATGAATAATGGTAATGCAATTAAAAATATATATAAAAAGAAAAAAATATATATTCGGTCCTCGCATCCTCCCCAACTAGACGGATTTCGTCCTCGAAATCAGGTCATACCTCAAGTCGCAAACAAATCCGGGTACTTGGAGCGGACATCCTCCTCCTGTTGCCAGGTAGCCTCCTTAACTCTGTGATTCCTCCATAAAACCTTAACCAATAGAATGGTCTTGTTTCTTAACACTTACTCCCTAGTGTAGAGAATCTACATTGGCCCCTCCTCATAAGTGGCATCGTCATCAATTTTAATGTCAGCCCATTTCAAAATGTGTGATGGATCTGGCTCATACTTCCTCAACATAGAAACATGGAAGACATTGTGAACCCTATCCAAATATGGCGGTAACACCAAGCGATATGCTACTTCACTAACGCAATCCAAGATCTCGAATGGCCCAATGAACCTAGGAGACAACTTGCCACTCTGCCCAAAATGCAACAATCCCTTACATGGAGCGATCTTGAGAAAAACATGGTCTCCCACCTCGAACGATAAAGATCTCCTCCTCTTGTCAGCATAGCTCTTTTGCCAACTCTGAGCCATGACCAACCGTTGTTAAATCAAATTTATTTTCTCTGTGTTCTCAATGACAATGTCGGGACCCAAGGTAGCCATCTCTCCTACCTCAGTCCAACAAACTAAAGATTTACAAGGTCTGCCATATAATGCCTCGAAATGTACCATCACAATGCTAGCCTGATAGCTGTTGTTATAGGCAAACTACACCAAAGGCAAGTGATCCTCCCAACTACCTCTAAAATCTAAGATTCATGCTCGTAGCATATCCTCCAACATCTGAATGGTACGTTCCAACTGACCATCAGTCTGAGGATGGAATGGTGTGCTAAAATGGAGCCCTATATCAAGAGCCTCTTGAAAACCCTGCAAAAAATGTGAAGTAAACTATGGATCCTTATCCAAAATATTGGACACCAGAACCCTATGGAGCCTGACAATTTGCCCCATATATTGCTTACTGAGCTTCTTTGCATGATCACATACTTGCATAGGCAAAAAGTGAGCTGTCTTTGTTAACCTGTTGACTATGACCCAAATGACGTTATTTCCCTTATTTAACGTCGGAAGTCCAATCACAAAATGCACGGTAATATGCTTCCATTTCCACTCTACTACTAGCAATGGTTGCAATAAACTTGCTGGCCTTTGATGCTCGGCCTTCACTTGCTAACAAGAAAGGCACTTGGCCACAAACTGTGCAATATCCCATTTAATACCCTTCCACCAAAACTGGTGTCTCAAGTTGTGATACATTTTGGTACCATTTGGATGAACTGCAAGTCGAGAGTGGTGAAAGTCCCAAATGACACTATCACGACAAGACAAAGGGACAGACATCTTTCCCTTAAACCTAAGTCCTCCATCTGAGTACAAAGTCCAACCCTCCACAAACTCGCCACTTGAAATCCGTGTGCGAATGGACTCCATCTCATTATCTTGTTTTTGTGCCTCAATTACCTCGCTAACAAGGGTTGGTTGAGCCACAAGGCTAAATGAAGTAGTTGGTGCATCATCATCACTGAAATACAGACCCATCTCTACAAAATCTTCCATCATTTTCCATTCTCAGATGGCAATGCTAGTCAAGTTCCCACGTGACTTCTTACTCAAGGTATTTGCCACAATGATGGACTTTCTTAGGTGATACTGCAAATCAAAATTATAGTCCTCCATATACTCCACCCATCTTTGTTGCCTCATGTTCAAGCCCTTTAGTGAGAAAAGATACTTGAGACTCTTATAGTCGGAGAAAGCCTCAAACTTCTTCTCGTACAAGTAATGTTTCCATCCTTTAAATGCAAAAATCACTACCGCTAACTCCAAATCATGAGTCGGATAGTTCTGCTCGTGAGTCTTCAACTGTCTAGACCCATAAGCAACCACTCGTTCCGTATGCATCAAGATACAACCCAAATAATCACGTGAAGCATCGCAATAGATCACATAACCCAAACCACGTTCGAGAATCACCAAAACTGGAGCTGTAGTTAATCTGGCCTTCAACTCCTGAAAGGTTAGGTCACAAGCCTCATTCCATACGAACTTGATTCCCTTATGGTTAAGTCGAGTAATAGGTGCCGCTAAAGGAGAGAAATCCTGAACAAATCTCCGATAATAACCGGCTAGGCCAAGGAAACTCCGAATCTCAAATACACTTTTGGACTCTCCCAATCTATCATTGCTTCAATCTTTGAAGGATCAACTGAAACTTCTCCTCCCGAGACAACATGTCTAAGGAACTTCACTTCCGGTGGCCAAAACTCGCACTTCTCGTACTTGGCATACAACCGGTTATCCCTAAGATCTACAACAATCTTCTCAAGTGAAACTTATGCTCCTCCTCCGAAGATGAGTACACGAATATGTCGTCAACAAATACCACCACAAACTCATCAAGATAGGCACTAAACGCTCAGTTCATCAAGTCTATAAAAGTTGCTGGAGCATTGGTCAAACCAAATGGTATCACAAGGAACTCGTAATGGCCATACTGTGTGCGAAAAGCGGTCTTAGAGATATCCTCATCCCTGACTCTCAACTGATAATACCCTAATGTGATACGCCTCAGATTCGAGACATGGGTTGATCAGGCCCAAGCCCAAACCCGAGGGAATATCAAACAATTAAAGTATTTTAAAACGAACATAGAATAAAAATTTAAGAATTTAAATAATGAAACCGAAAGAAATATAAAATCCTCCAAATGATACTGAATAATAAAACTCCAATTCTCCAAAACCTCCAAGTGTACAACTTGGGAATCTATCTAGTGGATCCCTAAACCAGAAATCCCAACTGAACTGAATACTGAAAATAAATCAAACTAGAACATCGAGAGAAGTCCTACGTAAGCAGATGAATGAGAGACTGTCCTCGACAAGCACGATCAAGCTCTAAGGCTGGAACCGTCCTGTACCTGAAAAGAGTAAAAGAGTGGGTCAGGCCCACGAACAAGTTCTAATCTAACTGCAATCAGTGACCCGATACGCAGATACACCCTAGATACCTCACAATAAATATCCAGTCCATACATATATATATCCATACTAAAGGACATTCACTGGACTGTAATAGTGGTCTCAACCTGAATAGAAGGTCACATGCGAAAATGCATTCAAAGGTGGGCATGAGTACCTAGACCTAACAGGGTACACCTCAACCTATCATAGCTGTAATACCCCTAGTTTTCAAAAGGATAAAAAGGGAATTTAAATTTAATTATGTGATTTATGTGGTTAATTTGCCTAGTTGATTTAGTGTGAATTTATTTTCAATTAATTGGTTATTTGTTATTATGTATTTAAGTGATTATTTGTGTTTGTTTAATTGATTTAGTTAATATTTGTGTAATTGATTCTATTTGCATTCATTGTTTAAGTTAATTATTTAATTGTTCTATTTTAATTAGTTGTCTTAATTGTTTTAATTTAATGATTTTAATTGAATTAATTTTGTGGGATTTAATACTTTAATTGTTTAAATGACTGGCTTTAGTTACATGGATTTGGTTTTCAACGTGACTGTTATATATATAGCTTTTCATAGGTAGCCGTCATTAATTATCACTTAGGTTTACCTATGGGCCGAGTTATATATGGATTAGGGTTTAATATCTAAACCTATATATATGTATATTATGGTGGACTAGGGTTTAAGTCATCACAAAACAAAACGTAGGTTTTCTGTAGAACAGAGATACAGTGAGGTATTGAGAGACACAGAGGGAGAAAAAACCAGAGAGTGGTCTGGAGAGGAAAACATAGAAAGAGAATCACAGAGTGTCTTGAGAGATTAATTAAGGGGTTGCTTCGGGATGGAATTAAGAAGCAACAGTGGAATGAAACTGTGATCAGAGGAGAAACGGTCTTAATGAATTCTGGAATTTAGCAACGGCGTTAAAAAATTTCAAACCGGAATCTTAAGGCAAGTTTCATTTCTCTCCTTCCTGTAAACTTGTGTTCTGTGCATCTTAATAGTCTCCAGGAACCTAATTAACTTTTAAAACAGACTTGTATGAATATTAGATTGGGTTGTAATCTGTTTGATGCTTTTATAACTGAAACTGTGTTTTCTTACATAAATTGCTTTGAATCGGTTATAGTTTTTGTCAAGCAATGTTAGATGGAAATTGAGGAGTTGTTAGGACTGTGAGGGCTTAATTTAATTCTAAATAGTCTAAAAACAAAGGGGACAGAAGGTTGAACCTCGCCGGAAACACAGATGACAGCCAGACGAAGCAAAACGAAGTCTTGGATGCAGAGACGGCTCTCAGAGGGTGAGAGACGGCTCTCTAGGAGAGGGAGCCGTCTCCCATAAATGTAGTGCCGGCTCTCCATGAGGGAGAGCCGGCTCTAGATAATGAAGAGCCGGCTCCCACGGGGGGGAGTTGGCTCCCTTGAACAGATACCCCTTTGGGGGTATTTTCGGCATTTTTCTGCCTCTAAGGCCCTAAACGAAGTTTCTGGAAAATAAAAGGGGTTCTAAATAATTAAAAATTTACCTATTGGAACCTTTAAACAGAGGGTTTATGCTAGGGTTTAATTCTAAGGGGCATCATGAACATAAACGTTATTAATATGTATGCTGTCCGGAAGAAAGGATGGGAGACGAAAAGGCTAGTTGTTTCCGCAAATTCAATGAACTGATATAACGGATATTGTTGGGATTTTTTAGTAATGATATCTAAGATATATATGAGTCTCAAGAAGGTTGGTTGGGTTGTGGTTGTGGTTGACATGTAATTTCAAATATATATAGTTGCATGCTGTGAGGAGTAGAGGAAATTCTAACTACTGGGTTATTTTCACCAGTTAAATGGGCTAGTATATTGTACCATTGGGGACTTATATGAGGTATGGTTTGACTTCTCTGTGTTATACTATATCAAGCACAGGTTTTAAGTTGGAGGATTAAAAGGACGTCATATGATGCAAACATAAATTTTTATGCCATCAGGGGGTTGAGGAGGTTTGCATTACTAGTCTTTGTTTTAATGATCTTTATGAACTAGTATGAGGGTATGGTTTGGGTTGAATGGTATTTTGTGCTCAGTTCATAATTCTGATAATCATTATACCCTGCTATGGTTGTTAATTGAAGAACTGATTTAGTTTCTGTTTTGTCAATTGGATGGATGTGGATAATTTAAATTGTTTAACAGTACTATAACAATTTAACAGGAGTTTTATGATTATAATCATATACTGGATGCATAATAGGATCTTAATAATACCTGTTTTCTGTTATATTGGTTCATGGATATACTTGATGTTCTAATGAATGTGCATCACTGGTGGATCATTTGCATTATATGTACCGGTATGGGATGGTGACATATCAGGATGGATTAGATTAAAAAGCTAAGTCCTACCCCTTCATACATACGGAATGGATTAACTAAAACAGTTAAATCCTACATGGATGCATGTCCTGTCAATTAAAACAGTTGAACGACATAACGGATGTTTGTTTTATCTTTCTGCATTAGGAAGGAATTTATATATATATTTATGGTACCGTGATACGAGCTTAAGTCTCCTGATCACGGTTAGGGTGCGTATATTGCAAAGGTTGAGTAGCTAGATATAACTAATGTTCCTTGGTAGTTCTAAGTACTTGGCCGCTGAAAAGCGTGTTTTATATGTCACCTTCTACCCAGGCTGGACTATGTTATAGTCTAGTGAGCATCCTATAGTGTGTATATATATATGGACTATTTTAGATATTGCCTAGCAATCTAGGATGCATCTGCGTATCGGGTTTATGTACGGATTGTAATAGGATGGAACTTGCATGTGGGCCTGACCCACCTTTATTTTTCAGGTATTCGCCAGTACCAGCTTAGAGTTTGATCGTGTTGATGCAGATACAGACACTCACTCTTCCGGTTACATAGGATTTCCTTTTTATTATGGTTTTGGATTTTAATTCTGTAAATTTATATAAAGATTTGGATTTAAGGGTCCACTAGGTGGATTCCCGAGTTGTACGGATTTAAATTATATTAAATTATTATTTAAGGTTTGAGGATTTTCATTTTAGTATTCTTTCTGTTTATTATTATTTAAATCTTATTTCAGTTTTTCCTACTTGTTTACATATTGATTGTTTGGTATCCTTTGGATGTGTGCTCGGACTTGATCAACCGTGGCTCTAGAAACGAGGGGTATCACAATAGCCAGCTACGCATCCACTGCATATACGTACCCTAACTAACAAGCCTGAGACTCAAGCTCATCTCGTGGTACCATAACCATATATCTAAAGTTCGTCCAAAACCAGAGTATGTCAATCAATTGTTCATTGATCTGACATACGAATTAAAATCCAGTTAATCACTTAATTTGTTCAGCTGACATGACTTAACTACAAACAATAGTTAATCCATGTAGTCACTCAACTTACTCAGTTGATCTGACCTAAACATAAGTAGGATTCAATGTTTATAATCCATTCCCTTATTACAGTAGGTTAGGTCTTAGCGTTTTGAGCTAAACCATCCCTAGTATGCCACTGTTCCATACCGGTGCATACAATCCACAACATCCATATTAACTACAGAACCTAAATAACAGTTCAGTAATTAAAGTCCAAACCACAATCCAGTTATAAACCATAATCCAGGTAATTGCAGAGTAAGGTAATATTTCAGCAATTACAGTTTAAAAACCATACTCCAGTTAATTGCAGAATGATATATAATACTTCAACAATTAAATTCCAAAACCATTATCCAGTTAATTACAGAATAGTGTATGATATTACAGCAATTAAAACTCAAAGTATAATTCAGTTCAAAACCATATAAACTACAGAATTATAAAGAGTAGTTTAGCAACCAAAGTCCAAAGCATGCCTAGGTCCAATTAGTTAAATGAAAAACTCTACTATGCCTCTAAAATAAGATTTAAACTCATATTATATTGCATTAAATTGCCAAAATTAAGCTAAGCAATTTCATTCCTTACATCAGTTAACAGCATGCAAAGTTGTATACTTTCCTACTGTTTGATCCTTTAGCATAGCAACATAAACTATGCAATATGAGATTTTAAAACACCTGAAACTTGAATTAAGAACCCCAGTATACTCCCAACCTAGTTCAAAAGAATTTAAATCATCTATCGTCCAAACAGTATTAAAAAATACCCCAATACGCATCAAAATAGGAGAGCCTGCTCTCAGAACTTGAGAGCAGGCTCTCTTAAAGCATGGAGCCTGCTCATGCTTCATGAAGCCGGCTCAGAGGGCCTTGGAGCCGGCTTTGGACTCCCCAGAGCCGGCTCTGAAGATGAGGGAGCCGGCTCCCTCTTCCATGGAGCCGGCACTCTCCCTCTCTGAGAGCTCTGCTGCGTTTTCGACTGTCGTCTTCGACTCCGGCCACTTCCAGCCTTTCTGTTTGGTTTTAAAACTGTTCCTAAGAGTCTTATTAATACCCAGTAGCATCCCAATGGTTTGTTCACAGCAGTTGGAATCAATTACAAAGATTAAAATTGCTACAGATTTAATATGCTTTAAAAAACAAAATTAAAACCAGACACGCACGAACTGTAACAGAATTGATTTCGACACATACAAATCATCAATATAGCATATAATAAACATGTAAGTTTCTGTTAATGGTCAAATAAACCCTAGAGACTATCTAGGTGCACGGAACACAAGCCAACGGGAAAGAGGAAGAAAAGAACTTGCCTGTGATTTTAGTTATGAAATCTCGGTGTCGTTTCTAAATTTCTGGCAACCACTGAATCCCTTCAAGCCTCCTATGGTTTTGGTTTAATCCACCACAACCCTTCCTTGGTCCTCTCTGGTTTTCCTCCTTGACAGCCCTTACGGTGCTTTGTTCTATCAACCCTCTCTTTACAGAACTAACTTTATAATTCTCAAACCCGAAACTAAAACGTAATGGTGTATTTATAGGCTTAGAAACATATAACCCTAACCCAAATATGATCCGAGAAAAAATAGATAACAGCTAAGTCGGCTAATACGTGAATTTTAATTTAAAGCTATAACCATAACTGTTACTAATTAATACCTTAAAACTGTTACTAATTTAATCTAATTACACAAATTTAGTCTAATTAAAACATTTAATGAAACTAACTTACACATTAAAAATTAAAACATTTAATCCAATTAAAGAAAATACAAAAGACAATTAAATCAACAATTCAACTACAGAAAATACAAGAAATCAATTAATGCCATTTAAATACAAGAAATCAATTAAATCAAATAAATAATTAAAACACTTAAATAATTAAACAACTAAGCAAATAGTCACACAAAAATGCAATAAAATAATAATTAAAATGCCGAGACTATCCTTTTAAAATTAGGGATATTACAACTAACCTCAAGTCTATCTTCGAAAAACACATAGCTCCCTTCAATTGATCAAACAAGTCATCTATCCTCGGCAAATGATACTTGTTCTTGATTGTAGCATGGTTCAACTTGCAATAGTCAATGCAAAGTCTAAAAGACTCATCCTTCTTCTTCACAAAAAGAACCGGTGCTCCCCACGGTAAAGTACTAGGGCGAATGAAGCTTTTTGCTTTCAAATCATCCAACTGGCTCTTCAACTCATTCAACTCCGCTGATGCTATGCAATATGGCACCATAGAGATAAGTGCAGTACCGGGAATAACGTCAATGGCGAACACAATATCCCGTATAGGAGGCAATTCTGTCAACTCCTTCGGAAAGATATCAACGAACCCACTAACCACCGTTGGAAAACTATCACCCAGACTCCATTCTTCCTCGACTAAAAGACTGGCCAAGTAGAACCTGTAACAACCCTAATCACCAATACCATAAATAGTCAAAATGTGGGAATCGCTCCGATCTCCGACAAAGCAGAAACAATCTCCCTTGGGAGTAAATACGGTCACCCTCCCTTGGAAGCAATCAATGGTGGATCAGAAAAAGGACAACTAATTTATCCCAAGAATGACGTCAAAACCCGTCATCTCAAGAGGAATAAATTCGAACCACAATATCTGCCCGACTATGTCAATAGCACAACCCTGACAAATCCTATCCAACTTATCTGGTCCCCCAACCGGTATGTCAACGCAAAGAACCCCATCCAAGGACGTGATCTCTAACCCCAATGAATGTGCAAATGATGATGAAATGAATGAATATGATGTAGTTGAGTCAATCAAAACTCTAGCCCATGAACTGAACATAGGAATTATACCTCGAACAATTAAAGGTCCTATTGAAGTACCCGCCTGAGGAAGAGCAAAAACTTTAACATGCACTCATGAACTCTGCTGTCCACCACCCTGATACCCTGACTGTCGTGAAGACATACTAGGTGTAGAGTCCCTAACAGGTCGTGAGCTCTGAACTGAAGTTGCAGGCTCTAGTGTCTAAAGAACCTGAATCCAGACTAAATCGCGAATGACTGTGATAGCTTGAACTATGATCTCGTACTACCACGTGATCCACTCCCTATCTGTGGGCACTCCCTCTTGAAATGTCCTATCTGACATAAGCATTGAAAGTCCAGTCGAAACAGCAAAAAACTATGTGGTAGGTATCCAAAGCTATGAGCAACGTGGCCTGATGTGTCCTGATAATGACAATGGTGGCAGACCACCTCACGTGTGGATCCCAAAAATAAGGGAATCATAGGTGCAGGACATGCCTGCTACTAGGACCTCTGTGAGTGTGAACTGCCCCCTCCTCCTCCTCCGCCTCTAACCCTCTTCAACTGACTCCCTGAAGATGAAGCCTTACCCCTAAAATGCCTCTTGGACTCCCTGATCTGCTGCGAGTCCCTATCCTCTGCCTCCACAAGTAATGCCCGCCTAACTACCTCAAAATAGACCCTCAAATCCAAGACTAAAACATGGGGCCTAATGTTAAGGTGTAGGCCATCCTGAAACTTCAAGGCCCTGTCCTCATCGGTCCGTACCAAGTCCAGTGCATAGCGGGAGAGAGACGTAAACTTATTCTCACACTCCATGACACTCATACTCCTTTTGGTAGAGGCCATCTAACTTCTTTCTCATTTCCCTTCTTGCGGTCCTTGGGAAAAACTTGTCATAAAAGAGCCCCTGGAAGACTTCCCAAGTCATTATCTTAATATCATGGGTGTTGGTGATAGATCTCCACCAAACCTCGGCATCACCTGCGAATAAAAAGGACGCTAGAGTGATCCTCAACCAATCTGTAGGCACCGTTATACCATCAAGCTTCTTGACCGCTTGGTCAAGCCAAAACTCTGCCACTAGTGGGTCAAAACCCCCTACAAATGGCTCAAGCTTAAGCCTCCGAAACGTCACGAGGTATTCCATAGTTGGGTTAGCCGCTACCGGCTCCACTATCTGCTCTAAAGGCCTCAATCCTGTGGTAGCTCTCCGAACCACCTCCTTCATGGCTACTGTAAGTCCACGTGTCATCTCCATCATCAGTTGTGTGCCATCAAAAGGAAAAGGTTGTGGGACAACACCCACACCTCTGCTCCTATCCCTCCTGGGGTAAACCATGTTCCTAAGAAGTTGTGTCTTATCCACATGCTCCCTAAGGTCAGGACGCGAAGTCTTTCTAGTCTCATGTCTAGGCAGCATGGTTCTATAAGTACACTGGAAACAGATGAATATATATATAAGTCAATAATCAAATGGAAGTGCTCACAATCCCATTCAACTCACTCAATGGAAGCATGAAACGCAATGCATGATAATGCGAACAAACATGTAAATCAAGCTAAGTCATAAAACAAAATGTCCTAAACAATTAAGCATATAACCACGTAACAAATAATCATCATGTAAACATGAAATACGAAATAAACCCAACCCGTCATCCTTAGGTTTTTAAACCCGGATGCTCTGATACCATGCTGCCATGCCCCGAAATCCCATGACTCTGGTCGCGAAGAAATACAAGAAAATAAAATAAATTAGATAATTAAATAATTAAATAGATAAATAATTAATTGGAGAAAAACCGAAGTCATTCATCTATACTCTTATTTACGTAAGAAAACTTATTATCATGTTCATGGATTTATTTTATTATCTCAGCTATTTTTATCCAAACTAACCATTTAATACCACAAGTAAATAATTGACAACAACAACAACAACAACAACAACAATAATAATAATTATTATTATTATTATCATTATTATTAATACTATTATAATAGAAGATTTGGTCGTCAACTCCAAAGGAAGAGGTCGACAACCTAGTGAACAACTCTTTACTGCTCCAAAACAATTTGGATGACCTATGATTTAAGTAATTGACAAAATAGTAGCATGACATTTAAATCATCAATTGTTCTCATGTTGATAACCTGAAAGTCAGTGAGCTGTGACAAATCTGTAGTAATGGACATAATCTCATTTCTTGGCTAATATAAAAATCACATGCGTGGAGGCCACTACATAGTAAAAATGATGAGACTAATATGAGGTGATATACAAGTGTCAACAAATCCATATATAACATTAGATGGACACCTAATCATTACATTACATAATTTCAAAAGTAAGATGAATCCTGGCCTAACTTAAATATATATAAACATACAAATATAATAATAATAGTTTCATAAAAATAAATAATAGCATGTTTAATTAACCATTTGTATTAGACTATCCAAATGAACCCACATGTACATAACTTAAACAATAATTGTTCAATCCCACCACATAAGTCATGGCCGCCTCATTACAATCCATAAAGTGAGAAATGAGGATTAATGTTATGAGATTACATGAGAAGATATGAGAAAGAAAATTCTAAGGGAAATCCAAAAGATACATGGGTGATTTTCTAACATTAATCCAAAAGATATATAAGGGAAATCCAAAAGATTACATGAGAAGATATATAAGGAAAATCCAAAAGATACATGGGTGATTTCCTAAGCTATTTTCCTCCTCAAAAAATATATACATGTGTTATCAAATACATTATCCAAATACACCATGAATCAAAATACAAGTCCAAAAGTAAGCTACACAATGGATGTCACAATTGTCACAAGTAGCTCAAAAAAGTTGTCAAAGGTCCCAATCTAGCTATGGATGATCGAGGAACCTTCTCTTGGGCAATGCCCTTTCCTGAAAAATATAAGAATTAACGAGGTGAGTTATGAATGCTCCGTAAGAATGTCTCATGAATATAAATTAGGTTTCTCAAAATTCTATAACCATGGCATGGCCATACAATACAAGGAACATGCTTACTCTTAAGGGAAACCTAAATAGGATCATCCTAGTCTAACAAAAACAAATTTAATCAATTCATTAAGACAAGCATAAACAATAGAGTGTAATGTACATAAATCCACAAGTTGCAATAACACATAAATGCCAACTTAAAAAAAAAGTCGAAATCAAATAATGGGATAACTCGGAACACACCCACACTCCTGGTCACATAGCCATGTTATGCGCTTAAATAAAAATAGTTATTCTTGGATTACTAGTCCACCGGAAATTAATCGATTGGCCAATATAAAGTGGGGAAACTCTTGTTTCACCTATGAGCGACAAGCCCTCGCATTCATAAAGTTGCAACCCTCGAGTATCTCCAAAAATCAACAAACAAGTCCACAAAATAATCCATATACCATGATATGCCCAAATTGCACTTCACAAGCCCAGATAAATTATACTAATTACACAATCAATGTTCTATGGTCCAAATCACTATAGTGGCATATTCTTTGATGCAATGTCAACAAATTGGGTATTTTAAAGTAATGTGATTTCATATTGTCATTATATCAAATTTCAAGTGTGTAAAAGTTTAATATCATTATAGAAATATATACCTTCAAAGTTAACACTCACAAGGTAACAATTACATGATAATTCTATGAACAACCACAACATGTAAGGCACTTTAATTACAAGTAATTGTATACACTAAGATTTAGCACTTTAATAAACATCAATAATGTCAACAATTAAACAAATAACATGTTAAACATGAAAATTAATACAATAACTCAATGAAACATTAAGGACATGCAATTAAATCATTATATAACTCCCTAATTGAATCCATACACACAAGTGTATGTATAACTCACACAATGGTAATAAAATCCTAAGAGTTCCTAGGTTATAAGCACAATACACTCCTACCTCAAGTTAGGAGCAAACCCTAGCTAGTCCAAAGGAAAAACGTGCTCTAAATCCAAAATTGGTAGAGGGGTTTTGTAGCCAACGATGTTCCCGTCAACTTTCCCTTCTATGGCAAGCTCAAAATCTCAAAGGTTGGAGGTGAAATGGTGGAAAAATAGTTGAAATAAAATGAAAAAGAAAAGAAAGGGAGAAAGAAGAGAGAGTGGCGGTGGAGTGGGGAATGAGAGGGTTTGGCTTGTCTTCCACTTTCTCTCTCATACACACTCACATATACATGTCACACACATTCTTATCTACAAAAACCTCACCAACTAGTTAACTATAGACCCCACAACATAACAATATGCACTAATGTCCCACAAATGAAAATAATTACTTACAAGCATAAGATAAACACAACAATTTCATGAATAATGGTAATGCAATTAAAAATAAATATAAAAAGAAAAAATATATATTCGGTCCTCAAACAGTCCCCCTGGAAAGTTCATCAACATCGATCCTAACCTTCCTCCCTCGAAGTCGTCTGATCTCGCCGGAAACATCGTTGCAACTGAGGGAAAAATGGAAGAAAGAGAAAAGTTATTGACTTTTGTGTCCACGTGAACAACCATGAATATTAGGCAAAAGAAATCGGTTCAACACTTTGGTGTAGATATTATTTTCCATAAAAAAAAATTTGGATAAATTACACTAACACCCCTTATGGTTAGGTCAAATCTCACATAGATGAACATTTTGGTTTTAACTTTCACTCACATGTGGAAGAATGGTTTCATATGTCACTTACACCCCAAATGTCAGTTTTTATTAGTGTCAAAGGACTTTTTAGGTGTAAAATGACTATGCTACCCTTTTGACTTGCTATTGACTTAAGAAAAAGGTATTTAAAAATTTTCATGATAGAAATACCCCCAATTGACCCATACACTATAACCCAATAAATGTTTGTGCTTGTCCTTATGAACATTGTGAAGATAATAACAATAATCAGTGTCCCATTCTAAATGTTTATATATATGCTCATTTGTAATTAACTGGTCATTTTTCTTCATTTCTTATTTTGGTAAATAGTTTCAAAAATGAACTTTTTGTAATTATCGGAAAGTGTGACAAGTGTCGCGATCTCATTGAGCCATTTGTAAGTATCTCATTGGTTAATACTTGGAAGCCTTGGATGATGACATGTGGAGTGTGTAGATTCACCCACTTGTTGGCCTAACATTGGTGCACTTGTTAGCTTGGATTGTTGACAAGTGTAGGCTTTAAATTAAGCCTAGAATGAGCCATTGGATTAATGACAAGTGTAGACTCCAAATTAAAGTCTAGCTTTTGTGTGTGTGTAGGCATGGTGCAAGACTAGGTGTAATTGACTTGCTTTGACCAAGTGAGTGAAGGATTACGCCAAAAGGGGTTAATATTTCATTTTACATGATTTTTATTTCATCATCTTCCTCTCATAAAACCTTAGCCACCATTGAAGAAAACTATTAACCTAGGCTTAAAACCTTGGTTTTGACTTCCTTCCACTCACCTTAGACTCAAAAGTTTGGAACACAAAATACTTGCCTCACCTTCCTCTATATAACCCTCGACGGAAATTGTAAAATTCATTTATTTGCTTTGGATTCAAGAGGAACAATCCTCTTGTGAGGTAGGAGGTGATTTAGGTTTTTAATCTAAGTGTTTTAATTGTTTTTATAGCTTACAATAAATTATTTGCATGTCTTATACTAAAATTTCAAATTAATAGGTTATAGTACCTTACATGAAATTAAGTTAGGACATAATATTCTTGAAGGTCATGACTTAATCTATAAATTGTATTAGTATAAAGTCATTTGGAGTTGTTTTAAAATCTAAAGATTTAATTATTTAAAATTAATTAATTTCTATTTAATTGTTCCACTTACTTGATTAAGTTTTTGAGTTGATATATGTGATTACCATAATAGTACTATTAACATATAATTATTTGGAGTCATTTGAAATTGATTTAAATTTTACAGAAATTAATTAATTAGTTTAATTAATTTCTATTCAAGTGTTACATTCATTTAAATTGACATTTGACTTGATATATGTAATGAGAATGGTATGTTCTTTAACATATATTAAATTGAGAATATTTAAATGAGTATTGAAAACTTTATTTATTTATTTTTTTGTATGAAAGTTTAATTCACCTAGTTGTATCTAGAATGGAATTAACTTGTGATATACTATTAAATTAAGTCTTGTCATGTTTATTAACATATTTTAATTTGAGAGCATTTGGATGAATTTAAAAATCTGGATATTTTAATTAAATGAATTAATTAAAATATATTTAATGATACCATGGATTTGATTAAGTTTTAACTTGATAATTGTAATGATTGGGACTTGTTTATTAGTATATATTAAATATGAGCCATTTGGAGTTACTTTGTAATCTTGAGAATTTAATTATTTAATTTAATTAAATTCCATTTGTATGCTTTCATTGAGGTAATTAAGTATTGATGTTATATTCTTGCTTAATTTATAATTTGCAACTTGGTGTATGATTACAAGTTGGTATTTTATGAGTATAAGTTATGATTTAACTTGTTGTACACACATTATACTTATATGACATTGTAGCTTGAAGACCTAGAGTATGTATTGTATGTGTGTCCAAATTCAGTTGTGCATGGTAGATAGTTGATTGTTTTATATATACATGTTGATATATACGTTGTTGCATAATTTGTTGATTTTGGAAATTTCGGACTTCGTTGTATGACTACGGCTAGGGCATGGTTCTAGTACGGGGGATTGTCCCCCTACAGTCTGGTGCGCACATAGGGAGGTTACCCGTGGGCTAGTAACCCTAAAGTAACTGCGTTGTCGGTCTGATCCGGTGTGATGTCCGAGTATCCACCTTGTTTGATTTCATATTTTATTTAAAGTTGATAACTAGATGATGTTGTAACTTGTTGTTCCTTATTTGATTTTTCATTTTAAGTTTCAAGATGTTAACTTTGAGAAATCATGCTTTATGCGTTGTATTGGAAGTTCCAATGTTGGTTAAATTGCATCGATGTTATGATTTGTATTTTATTGTTCTAATGTAGCCTAGGATGATTCCTTAAACTCATTTGGAACATAGACGTTAGGTGGCATGAACCATTTTAGTCGATTTCGCATTTTAGATTTCAAATTGATAACTTCGATAATCAATATCTTGTTGCGTTGTATAGTATGCTTTTATATTGGTTAATTGCATAAATATTGTAGTTTATGCTAGAAATGCATAAAGTAGTTTAGGATGATTCCTGAGTCTCATTTATGACATAGACGTTAAGTAACACGATCCCTTTTAATTGTTTCACGTTAATTTGAAAACCTTGTAAAAGTTAGGTGTATACATGCTCATTGTAATACCCCTAATTTTAAAAGGATAGTCTCAATATTGAATTAATTGTTTTATTGAATTTTTCTTTGCGTACTTTGTTTGTCTGATTAATTGGCTATTTGTTTAGTTAATTGAATTAATTATTTATTTAATTTGATTAATTAATTATGTTGTTAATTGGTGATTTAGATTAATTATTTGATAAATTGTATTATTTATTTTATTTAAATGAATTAATTGATTTATTTTATTAAATTAGTTTTATTCGTTATTTAAGTATAATTAGGGTTTTGTATTTTTCATGGGATAGCTGACTTTGCTAAATTATTTGTTTAGTTTTTATTTTTCCTTTTAGTAATAGAATTAGAGTTAGGTTTTCATGCTTATATATATATGTTGTATATCTGCCAAGGGTGGTATAACCCTATTCACGTAACAGTGGAGGCGACGATATACAGAAAGAGGTTTGAGAGGAAAATAGAGAGACCTGAGAGAAACATAGAAAGGACTAAGGAGGAAGGAGGAGGTTGATTGTGGGTTGAACTAAGGGGAAAACTAAGGAGTTAGAACAGTGAAGGATCGCCGAAAAATTTAGGAAGACGGCGTTGAGATTTTGAACCGAAATCTCAAAGGCAAGTTTTATTCCTAACTCTCTCCTTTTGACTTGTGTTCTTTATAGGCCTAAAACAATTCTAGGATTAAATACAAGTTAAATTAATCTGGTCTGCATGTTGGAATCGATTAATACAGTATGTATGTTTACGAATTGAAAACTACTTGAAGTTAAGTTTTCTTGCATATTTACTTGTTTTAATTGATATTGATTAACACATAAGGAATTTTATACTTTCTGGAACACACTGGGACTTCGAATTAACCAGTAGGAACCTTAACAATGGAGGACAGAAGAAATGGAAGTCGCCGGAGGTGAAACGGGTGAAGGAACCAAGCAGAGAGGGTCACCTGGTCAAAGAGGTGGCTCCCCACAAGGGGGAGCCGGCTCCATTGGTATGGAGATGGCTTCACATGGTGTGGAGCCGGCTCCCCTTATGGGGGAGGTGGCTCTTCCCCCCGTTTCTTGTTTTTTTGAGATTTTCGGGTTTTTGTTGTTCCAGATGGGTTTAGGGTTGTATGTGAGAAGTTTAAATGATGCTCAAAGTCATAAGAAGGCTCCAGGAGGCATGATAATAAATCAATTAATGTTTATAGCTTGAACAGTAAATAGATTTTAGATTAAACAGTTTACTGTTATTGGAGGTGGAGGATTTAAATTGCTTGACTTTACTGCAGCAATTTTTTGTGAACAGTTATACAATTTAATTGTGTATCAGTGGTATCAATTAAGTATGTTAATTTATTAATTATTATTATTATGCTTGTTAAGGATTAAAGGATGGTTGTATCTATTCTCTGCATTATAAACTGTTGGAGAATCATGTATCGGTAGTATGGGACAAGCATGTTATTTACATATTCTTGTTATACTTGTTATGGATTAGTTAATATTAATATTCATATTGTCATCTCTATTATCAACTACTGGATGAATGGATTGTATGCACCGATATGGGACAGTGGCATACCAGGGGGATTAGCTCAAAAACGCTAAGTCCTATCTACTCTGGGATTAAAGAGTGGATTAACTATTAAGTTCAGTCCTATTGATTTATCGTGTCAAGGCAACGAATAGTTGAGCGACACTGATACAGATTCTAGATGGATTTTAAATATGTAAATTATGGCACCTCGATATGAGCGTGAGTCTCAGGATCGACGGTTAGAGAGAGTATATGCATTGGGATGCATAGTTGGCTATGAAGGTTAGAGGTGTACCCTGTTAGGTCTAGGTACTCATGCCCACTTCTTGTGCGTTTTGCATGTTGCCTACTAGTCAGGTTGAGACCGGCTCGTAGTCCAGTGAGAGTCCTTTAGTGTAATACCCCTAGTTTTCAAAATGATAAAATGGGAATTTAATTTGGATTTTGATAGCATTTTTACTTATTTAAGTGTATATTTATTTATATAATGGTAGATTTACTTGATTAGTTAATTGTTAAATTAATTGCCTTAGTTATATTATTTGAATTTATTTAAATTAATTGCCTTAATTAGATTATTTGAATTTATTTAAATTAATTGCCTTAATTATATTATTTGAATTTATTTAAATTAATTGCTTTAGTAATATGTAACTAGTTGATTGTTTATAATTATTTAAATTGATTTAAATTATTGGATCTTAAGTTAGGGTCGTGGATTTTACGTATTGCCGACTTAGCATTAATCGGTTCTTTTTCGGAGTGTATTAGGATTAGGGTTATAGATTTACTAAGTCTATAAATATGTTGTTTCATTAGGCTTAGGGTTTTGAAAGAAATACAACCTTAGTCTATTCACATAAAAATAGACTGTTCACCTAAAACAGAGAGATACAGAGGGAAACGGAGAGTGATCTTGGGTGATTCATAAAGCAAAGTCAATAAGGGGAGTTTGATGTATGCTACTGGGTTGAACTAGGAGCAGTAGAGGTCGTTTAATACAACCGATGTTGCCGGAGTTGATAGAGACGATAGTTAGAGATTTTAATCTAAAGTCTCAAAGGAAAGTATATGTTCGTCTCTTTCCCTTAAACTTGTGATCTGTGCATGTTTAGATGGACTCCAGGAGTTTAAATAAATGCTTAAACAAACGTTTATGCATGCTTGACTGATAATTAGACTCGTTGAATGAAGCAGTTTCACAAAATTCTTAAAGTCTCTTTTTGATTGGTTCTTTTTGTTTATGCGTTTAAGCTTTGCTATTTGAGATTAACGATGTATATGGATGGCTTGTAGTTAGACTGGAAGGTTAATTGGATGTTAGAACAAGAATTTATTACAGTGCAGAGGGCTGGAACATCACCGGAGTTGAAGGAGACGAAGCTGAAATAGACGAGGGCTGTTGAGGGGAGGGAGAGCAGTCTCCCAAAACCTTAGAGTCGGCTCCCAAAGAGGGGGAGCCAGCTCTAGAAGCATTAGAGCCGGCTCCTAGGATCCTAGAGCCGGCTCCAGGTCATTTAGAGCAGGCTCCCAGTTTTGGGAGAGCCTGCTCTTTTCTTAAGATGCTACAGAAGGGGTTTTAAGGATTGTTTGGGCTGTACAGAGTTGGTATGCTTCGTTTAAATTGTTTTAAATGGTGTATATTATTGTTTTAGACCTATAAGAACATAGAGAAACAACATTTCATAAATGGATTAAGGATTGGACAGTGCACAGTTAGGGAAAAAAATCCTACAGGTTGTATCTGGAATGTTAGTCAGTTAACACTTTGGAACTTGGAGGATTTCTTATATGTGATTTAATTTTGATTAATCATACTTAACTAAGATTGTAAATAACCTAGATTAGCTGAATTTATCCATGCCTGTGTTAGATCAAATTAATTTTCATCTTGTTATTCAACTGCTCCATTTTTTTTAATGGTCCAGTTTTGACACTTAGGGGCTGTTTGGACTGAATAGGTTTTTTCTCGATTGGTTTAAACTATTTTAAATAGTGTATGGGACTTTAAAACATGTAATAAAACTGAATTCAAAGACTGGAAACCACCGGAGTCGGAGAAGTCAACAGAAGAACAGACGCTTTCCTTGAAGTGGAGAAGGCTCTCCTTGAAATGGAGAAGGCTCCCTTGAAATGGAGAAGGCTCTTTTGTTTTCAGAACCTTCTTTTTCTCTTGTTTGAAGCGTAAAACTAATAATTGATCTTGAAATGGAGAGGGCTCTTTATTTCAGAGCCTTCTCTTTCTCCTTTAATGTGCAAAACTGATAATTGGGGTCTGTTTGGTTAAACTGGATTTTCCTAGGGTTGTCTATGTGCTACTGAATGATGTAAATCACTGCTTAAAACTTATAAAAATGTTGGAAAGCAAGCTTACATTCAAATATTTAGGATGGAGTTAACCTAAGCTTAAACAGAGATCTGTAGGTGGATAATTGCAGAATTAACTTCTGTTGCTTACTATTTTGAAATTTTGTTTTCTCTGCAAAATCTTAAATTGAGAATCATGTTTTTAGCTGTGATTTAAGCATATAATAATTTAGATATGTGTATGCTTAAATGGAATTAACTGGTATTTAAATTTGTTATACATTGCATTGGTAGGATACTGTTTGGAGAGGTAAGTTGTGTAATTTTATTTTACCAATTTAAAGGACTGGGATTTGGATTCTAAATCTGTTGTTGGATGTATGATTTAGTTTTACACATGTGGAATTGTATTGGTGCTTGTTTTGGAGTGTAGTTGATAACTATTTATACTGTTTTTGTCAACTATGGTAAATGGAAGATAGTATGCACCGGTATGGGACGGTGGCATACTAGGTATGAATTAGTTCAGACACTAAGCCTACCTAATCTAAATTGAGGTTCGGATTAACAATAAAAGTTAAGTTTGACTTCTGTTAGTGTCAGATCAGTAAATAACTGAATAACATAATTGGATTTCTGGGATAAATTGTTATACAGATATCAAGCCATTATATCAAATGGATGATATTTTGTATTAGGAGGACACGAACTTTATATATTTATGTTATGAAGCCATGGTATGAGCATGAATATCAGGACCATGGTTAGGGTGCGTATATCGCCTAGGATGGATAGCTGGACAGAGGTGTTGTTCCCTGGTAGGTCTAGGTACACATGACCACATTATGTGCGATTTGCATGGTATCTTTACTCAGGCTTAGACAGACCTATTAGACTAGTGAACGTCCTATAGTGTGTACTTATACATATATGGACTACTCTAGATATTATTGAGTCTATCTAAGATGTATCTGCGTATCGGGTGTATGTATGGATCGTAGTAGAACGGGACTTGCATGTGGGCCTTACCCACTCTCTTATTTTTTCAAGTGTTCGACAGTACCAGGCTTAGAGCTTGATCATGTTGATGCAGATACGGACACTCACTCTTCCGGTTACATAGGATTTCATTTCTATTTTAATTTTGGATTTTAATTCTATAAATTTATTCAAAGATTTGGGATTAGGGGTCCACTAGGTGGATTCCCGAGTTGTACGGATTTAAATTATATTAATTTATTATTTAAGGTTTGAGGATTTTTATTTTAGTTTTCTTCCAGCACATTATTCTTTTATTCTTAATTCAGTTTTTATTCCTGCTTGTTTACATATTGATTGTTTAATATCTCTCGGATCTGTACTCGGACTTGATCACCCGTGACTCTAGAATCGAGGGGTATCACATTTAGTGTGGATATATATATATATATTTACGGACTATATAGTTATTGTTGAATTGTTTAGGATGTACATGCGTTTCGAGTCTCTGCTTGGATTGTAGTGGTATAGAACTTTCGCGTGGCCCTGACCCACTCATATTTTTCAGGTATGAGGCGGTTCCAGTCTTAGAGCTGAGCAGAGACAGTCACTCATTCTTCCGATTATATAGGACTGCTTCTTATTTCAGTATCACTTTTGGATTTTGTTCTAGTGGTTTTACTTTTCAGCTTGGGATTTTTATTAGGGGTCCACTAGAGATGGATTCCCGAGTTGTTTAATGATTGGAGGTTATTTATGGAGGTTTTGGAGTATTGGATTTTAATTATTTTTTTGAGGATTTTATATCATTTAAATTTAAGAATTATATTTTAGATATTTTTTCAGCCTTTATTATTTTGCTTTGTATTATGTGTTCAATTACATATTAATTGTTTAGTATCTCTCGGATCTGTGCTCGGATTTGATCACCCGTAGCTCTAGAATCGAGGGGTATCACAATTGGTATCAGAGCACTCCAGTTTCAAGTGTCTCTAGGATTCTATCGTATAAGACTTCTGTGTAGCGTTTTCTCTTGTTTAGAGCTTAAGTTTAGGATTCGTTGTATTCCTTTACAGTTCACTTAGAACGTACTGATGTCAATCTTATTATGTAATTTTAAAATATTTGGCACTAGGAAAAGGACGTGGTCCGCGATGAAAGCAAAGAAGGACTCAAGGAAGAAAAAGATTACTCTGACGATTCCCCTGCGAAGGTGGATCAAGAAGGCAGCATTGGTGTGACGACCCTGGTTTTTAGGCCATCGTGTCCTGTGATGAACCGTAAGGATAATCCAATAACGGATCCAAATGCAGAAGCGAAAACAGAAAACAAGACTCTAAGAAGTCAAAGTGACCTTCCATGAGGTCGTGCAACTCAACAAGAACGGATGCGGAAGCAAAAGATCGAAAATATGACAAATAAGCCCTAGGGGCAAAATAGTCATTTCTAAAAATTGTAGATTCGGGTGCCATCGAGCACACCGTTGGAAAAGACAACAAAAAAATAATCAGGATGGACTCAAGAATCGCATGATTCGGAGTCCGGACAAAGGAAAAACGGCCTGACGAAGAAAAATGAGCACTTAAGGCTAAAAGGGTAAACTGGTAATTATTCAAGAAGATCCGGGTGCAACCGAGCACACTGTTGGAAAGACAGCGAAAAATTAGTCAAGTTCAAAAAAAAGTTCACTCGATTTAGAGTCCAGACGAGGAAGAAACGAGGGTTTGAAGTTGAGACGTCGCGGCGGCCCGACGAAGGCCATGGCACACACGGCGCCAATGCGCGAGCCCACTGGTGCACATGCCGGCGCCCAAAGACATGGCTGGTGGCAGCCCTTGGCTGCTGCTACATTTTTTGTTTGATCTGCCCAGAACTGAGGCTTGAAACGAAGGTCAAGACGAGTTTTTCTAGAAAAACACGAAGAAGAAACCCCCCCTAAAATCGAGTTTTTTACCCGAACTCTCGGACAGAATCGAAAAAAACTCACTGTGAAATCCCCAAAATGCCCCTAGATCAGAACTGAACAAGAGGGTTAAAAGTTGCAATAGTGACTGTCAGCAATTGAAGAAAAAACGGGCTAGAAGATGAATTTTTCTGGAAAAACACAAAGAAGAAACCCCCCTCAAAATTGAATTTTCTACGTGACTCACAAGAGAATTAAAAAAAAATGTAATGTAGAATGCCCGAAATTCCCCTCCTTGAAATCTGGTCAAGGAGGTCCAAAAAGCTGCTAAATTGAAAAACTGAGAGCTGAACTTCATAAGCGATTTCCGATATCAAGACGACATTTTCTGGAAAAACACGGAAAAGAAATTCCCCCTAAAATCATGTTTTCTATTCAACCATGTTGAAAGAAGAAAATAAAACCACCGTGAAAAGTCTATAATGCACCTAGATCAGAATATGCAAAAAAAATGCGAAATGAATTCACAAGAGGCTTAAAACACAAACGATAAGGTTTTGCCCGAAACGACCATGCACGCAAACGTAACTTACCTATTTGGACGTGCTACAATGGTCGACGACTTAAATATGCCACCGATACAAAATCCGAACCCCCAACGGGCAAAAAGGCAAAAATGGAACTTGGAATGAAAACTCGAAATTCAAAAATACGAAACGGGATCAAATGACCGTTTGACCCTTGGCCACACTTCAAACATGATTTATAAGACCCTATGAAAGAATGAAAACGGAATTCACACACCCGATGCAACCATGGTGAAGCAATGACTTGCGATTTTTCAAGATTTTCACAATATTTCATGAAATTAAAAAGTATATAAAATACAATATAATGGTCATTGGCCTCTGGCCTCCTCTAATACATATCAAATACATTGAAAGGAGTGTACTTAAGTGCACATTACATACATGGAATCAAATATACATATTTTGACATATAAGTCTACAAAATGACATTTCATGCTAACATTTGCATGAAATGGAAACTTGAAAGCTACACGACATCCAAGGAATGCTAGGCATCACGAACCAAGTCTTCGTACCTGAAATATGCCACAGTATCGTAGGGGTGAGTAACATAAAGCTACTCGTAGGAGATGAGCATGCATCGGCCTAGCATTTTACAAATTTATCACCTTAAGGTGAAACATGTTAAAGGGGCTCATGCCACCTAACGTCTATGTCCCAAATGAGACTCGGGGAGCATCCTAAGCTACCTTAGAGTCTAAGCAACAAGAATCATGATATACATACGTGTATGAAACGAATTATGGTTGGGATAATCGAAGAACACGACAAGAAGAATGCTTGAGCATAGATTAACATGTATTGCATTTTCAATACAATTGAACTAGGTCTAGAGTAATCCATATAACATGACAAAAGCATATTTGAATACAAGTTAACAAGAATCACATTATCCATGCAATTCAACAACAAAAGAGCATGTTATACAATGCAATAAGGTATAAGTTCTCAAAGTCATCAACTTAGAATCTAAAACACAAAATAACAGTGGTGGTTCATGCCACCTAACGTCTAAGTTCTAAATGAATCAATATAATCAATCCTAAGCTATGTTAGAACGTCAAAACACAATTTTCAATATCGATGTAATTTAACCAACATTGGGACTTCCAATACAACGCATAAAACACAATTTCGCAAAGTTAACATCATGTAACTTAAAATGGAACGACAAATAAGGAACAACAAGTTACAACTTCATCTAGTTATCAACTTGAAAATGAAATGCGAAGTCAAACAAAATGGATACTCGGACGTCACGTCGGATCAGACCGACAACATAGTTACTTTAGGGTTACTAGCTCATGGGTAACCTCCATATGTGCGCACTAGACTATATAGAGGGACTATCCCCCGTACTAGAACCACGTCCTAGCCATAGCCAAACAACGACATCCCCAAGTTTCCAAAATCAACAAGTTGTGCAACAACGTATATATCAACAGGAATATGCAAGATAATCAACTATCTACCAAGCACAACCAAATTTGAAAACCTATACAATACATGCTCTAAGTCCACAACTAATATGACGTGATGAATGTCGAATCTTCAGTGTGCGATTCGGTACACGCTATGCATGAATGATGTTAAATACGAAATGTGCAAATCATTACACAAGGCAACAATATATTCATTAAGGAAAACATATTCTCATGAGTATAAACATAGCAACTATGTTATCCAATGCTCAAAACATAACCAAATGAATATACAACAAGTCCTTGTCCAGGATTTTGATATAGAAACGACTTTCAAACACAATTAAATCCATGACTCAATTCGATAGAATTTAATTAAATAAAAATAATTAAATTCCCTAGATTCTAATTCAATTCCAAATAACCTCAAATTAATACATATTAAAGAACATGGCATGGTCATCACCTATATCCATTCTAAAACTCAATTAGGTTATTGGAACAACAAAGTAGAACTCTAATTAAATTATGCTAATTTAATTACCAAGGTTCTAAAACAACTTCAAATGGTCCACAATTAATATATACTAGTAAACAAGTCATGGCCAATACAAATATCAAGTTAAAATCTTAATTAAGCTAATGGGACCACAAAATAGATTTTAATTAATTTTTTTTCATTAAAATCTCTAAATTTTCAAACTTAAACAAATGCTCTCAATTTAACATATCTTAGAGAACATGCCAAGCACTAATGTAATATCACATTAGAAGCTTATTTCATGCAAGTTACACCTATGTAAATTAAAATTTCACTAAAGTTAAATATAAAATAAAGCTTGTAATTCTTATGCAATTAATCCCAATTTAATATATGTGAACAACCACACAAACACTTAATTTTCTAACATGTCACAATTCAATTCCAAGTTGTATATCACCATGAGGATTAAATCTTAAATAAGGAAATTAATTAAATGAAAGGTTTCAAAACCTCACCGAATATTCTAAATCAAATATATGTAAAGCTATATGGCATGTAGATCAAGAATATCAAGTCAGAATTCAAATGGAGTAAATAGTGCACTCGGGGCAAATGAATTAATCAAATTAATTAATAATTACTAATTTTCAAAACACCTTCAATTACTTTCAGATTCACCTATATTGAAGAGCATGCTAAGGTCTAATATAATATGCTAACACATTAATTTCAAACTAGTTAAGACCATGTGAATTAATCTTTCACCTAAGATAAATATTAAATAAAATCTTTAATACTTATTCAAATGTTCCAATTTTAATACACGACAATGAGCATATCAAGGGGCAATATAAAATCATGCTACATGTTTAAACCAAGTTATGAGCAACCGGGAAAATTAGATCCCGTACAAGAAAATAAATAATAAAATCTCTAAATTTTATATTTAATCATGCAAACAAGTAGTATAAGCATCACAAGCATGCTATATATCAAGAATTTAAACCTAGAATATCTCCTACTCAATTTGAGATGAAAATCCCAAAGGCCCACCAAAATAAAAATGCTCCGAATTCGATGATACCGAGAGGTTTTGTCAAGGACAACACCGTGAACAAGAATCCGCAAGAAGCCCCATGAAAATCTCAACTTGACCCCAAACCCGAACTCGAAAAATCGTCAGAAATGGATTCTAATAAGGGCAAAAGGTAGAGCACGTCGAGGGAAGCAATAAATGCTAAGGCCGAAGGATTTCTACCAAGGAAAAGTGGACCAAAGGGGGAGAGAGAAAGGGGCAGCCATGGCTGCTAGGAAATCCAGCCAAGAGAGGTTTGGAAGATGACCAAAATCTGATTGTTTCACTTTAGGGCATCCTATTTATAGTAAGTCTCAAAAACTGCCCCGAAAGGGCCCCGCCGGGTCTGAAAAAGTGGATTTTGAGCAGACGTGCTCAAACGGCAAAACTCCATGAATGAAAAAGATTCAAAATGAGAAAATATGAACAACGGAAGAAATGACGTCAAAAACTGAGTCCCGAGCAGAAAGTTATGCCTCGAACAAGTTCGGCAACAACTAGGTCCAAAAACTCTGAAACTGGAGAAAAATGACCAGAAGGAAATTCTAAGAGTCCACGACTCAACGAAATGTCAAAATGAATCCTGTACGAGGATCCAGGCCCCAGACGAGATATTTTGCAATAAATTTCGTTAATTGCACAATGGACCCTACAAAAAGGGTTAACTGCTAAACTACCCCAGAATGAAAATATCTTCCAAAAGATATTTTCTTAAATGCCCTTGAAATAAAATATCTTCAAAAGATATTTACGAAAAACATCCCAAGAAATGAAAAAGATTCTAAAGAATTGTGCATCCATGCCGCTATGGGCACCGGAGCAACCAAAGCACTTTCTTGCAAAAGTAAAGATACGTATTTCGAGAAAACAACTCAAGATGAAGGCACGTGAAGTCAAAAACCAACTCCGAGCACGAAAAGTAAGGTTGTGCCAAAAACTGACAAACGGAGATAAGACGAAATAGGAAAAATGACAGAATAGGGAAAAGATGAAATAACGCATAGTGTCCATAAACGAAAAATGCGAAAATGACTCGGTCCTCAAAGGAAGTTGTCAATTCACATGAAAGAGTCTCAGAAACCAATTCCGAGCACTCGAGATGACACTAAGCAACACGAAAGGAAATTAAACGAAAAAAATTCATTGGTAAAATTTTAGGAAAAAGGAAAGGAAAGCAAATGACCGGGTCGTTACAATTGGAGATCAAGGAATTATTTCCAATAGACGTTGTTTCGGAGTATAGGCCAAGGAAGATTTCTGGTGTGCGAGATTGGCCACCATACTGTGGACCTAACACAACTTCGGTAGTGCTCGAAGCTGAGCTAAGCGGAGAGGAAGACCCCGAAGAAGATCAGGATGGAGGAGATACCGGAGTATCCAAGATGGAGGGTACCGGAGTTCAAGAATGAATGCTCTTTTAAGAGTAATATGATTTTCATTACTAGTAGGAGGGGAAGAATTATTTAAAGAATAGTACTATTTAAATTGCATACACTAGACGATTATTCTTTTGGAAGTGTATGATTTAAAGAAGTTCTTAATGAAGTGAACTAGTGGTTTTAGCTATCTCTATTGTGTTTTATGATAATATTTTAGTGATTTATTCATTAATGGTTTTATTAAACTATTTTGGAATGTTATTGTTGCAATATTAAAGGGTTATCTTAGTGGAGTGATAGTTTGGACAAGCAACCAGATCTTTGCTTATAGGGACGTTATGTTGAGATGGGACGATTACAAATGAGTTTATAAAAGAAACCTGTGGGAATCAATCCTGTAAGATGGATTGTAGAGGGGACAATTTAGCAACTTTAAGGTAGTCGCTACACTTGTGGAGAGTTTTGTCAGTCTTCCAGGTATTGTCCTAAAGCAGGATAGGGACAGGGACAACATGTGCAGCTGGGACAGAGGGCACCAGTACCTTTACCAGCTCCACAGGTTCCACGGATTCAGGGACAAACATATCCGGAATTATCGCCACTACAGCCTCAGGGACAGGCACCACAGCAGTTGCATTACCGGCAGGGTTTTCAACCCTATGCCGTTGGATATTCAGGCACTTCAAGCTATAGAGGGTATGTTTCGTATTCATGGTTCACAAGGTCATGTTTTATTTGATACGGGTGTTACACACTCTTTTGAAGCTAGATCTTTTGTTACTTTATCTGGGATGACGACGAGGGTATGCAGAAGACCTCAGGGTATTTCTACACCTTTAGGCAGTACAACCATTTTACATAAGAGTGATGGGCCTATGACACTAGATATTGGTAGACTCAGATTTCTAGCCAATCTATTGGTCCTGGACATGCATACTTATGATGTGATACTTGGGATGGATTGGTTATCTCACTACCATGCCCAAGTTAATTGTTATGATAGGTCTATTGTGTTCACCATACTTGGTCAGGATACGTACGTCGTTGCTATGCCACATTCTAACGGGGTCATTAGCATTATTTGGTCCATATAGAGGAGCACACGGAGGAGGAGATTACTGTAGCATTGGATAACATACCAATTGTACAAGAATTTTCGGATGTATTTCAGGAGATTCCAGGGTTGCCACCTAGTCGCGAGATCGACTTTGTGATTGACTTAGCTCCAGGCACTACGCCTATTGCTAGGGCACCCTATAGGATGGCACCAGTGGAGATGCGAGAGCTGAGGGATCAGATTCAGCAATTACTCAGCCAGTGTTTTATTTGTAGGAGTACTTCACCCTGGGGTGCACCAGTTCAATTTGTAAAGAAGGATGGTTCGCTTCACCTGCGTATAGATTATAGAGAGTTGAACAAGGTTACTATTCAGAATAAGTATCCTTTGTCTAGGATTAATGATCTTTTTGATCAGTTAAGGGGAGCTACATACTTCTCTAAGATTGATCTGCGTTCTGGATATCATCAACTTCGGGTTAGGGAGCAAGATGTTCCGAGGACAACGTTTCTCACTAGATATGGATCTTATGAGTTTCGTGTCATGCCTTTCGAATTGACTAACGCACCAGCAATCTTCATAAATTTAATGAACAGAATCTTCAGGGCTTACTTAGATCAATTTGTCATTGTCTTCATTGATGACATTTTAATTTATTCAAAGTCAGAGGATGATCATGCTAGACATCTTCGTATAGTGTTGTAGACGCTCCGTGAGCACCAGTTATATGTCAAGTTTGAGAAATGTGAATTTTGGCAGAGGGAAGTGAAGTTTCTGGGTCATGTAATGTTAGAAAGGGAATAGCGGTAGATCCAGCCAAAGTTTCAGTAGTGGTAGAGTGGGGACAGCCTACATCACCTACTGAGATTCGGAGTTTCCTCGAGTTGGCAGAATATTATCGTAGGTTCATTCAGGGATTCTCAAAGATATGGGGACCACTCACTCATCTGACAAAAAAGGGTGTACGGTTCATGTGGGATGAACACTGTTAGAAAGCTTTTGATGAACTAAAGCACAAGTTAACTTCTGCACCGGTTCTGTTTATTCCACAGAGCGCGATTGAGTATCTTGTCTACACAGATGCTTCTTTGCAAGGTCTTGGATGTATTTTGATGCAGGAGGAGCGACCGATTTCATATGGATCTCAGAAGCTTAAGTCTCATGAGCTTGATTATCCAACACATGATTTGGAGTTGGCAGTTGTGGTCTTTGCCTTACGCATTTGGAAACATTATCTGTTGGGAGAGTCTTTCTGATTATTTAGTGATTACAAGAGTCTACAGTATTTGTTCACTCAGTTGGAGCTAAAAATAAGACAGCACATATGGTTAAATTTTATGAAAGACTATCATTTCTCTATACAGTACCATCTAGGGAAAGCGAATGTGGTGGCAGATGCACTCAATCGCCGACCCGCTACTAGTCTTTCTGCTTTATTCGCCACTGAGTGGAATGCTTTGAAGACGGTGGATGAGTTGTCAGATGCTTTTATGGCTTGCATGGCAGTTACACCTTTTATCATTCACAAAGTTTTTGTAATACCCCTAATTTCAAAAGGATAGTCCTGGTATTTCAATTATTGATTAAGTGCATATTTATTTATTTAATAGTGTAATTACTTGTTATTTTAATTAATTGGGTTTTAATTATTTAATTGACTTAATTGTATTTGTGAATTTTGAATTAATTGTATTAATTAAATTCTTAGATTTAAACTATTTCATTGTGTTTAAATAATTATGTAATTATTTTATTTAATTAGTGTTTTAACTGGTTAATTGTGTATTTAAATTTCATTACTTGATACATTGTTTTAATTGAATTTAAATTTAATTGTTTTAATTATTTAACGTGACTGGATTAATTGGTAGCACGCATAGTTATAAATTAGGTTTTGCTCTGTGGGCCGAGTAAGTTAGTTTAGGGTTTAATTGAACCTAGGATTAGTTTGGCCTATAAATATACGTATAAGGTTCTACCAAGGGTTTTAGAACCCTACTCACGACTGTGGAGGCAGAGGGAGAACAGAGGAGGATTTCAGTAAGGATTGCCAGAGACCTTAGGACGACGGCATTAAGATTTTGAACCAAAGTCTTACAGGCAAGTTCTAATCCTAACTTTATTCCTTTGGCTCGTGTTCTTTGCATGTCTATTGCAACTCCAAGGATAATTAAGAATTAAAATTAAACTGGTTTCATGTCTTTGATGTTTTTAAACTGAACCTGGTCGTGAGTTGTGTACTATTCGTTTTACATTCTTTCCTATGAAGCTCATAATCTAAGTCATGTAAACTGATGAATAAAGAGTTGAATTAGTTTATAACACTCTGGGAAGCCTTAATATTACTCTGGTTCGCATGATTGATTTACTTAGAACAGTGCATGTTCTTGAATGGTAAACTGCTCGTTCTAACTTCTTGTTGCATAATTCTTGTTTCGATTGTTGCCGGTGAATGACTAAAGCATTAAACTATTTCTGGATCACACTGGGACATAACTTAAACTAGTAGCAACCTTAGCAATTTAGGACGGATGAACTGGACGTCGCTGGAGAGGGCACAGTTGAAGGAAACAAGCAGATAGGAAGAGAGGGGGAAATAGACGGCTCCCCACAAGGGTGGAGCCGGGTCTAAGGCACTTGGAGGCGGCTCCACACACTTGTGGAGGCGGCTCCAAGAGGATGGAGGCGGCTCCACTTGTTTTGGAGCCTACTCCATCCATTTATATATTTTTTTTCGTTTTCTTTTGTGTTCCAGCGATTCTGTTGCTTCGGGGCTTAATTCTTGAAGGTAACAGGTTCAGTACAAGCTGTGTTGGGAGTAGTCAGAGAGGTTATAACCTCTATTAAAGCTTCAGTGAATAGGCTACAGAAAAATTAAACCAAATGGGTGTCTTTGCTTAAGTCGAAGATAAATTTAAAATAAGCTAGACTATGGTTCATGGATGTAAAGGAGTTTAAATTGCTAAATTTTAGTACAACAATTCTCAATGATGGATTATAGTTAATATGTTTCAGTAATCTCATATAAGTATAAAAATGTACAGGTTTCTATTTATCTTGATGACTATACTTGAACATTAGGTAATTTTAATAAATTAGTTTACTGTTTCTGCGAGGAAAGAATTTGAAATTGCTTAATCTTAGTATAGCAGTTCTCATTGATGGTTCTATAATTATTTAGGTTCCAGTGTGTTGAAAACTAAGCCTGTGAAGTTATATACTCTATTGTGCTTACTTGGAATAAATTGGTTTACATATATGTCCTGTATAGTCAATTATTGGATCTTAGAAAGTAGTATATATAAGCCTGTTAAATTATAAGATTTTATCATGCTTAATATGGTACAATTGATGCCTATATTTAACATAATATTATCAATTGTGGACTTATGGAATAGTTGGTATTTACTTATATATTTGTATTGTCAACTGCTGGATATGGATTACATACACCGGTATGGGACGGTGGTATGCCTAGGTTTGGATTAGTTTCAAAATACTAAGTCCTACCTACACGGAATAAGGGAATGGATTCTAAAATAAATCCTACTTATACTTAAGTCAAAGAAGCTGCACAAGCTGAATGACTAATTAGATTGCTTGTTATCTATGTTAAGTCAAAGAAATTGTACAAGCTGAATGACTAACTGGATTTCTTGTGGACGGATAGGATAGGACTTTAAATATATTTTTATGGTACCGAGATATGAGCTTGAGTCTCAGAGTTGATGGTTAGGGAGTGTATATGCATTAGGATGCGTAGTTGGCTATGTTAGTTGAGGTATACCCTGTTAGGCTTAGGTAGTCATGCCCACTCAAGTGCATTTTGCATGTTGCCTTCTACTCAGGTTGAGACCCTCATCATAGTCCAATGAGAGTCCTATAGTGTGGATATATATATATATATATATATATATATATACGGATTATATAGCTATTGTTGAGTTGGTTAGAATGTATATGCGTATTGAGTCTCTGCTTAGATTGCAGTAGGTTAGAACTTGTTTGTGGGCTTAACCCACTTCTATTTTTCAGGTATTCGCCAGTTTCAGAGTTAGACCTGATCATGTTGAGCAGAGATTACTACTCACTCTTCCGACGACGTAGGACTTCTCTCCATGGTTTAACTTTGGATGTCTTTTAGCTATTTATTTTTCAGTTTGGATTTTAGTATTAGGGGTCCAATGGATGGATTCCCGAGTTGTTAAACTGTTGGAGGTTTCAAATTTTAAGTATTTAATGATTAAAGGATTTTATTTTTTTAGAGATCTTTCAGCTTTTAATATTTATTCTTAATTCATTTTGTATTCTGTGTTCATTTTAAATATTAATTGTTTGATATTCCCTCGGGTTCGGGCTTGGGCCTAATCAACCCGTGTCTCGGATCCGAGGGGTATCACAATTTTGAAGGCGCAACTCATAGATCAGCAGTGCATTGACAAAATTGCAGAGATAACTTCTGGGGAGGTTCCATTTTATTATGTTGAGACTGATGCAGGTTTGAGGTACAAGGGACATTTAGTGGTACCTTCTGCTGATGATTTGAGGAAGGATGTGATAACTAAGACTCATCATTCTGAGTTTTCTGTTCATCCGGGAGGAGATAAGATGTATCAGGATATGAAGCGGCAGTTTTAGTGGGCATGTATGAAAAAGGACATTACTATTTTTGACTCTCGATGTAGTACTTGTCAGATGGTCAAGATTGATCATCCGCGGTCGCCAGGAGCTCTACAGCCCTACCGATACCGGAGTGGAAATGGGAGAGCATTTTCATGGATTTTGTGGAGGGATTGCCTAATTCTTTTAAGGATCACAATTTCATTTGGGTCATCGTGGATAGGTTGACTAAATCAACTCATTTCTTGCCTATTTGCACTGATTTCACTTCGGAGCAGTTGGCGAGACTTTACATTATAGAAATTGTGAAGCTGCATGGCATTCCGTTGTTTATTATATCGGACAGGGATTCTAACTTTGTGTCTGGATTTTTGGAAGAGATTTTAGCAGTTTTTGGGTACAGAGTTATATCTTAACACTGTTTATCATCCTCAGACTAATGGACAAATTGAGAGGGTTAATCAGATCATGGAGGACATGCTTCGCTTATGTGTTCTTGATTTCAAAGGCCACTGGCAGAATTATTTGCCACTTGTGGAATTTGCATATAATAATAGTTTCTAAAAGACTATTAGTATGGCACCATTTGAGGCATTGTACGGCCGACCGTGTCGATCGCCTGTTTGTTGGATGGAGGTTGGCGAGGAGCAAATTTTTGGGTCCTGAGTTCATTAGGGACACCTCTGAGAAGATTGCTCTTATTAGGGATCGCATGTGCACTGCTCAGAGTCGGCAGAAGAGTTATGCCGATCATCGTACTCATGCGTTAGAGTTTCAGGTTGGGGATCAGGTTATACTCAAAGTGTCGCCTATGAAAGGTGTCATGCGCTTTGGGAAGAAAGGGAAGTTGTCACAGCGGTTTGTCGGTCCATTCATGATTACGGATCGCGTTGGAGCTGTAGCTTACTGGTTGGCCCTTCCGGATCATTTGGATCGCGTCCACAATGTATTTCATGTTTCCATGTTGCGAAAATTTCTGTGAGATGAAGATCGGTATCAGCATATCGATGTTGGGGAGATTGAGTTACAGCCGGATGCAACATATTTGGAGCCGCTATGTCGTATTGTTGCCCGCTGGGATCAAATTCTTCGTAATAAGGTTATCCCTTTAGTACGTGTTCAATGGAGTCACCACAATGAGGCTGAGTCTACAGCGAATTCCGAGGACGGAATTCCTTTTGTTAGGGGGGAAGAATGTAATACCCCTAATTTTAAAATGATAGTATCAGTATTTAATTAATTGTTTTATTGAATTTTTCTTTGCGTATTTTGCTTATTTGATTAATTGGCTAATTGTTTAGTTAATTGAATTAATTGTTTATTTAATTTGATTAATTGATTATATGGTTAATTGGTGATTTAGATTAATTATTTGATAAATTGTATTATTTATTATATTTAAATGAATTAATTGGTTTGTTTTATTAAATTAGTTTTATTCGTTATTTAAGTATAATTAGGGTTTTGTATTTTTCATGGGATAGCCGACTTTGCTGATATATTTGTTTAGTTTTTATTTTTCCTTTTCGTAATAGAATCAGAGTTAGGTTTTTACGCCTATATATATATGTTGTATATCTGCCAAGGGTGGTATAACCCTATTCACGTAACAGTGGAGGCGACGATATACAGAGAGAGGTTTGAGAGGAAAATAGAGAGAGACCTTAGAGAAACACAGAGAGGACCAAGGAGGAAGGAGGAGGTTGATTATGGGTTGAACCAAGGGGAAAACTGAGGAGTTAGAACAGTAAAGGATCGTCGGAAAATTTAGAAAGACGATGCTGAGATTTTGAACCGAAATCTCAAAGGTAAGTTCTATTCCAAACTCTCTCCCTTTGACTTGTGTTCTTTACAGACCTAAAACAATTCTAGGATTAAATATAAGTTAAATTAATCTGGTATGCATGTTGGAATCGATTAATACAGTATGTATGTTTACGAATTGAAAATTGCTTGAAACTAAGTTTTCTTGCATATTTACTTGTTTTAATTGATATTGATTAACACATAAGGAATTTTATACTTTCTGGAACACACTGGGACTTAGAATTAACTAGTAGGAACCTTAACAATGGAGGACAGAAGGAATGGAAGTCGCCGGAGGTGAAACGGGTGAAGGAACCAAGCAGAGAGGGTCACCTTGGCAAAGAAGCGGCTCCCCACAAGGGGGAGCCGGCTCCATTGGGTGTGGAGCCGGCTCCACATGGTGTGGAGTCGGCTCCACTCAAGGGGGAGGTGGCTCCCCTTGTGAGGGAGGCGGCTCTTGCCCCTGTTTCTTGTTTTTTTTGCCATTTTCGGACTTCTTGGTTGGTTTTTGTTGTTCCAGATGGGTTTAGGGTTGTATGTGGGAAGTTTAAATGATGCTTAAAGTCATAATAAGGCTCCAGGAGGCATGATAATAAACCAATTAATGTTTATAGCTTGAACAATAAATAGTTTTTAGATTAAACAATTTACTATTATTGGAGGTGGAGGATTTAAATTGCTTAACTTTACTGTAGCAATTTTCTGTGAACAGTTATACAATTTAATTATGTATCAGTGGTATCAAGTAAGCATGTTAATTTATTAATTATTGTTATTATGCTTGTTAATGATTAAAGGATGGTTGCATATATTCTCCGCATTATAAACTGTTGGAGAACCATGTATCGATAGTATAGGACAAACATGTTATTTACATATTCTTGTTATACTTGTTATGGATTAGTTGATATTGATATTCATATTGTCATTTGTATTATCAACTACTGGATGGATAGATTGTATGCACTGGTATGGGGCGGTGGCATACTGTGGGGATTAGCTCAAAAACGCTAAGTCCTACCACTCTGGGATTAAGGAGTGGATTAACTATTAAGTTAAGTCCTATTGATTTATCGTTTCAAGGCAATGAATAGTTGAGCGGCACTGATATGGATTTTGGATGGATTTTAAATATGTAAAATTATGGTACCTCGATATGAGCATGAGTCTCAGGATCAACGGTTAGGGATCATATATATATTAGGATGCATAGTTGGCTATGATGGTTGGAGGTGTACCCTGTTAGGTCCAGCTACTCATGCCTACTTCATGTGCATTTTGTGATACCCCTCGGATCAGAGACACGGGTTGATCAGGCCCAGGCCCAAACCCGAAGGAATATCAAACAATTAAAGTATTTTAAAGCGAACACAGATGACAAAATGAAATAATAAAGATGGAATAAAACTGAAAGAAACATTAGTTGTAAAACCCTCCATGCATAATTGAAATAATAAAACTCCAATCCTCCCAAAACTTCAAGGTTACAACTTGGGAATCCACTGGTGGACCCCTAACCAACAGTTCAACTGAAACTGAAAATTTAAAATAGAAAATGCTAGAAACATCGAGAAAATCCTACGTAAACAGATGAATGTGAGACTATCCTTGACAAGCACGATCAAGCTCTAAGGCTGGAACCGTCCTGTACCTGAAAAGAATAATAAAGGAGTGGGTCAGACCCACGAGCAAGTTCTAATCCCTGCAATCCATACAATGACCCGATACGCAGATACACCGTAGACACCTCACAATATCTATTTAGTCCATACGTATAAATATATCCACACTAAGGGACATTCACTAGTCTATAATAGGGGTCTCAACCTGAATAGAAGGCAACATGCGAATACGCACCCAAAAGTGGGCATGCGTACCTAGACCTAACAGGGTACACCTCAACCTATTATAACCAGCTACGCATCCACCGCATATACGCACCCTAACCAACGAGTCTGAGACTCAAGCTCAGCTCGTGGTACCATAAACATATATATAACATCCATCCAAATCCAGGGTATGTAGTTCAAATATTTAATAAACTGACATATAACAAACCAACTGGTTAGTCACTCAACTTATTCAGTTGATGTGACTTAACCTCCGTCCATTAATCCAAGAAGCCACTCAACTTAGTTACAGTTGACATGTCTTAACCAAAATTAGGATTCAATATTTATGAATCCATTCATTAAATTCGTTAGGTTAGGTTTAGGTGTTTGGAGCTAAACCGTCACCAGTATGTCACCGTCCCATACCGGTGCATACAATCCTCCATATCCAGGTAAATTACAATGTATACATAATGAACAAGTAATTTACAGTCCAAAACCACCATCCAAATAATTGCAGAAAAGTATTTAAGATTTCAGCAATTTAAATCACAGAATTAAACCATGTAATTGCAGGAAACAGTTTAATAGTTTACACAACTAGCATCCAAAGAATGCATAGACCCAATCCAATATATCAATGACTCTATCATGCATTTAGAACAAATTCTATAATCCCATTATAGTCCAACAAATTGCTAAATTAACCTAAACAATTTATTTCGTCCCATCCGATAACAGTGTACTAAGTCATACGCTTTTATACTATTTTATCCTTTATCTTAGAGACTTAAACCATGCATCAACTAGTTTAATCACACTTAGAATCAAGTAATTAAATCCTCTGAAAAGTCTCCACAATCCATTAGAAGCATCCCAAAGCTCAAACAGTGTCCAGAATACCAAACAGTGCCTTAAAAACTAAAAAAAAAATAAAAATTAATCGTATATTGCAAAGGGAGCCTGCTCCAAATTTTGGGAGCAGGCTCTTTCAGCGTAGAGCCGGCTCTAGGAGTCCTTAGAGCCGGCTCTACTTGTTGTGGGAGCTGGCTCCCACATCCATGGAGCCGGCTCTCACCTCCTTTGAGAGCCTCTGTCCCCGTTGCTTCGTTTCAGTCTGTCTGGTCCCTCTCTGAACAATTTCTACCACTCTGTTGGTTTCTAAAATAGATCTTAAGCATCTTATTAGCACCCAGGAGCATCCCAAAGGTTTGATAACAACCATTAGAATCAACTACAGATGTTTAATTTGCTACCGAACTAACATGCGTTAGAAACGAATCTGAAACTATTTTGTCATAACAGTTCTAGTCCAACCCCTCTGTTCCTCTTCACTACTGATTTTAAGAGTCCTATAACACCCCATAATCATCCCCATGATTTATTTACAGAGGTTAAAAATAATTACAGAAACTAAAATTGCTAACAACAAAACATGCTTAAAACAGAGAACTGAAACAAGACTTGCAAGCATTAAACAGAATTGATTTTAACATGCAAAGATCATCAATATATTATATGGTAAGCATTTAAGTTCTGATTTAATAATTAATTAAACCCTAGAGATTATCTAGGTGCACAGAACACAAGCCAGATGGAAGGAGGAAGAGAAGAACTTGCCTATAGTTTTAGACTCAAAACTTGTCGCCGTCGTCCTAACTTCCGGCAACCACTGCAACACTGTCTAGCCTCCTATTACTTCTGTTCTTCCCTTTTCCTAAGCCAAATCTTGAAGCCTCGGTTGGAAACCTCACAAACTTGCTCTGCTCACTCAAAGCCTCACTCTGTAACTCTCTGTCTCTATGTTATGTGAGTAGGGGTTTTCCAACCCTTAATACAGATACAACTATGTATAAATAGGCGTAAAAATCCTAAACCCTAAGCTTTGTTTAATTAAAGCCAAAGCCCTATTGTAAAACTCTAGTCAGTCGGCCCATATAGCAATCTAGGTTATAAGATACTCGGCTACATACGCGTAACCTCTTAGGGAACCCTACTGTTTAAAATTAGACCAGTTAGTAATTTATTTTAATACAGTAACTGATACTAATTTAATCTATAATTTAATCTAATTAAAATATTTAAATAAACCAATTTACACATCAGAATGACCAACTAATCCAATTACAGAAAATACACATATAACTAAATACACAACCCAATTAAAGAAAATAAGAAACAATTAACGAAAATAAAATTCATAATTAAATAATTAAAACACTTAAACAATAAATGCCAATTAAATACATGTCACATAGGTAAACAATTAAATAAAATTAATAAATAAAAATAATTAAACCAAATAATCACGCAAAAATACAATAAAAATAATAAATAAATGCCGAGATTATCCTTTTAAAATTAGGGGTATTACACATTTTGCATGTCGCCTACTAGTCAGGTTGAGACCAGCCTGTAGTCCAGTGAGAGTCATTTAGTGTGGATATATATATATTTACAGACTATATAGTTATTGTTGAATTATTTAGGATGTACATGCGTATTGAGTCTCTGCTTGGATTGTAGTGGTATAGAACTTGCGCGTAGGCCTGACCCACTCTTATTTTTCAGGTATCAAGCGGTTCCAGTCTTAGAGCTGATCGAGCTGAGCAGAGACAGTCACTCATTCTTCTGATTATGTAGGACTGCTTCTTATTTTAGTATCACTTTTGGATTTTGTTCTAGTGGTTTTACTTTTCAGTTTGGGATTTTTATTAGGGGTCCACTAGAGATGGATTCCCAAGTTGTTTAATGATTGGAGGTTATTTATGGAGGTTTTGGAGTATTGGATTTTAATTATTTTTTTGAGGATTTTATATCATTTAAATTTAAGAATTATATTTTAGATATTTTTTCAGCCTTTATTATTTTGCTTTGTATTATGTGTTCAATTACATATTAATTGTTTAGTATCTCTCGGATCTGTGCTCAGATTTGATCACCCGTGACTCTAGAATCGAGGGGTATCACACTCATTCCCTACGAGTAAACTTGTTTACTCACTCTAAAGTTACCGGGTTGTTTTTCAGGTAAAGAAACGTTTTTTGTGGGATGCATGACACTCTTAGGCTTGCTTGACTACTTGGAGTATTTTTGTTATATTAAAATATGCACTTGTTAGCATATCATGCTTCATTTTGGTTTATTATGTCAAACATGTACTTATTGTTCAAACTATATAATGTGCACTTAAGTGTACCTTTTGATTCTCATTGGATGTGTATGTAATGAGGCCAATGGCCAAAGATACTTACATAACATGTATGCTAATTTAAATTCATACCTGCTTATGGAATTTCATGAGATTTTTGGCGTTGATAGGTCGTATTTTGTATATGATATGCTAGGAGGCCTTGAGCCATTGGAACACGTGTATTTAGGCAAATTACGTTTGCGTGCATGATCGTTTTTGAGCTTAGAGTCATATTTTACAGAATGAATATTCTATGGATTTATTTTGGCACTTTTATGCACAATCTGGTTTAAGGGCATTTTGGGAATTTAAAAAAAAAAAAAAATTCCAGCATTGACATGGTCACTTAGAAAACATGATTTTAGGGTGGTTTCTTCTTTGTGTTTTTTCGAAAATATCGTCTTGGTCTTGGAAATCCCACGCAAAGTTCATTTTTTTTTTGTTTATGCCATTTTATTTAAAACTTGAGTTTTAGTACTTGGTACTATTCATCGACTTTTTTTTGAAAAATGTGTCGATTGATCCAAATCTTTTGGGGTCTTATGGGTGTATTTTAAGATTGTATTTTCAATTTAGGCAATTTAAAAACCTCCCGAAGCCCCATTTCCTTTCCTTTGGCAGCAGCTTGAAAAGATTTTAACCCTCTTGACCTGATTTTCTAGGGGCATTCTGGGCATTTCACAGCATATTTTTTTTTAGTTTCTGTTCACATTTCCGGGTAGAAAACTTGATTTTAGGGGGGGTTTCTTCTTTGAGTTTTTCCAAAAAAATCCGTTTCAATATCCGTTTTCACTCTCAGTTGCAACAGTAGTGGGCTGACAGCAACAATAGCTATCATGGCCCTCTTCGGGGTGCCGCGACATCGTTTTTGTTTTTGACCTTTCTCTCTCGTCCGAACTACAAATCGAGTAATTTTTTTATTTTTTTTAACTTGACTAATCTTTTGTCGTCTATCCAAAGGTGTACTCGTTACACCTGGATATTTCTGAATAATTACCAATTTACCTTTTTTGCTTTATATGTCAGTTTCTTTTTGTTTTGCCATTTCTCTTTCGTCCAGACTCCGAATCATGTGATTCTTGAGTCCATCTTGATTAGTTTTTCATTGTCTTTCCAGAGGTGTGCTCGATAGTACCCGAATCTATATTTTTAGAAATGACCATTTTGCCCTTGGGGCTATTTTTGTCCAGTTTTCTTGCAATTTGCTTCCGCTACTTTCTTTGGAGTTCCGTGACTTCATAGGAAGTCACAGATGTGTCTTGAGAATAATGTACATTCTAGGGACGTAATTTTCATGTAAAATGACTATTTTGCACCTGGGGGCTTATTTGTCATATTTTTTATCTTTTGCTTCCGCTTCAGCTTTCATTGAGTTCCACGACCTCATGGAAGGTCATCAAAGTGTCTTAGAGGCGTGTTGTGCCTTGGAAGACCGTTGTTTTATTTCTTGTTTCCGCATCTGGATCCATTATCGCGTCAATCTTCGGTTCATCATAGGATGCACTGACTTGAAAAACTAGGGCTGTCATATCATTACAAGTACTTTTTCTCATTCTTTGAGCACAATGCTTATAATGTCTTCCTTCTTACGTATGATGTTTCTTGAGATGGATATGAGAAAGACTAACATCAATTCCATAATTTAACATATCTCTAATTCTCTATTCATCAGCCCAAAAATGGATCTTCCCACCAGTCATCAAGAGGGTCAAATAGTCATTTTTGATGTAAGAGCTAAAGTAGCACAATCACTCCACCTCAAATGTCATTCACAAAATAAAATTATTGCTTGTTTTAAAATCAGTAAATCACCTCTTCGTCAGTAACTTAACAGGGAAAATTGCTAAAAGTAGACCAAACATAATTATCCAACTCATACATTTATAATATCAATCAATAGGAAGGCAATTCCCATTGAATTGTACAATTTAATTTCACATTAATCTTCTCTTATAATATTAATTACCAGCATTACACATTAACTAAAAATAATTGGGGGGAAGAGAATGTAAAGCAAGGAGCACACATAATAATGTCAGTATATATGTGTGTGTATATTTGTTTTTTTACCTTCAATTTAGTATATTTCTATATATCAATATTACAATCTTTAAATCCCTTTTGCCACCAACAAAAATAAAATTGGAACATAATTATCAACAAGCACACATTGTAAATGAATTTGATGGTAATGCCCATTGTCAAAAACTAAAATGCTAAATAGTGAAAATTCAAGACACAATCCAACAGGTTGACTAGAGAGTGAGGAAGAGTGACGCCATGGCGTAATTCCATGGCATAATGACAGAACATTCACTCTCACCAGTCTCAAACAATTGGGTAATTGTATTTGCCAAATAACAAATAAAATAGAAGAAAAATCAGATTAGAAATGATCAACAAAAGGAAAAAAAGAAAAGAATTTTTTTTTTTTTTACTACCATTCATGAAATTGTTACGATCAAAGTTTTTTCATGCTTATCATTTATGGTTCATGGAATTGTTCCACAACATATTGATCAATTATATGTGTAAATAGATAGAGATAAAGGAGAAAGAGATAGATATTTGTGGTTTGTCATAGGGGCATTTTTATCATTTAAGTTTATACATATTTTGTATTAAATTGTATTTTAAAAAATGGGGGTAAATGAGTGAATTCGCATTTGTCAGAGTTTAAAAAGTAAATTGAGTTATAATTGAAAGTTAAAACCAAAATATTCATTTAGGTGAGATTTGACCTGACCTAAAGGGGTGTCAATGTAAAAAAAGTTGTGGGTAAATTGTCCACCATGTTTTAGATTTTCATTTTGGTTCGGTTTGTTTCAACTTTATTTTTAGGTTTTTGTTATCTTGAACTTAATGTTTTATTTGGTAGGAAAGAAGAAAATTATATACAAGGGAGAGAACAATGAATGAATAATACATCCCTAAAGAAAAGATTATGTTTTTCTCTCTTTTTGTTCGGTTGCGTGGAAGAAAAAAGAAGAAACTGGCAATTCATTTTGATCAGTAAAATAAAAGGAAATAGATATTTTATAGTTATTTTTATCATCAAACCCATCACTTACTTTAATTGTGGGATTTATTGAATATTTGTGAAGGATGATACAGTAATTTAAAACTTCTATAATAGGCCCATTTGTCTTCTCTCATTTCTTCCGCCCATGTTTAGATGAATGAAAATTCGTAAAGGAGATTGAGCAAATGAGACTGAAATGATATGCTTCGGCATGTGGAAGTTTCATATATGCCATGGTTTATATCAGATAGGACATCCGCTACACTGTAGGGATAGTCAATAGATATCAGTCCAATCCCAAACTTGATAACTGGACTGTTGTGAAAAATATCATAAAGTAAGAGAATCAATGATATCATGCTCATTTATGGATGATATGATATGATCCTAGTTAGGTATGCTAATTCTGATTTTAAATCAGATATAGATACCATGAGGTCCATGACTTGGTGTATGTTCACTCAATGGAAGGGAAATCAGTTGGTAGAGTGTTAAGCATATTTCGACTGCTGACTCAACCCTGAAGGTGGAGTATATTGCAACCTTAAAGGCAGCAAAGGAAGCCTTTTGGTTTAATCTCACTGATTTAGAGGTTGTGGAGCATACTAGCCTGCCTATCAAGCTATATTGCGACAATAGTGCAGAAATAACCCAAACCAATGACCCAAGGCTGTTGATTCATGTTTGATCAAGTGTTTTGCACTTTAAATGTCAAGAGTATTCTAAATTCTCAGGTTCAGTGGGCTACCAAGTGTACTTACATGGTTCAGCACTTATATGGTTCAGCACATACAGGGTTCAGAACATACAGGGTTCAGCACATGGTTCAACACTTACATGGTTCAGCAAGCTCATGGTTCAGCACAAGCTGCAGGAAAGTTCTATTATATATCTACTGAAGGCTGAAGGCGTGTCTATACAAGGCTGAAGGCTGAAGGCTAAATAGGCTGCAGCAAGCAACATCTGGTTTAAGCAACAAGTGTCAAGTTGAAGGGCATTTCTGGAAGTCCATATACAATTGTGGTCACAAGGCTGTACAATGAATATTCAAATGATAAGTGCACAGTGGTCCTTCAGAGAGGGTGTGACACAAGGTTGTACAATGAATATTCAAATGTCACGTGGCATAGTGGTCTTGCAGAGAGAAAGGTGCATAGCTGTCTATTGGCTGTAGTGAGAAAATCTTATCCATAGTAGGGCTAAAATGAGGACCCTATATATATGCTGTTATAGCATTTGTAAAAGGCTGGCCTTCTCTAAGAAAAAGGGCTGCAAAATAAGCTGAAAAGAAAGAACTTTCGAGATATCAAATGAAGACATCTTTCTTGAGAGATGAGTGTGTTGGGAGGGCTGAATTTATTCTGTGAAATGCACCAGTAATTGTTTATAATCTGAAGATGAAGAAGATGGCTGGCTGCTGCTGACTTTTTGGTGCAAGAGGTGGCTGAAGTGATTCAAAGTTGCTAGGGTCGTGTCTGAAGCTTGAACAAGGGCTGACCATATATATTTTAGTGATATACAATAGCTGAAGGTGCCTGAGACTACATATTAAGGCTGGTATTGAATATCATATCTCAAACCTTTAGTTTTAGTTAATTTGCTGGTCTAACCCTTGAAACTGAGCATAATATGTTATAACCATGTTATACCTTGATTGTTTATTGTCTGAGCATGCTTAACATGTTGATTTAAGATTATCTAAGTTGAGGTTCGGACTGAGGAATGACTTGCTCTATTTTAGTACTGTGAACCGTACTAGCCTCAACATTATAGCAGTTTTGGAAATCTGGTTTGGGTATGAAAATGAGATATATCGCTGTTATAGATGTGCTATTCAACTGAGCATGTTTATATAGTTAAAATACATTTGAGTGAGTCAAAATCCAGAGGTTGATAGTGTTGAAATACTAAGATTACCCTCAGAACAGTGCTGCTGCAGAATTTGTCTTGTGAAACCTACTTTGCATTGTGATTTGTTATTTAAGTGCTGTAAAATGGAAAGTGGAAATTGAGGCATGCTATATATGTTAATAGAAAATTGTTAGAACTGAGAACAAGGAGGTCCGGTCACGAATTAATTATTTTAGCCCTCAAAACAGAAAGCTTAAGGTGCAGCTAAAAACACCTGCTGTGAGCTGTGTTTTGCTGTTTTGTTAATTGTTGTGTTTAGCCTTTATTTGTATATCTTGTCCCAACTTTAAATCAAATGTGATACATCATTTTGAAGCCGAGGGAGCCATTCGTTGAAGAGAGTTTAAATTAACACAAGGTAGTGCTTTGTAATTGCTGGAAAACAATACTATAACCTTCAAGTTGCTGCTGTGACCTTGTATTGCATATATGTTGTTGTTCTACTGATTCTAATCATTTGAGAAAGTGTATTTAGCCTATTAAAGTCTGGGGGAGTGAAGTTTGAGCCCTAATTGAAGCTTCATTGTGAAGAGACCATTCTACCATTGAATTTGTGAATTAAGCCTTTTGTGAAGTGACATTGTGATACCTTGCTTCAATCACTGTGAATCTTACTGAGCTGGGTTGTATAAAGATATCAAGGCTGTGAATGACAAGTGCAGGTCAGTTCTGAAGCTGCAGAGTGAAGTTACTTCTTTACCCTTGGTTTTAGGGTTTTGTTCAATTGTACATTAAATCTATCTACCTTGCTAAGCTTATTGAGGAAGACATTTGTGCAAGTGTATATTGGCTATACAGAGCTATGGAAGTCCATTGCAGGCCATTCTTAGAGCTGCATTGTGAAGTCATATTTATACCCATGAAATTAGGGATTTAGCCTTTTGGGAGCAAACATTGTTCTACCTTACTTATCTACTTGTGTACATCATTCAAACAAGTGTATTTGACTGTGTCAAGGCTGTGGGAACCTAGTTTGATCATCAAGTGAAGCTGCACAGTGATTTGACATATCTACCCCTCTTGTTGCAGAAAAGTGAAGCTAGGGTTTCTTGTATTGCTTAGGCTGTATATTCATTCTTATCTTGTGTTCCAGCTTAAGTGTATTGTATTTGGTGTATTGGCACCTTATTGTATATGGTAGTGAGGCTTTACATCCTCACCCCATTGTTGATTAAGCTATTGAAAGCTTCGTGTATCCAAGCATAGGGGCTGTGGACTGGGGGAGTGCCAGTGTGCACATTGTTTGATCTTTTATGTGTGTAGGTGGAGTGAAAGTCAGTGTCCTAGTGAGTACAAGGTGGTTGGAAAGTGGGGCAGCTGAGTGAGTAACTGCTTGCATGTAGCAAGTGAAGATGGTGAGCTAGTGTGTGTGTATTGGTTGTGAAAGCTACTGTCTATTCTGGTGCTAGAGAGTGAGACAACTGAGTGTGTAACAAGATACATACAACTAGCGGAGGCTTTTATTGGCTGAGGCCAAGAACCAAGGTTTTTCCCTATTGATAGGGTTTCCATGTATATCTTGTGTCCATGTGATTTGATTGATTGTCTTGAGTTTTTATCTTCTATGTTAAACATGCTCAAGTGAAAAAGGAAGAAACTACCTAGGACCAATTCAACCCCCCCTTCTTGGTCCAACAAAGGCTCCATAGGGGAAAAAGGTACATTGAGAGGAAGTATCATGTCCTACATAATATTGTCCGGCAAGAAAATATACTCGTGGCTTAGAATATTGCATCGGAACACAACTTTGTTGCTTCATTCACAAAGATGCCATCGATCAATAATTTTGATCGTCACTTGGATAACAAGGGAGTTAGATGCGATTCGAATTGGCTATGAGGGCAAGTGGGAGATTGTTGGTATTTGTATGTCCTGGCATAGCGATTTTCTATTTGGATTAAAGTGACATATGTTCCTAACAAATCTGAAATATTTATGCGTTATACAATTGGTGAATTCAATGTATTATGGTTCAATTCATTATAGAATTGATAGTGTCCACTTGATTACAATAGATATTTATATGTATGTGATGGCGATCAATACATGAACATAAATAGGAATCATAAATAATTCATAGCCGATAATTATGGATGGACTCTTAAATAACTAAAACTTGAACCGGATCCGCGTTAGGTTGAGATATATTGCGAGAGCCGTCGTATGCAATTGCTTCCTATTATTGTCATGGCATTTGACTTTTAAGTATGAGAGAAATATAGACTTTTTCATTAATTAGTAATTACTTTAATTTGTTCCGCGGATTCTTCGGAGTCCAAAGACCGACACTTTAGGTAATTATGTAATTAATATTTACAGGGTTATATTATCAATATTTGCATCATTATTACTTGTATTTATTTTGTATTGATTATGGTTGATCACAAAATAAAATCGAAGACCTTCATGTACTTTAGACAAAATGATTTTATATGTATTTATTTACTAAATTATTATTTTTGTCAAAACAAATTTTTATTGTGATCAAGTCGGAAATAATCAAAGGTACCAAAATAAATATATTAATTTAGTAGTCGGATTAATGACTTTATTTATCCGATAACTAATTAAGCATAGAGGGGTAAAAATGCAACATTGACTTAGATGTTATTTATTATTTAATTGGAGTTCAATTAATTTCTTTTAATGTAGTAGAAATTGATTTATGAATTAATTAAATTGGGTTCGGTATAATGGACTAGACCAATTATTAATTCATTGTAGCCAAGAAATAGTAAGCCCAATGGATTCTCACCCATAGCCCAACTTGATATTGGAGGCACATTAAATTTTGAACTATTACGTGAATTTTAGAGATAGAGAAAAATATATTGTCTCCCATTTTTATTTTTATTTTGCCTATATATACATGGGTCCGTATATATTTTAGATTACGCCTTTGTATATTAATTTTTTGGAAGACAAGATAACATTTTTTCTTTCTAAGATTTCAGGGTTAGTGTTTTCATCTAATGGAGGCTCCCACAAGCTTAGCTCTCCAAAGTCATTCATGGAGGTTTATGGGTGATTTTTAAAGACAAGATCATATAGCTAAGGGATATATACAATAAGTGAGAATATTCACTTTAGATGAGAGATTTAAGTTTTACTCAAATCTTGATGCAAGTTTACTAACTCTAAGTGAATGGATTATCATATTCTTCATGCATAAAACTTGTCTCTACACATTAATCAAGATCTTTATTTGAAAATCCCTCTAAATGTTTTTAAAACTTCCATTTCCCCAACCGTTCAAACTCTCATTATCCACTTTGAAAGGTAGAGAAGATATGATTAGATCACAAGACCCTTAATACGAGGGAGTTAATATTTGATAAGTAAATTTAAATTACAACATATAATTAATTTTTTTTGGCAAGTTTCACTTATGCTATGTTTGGTTGGATGGAAGGATTGAAGGGGAATGGATGAGAGGAGGGATGGATAAATATTTTTGTGTTTGGTTGGAGGGAAGGGAAGAGAGGGAGGAAACAAGGAGGGATGCTTCATTCCTCATTCCTTTATGTTTTTCTATCCCCCACTTTTGGGGGAAGAGAGGAGAAAAAGAAGGCATAAATATCTATAAATTTATAATTTACTATTTTAACATTTTCAAAAATTTTGAAATAAATATCTACCTTTTATAATGTTATATAAAAGGGTGCATTGGTAAAAATAATATAACAACTCTCCTTCCCTTCCAACCAAATAAAAAAAAAAGTATCACTCCATTCATCCTTTCTACCATCCATTCCATTCAACCAAACATAAAATGGGAAAGACACCCTCCATTCCCTAAAGATATCTCATCCATCCCTTCCCATATCTCTCCTATTTATTTTTCCATCCTTCCAACCAAACGAAGCATTATAGTATAGCACTAAAATGGATAATCCTACACACGTGAATGATACTATTTAAATGATTTCATCACTCTATTAGCTTCTTGAGGACACCATAAACATATAAATGTACTGGGAATGTAAAGAGCTTTCACCTAAATCTTGTAAATGTACTAGAAATCACATTATTAAAATGATTTGTTTTTAATTTTTAATATTAAAGAATGTCACAGTTTTATCACCTAACGCGACTCTTCCACTCACCAACATAATAACATTTTCACAACGAAACTATTATTTTTTTCCCTTTAAAGAATTGTTCACTTTTATCATTCACCATGATGGAAAGAATCAGTAGTTTCCTATCATAGTACAAAGAAAGTCTGTTGAATTAATATTGATCGAATCCCTTAATTTCATGTATCATACAATAATTAAACAATATTAAAAAAAAAAACATTTAATATTGAACAATATTTTCTGAAAATAAGAAGCTTGGACTGAGAATGGTTGCTTGGATTGGAGGAGAGGGGGGAGGGTGAATTAATATTATTGCAAGAGTGTTAACAAATTAGTAAGAAAGGAAGCCAGTGTAATTAAGACAAACATCACGGTGTGATAATAATTTAACCAAACTTAACCCTTACCTAGAATTTTCTAATTTTAATTAAAATAATATATATATTTTGAGGAACAAAAACCTTTTAGAAAAAAAAAAAGAAAAGGAAAAAAAATAAGAAGAAAGAAAGAAATAAGAGGGTGAAAATTGTGGAAGGCGCTCAAATCTTTTGCAAGAAAGAAAGAAAGAAAGAATGACGGAAGGGGAGATGGGCATTCCACAATTGGAATAATCAAGCAGTTGACGATGAAAGAGAGCAAGAAGAAGAAGACGAAGAGATTGACGGAGGAGGAAAGTCCAACTCCTAGGGTAATGGATCCCAAAATAGAACAAGGAAAGCATCTCAGGGTTGGTGTTTTGCTTTCATTTCCCTATTTGAAATACTACATTTAATTTCAACCATCTCTCTTCTCAATTGTCCATCCTGTTTCTTCAATCATTCCGTACCATTCTTGTATAAAAAACACACACACACACCCACCCACCCACCCACCCACATATCTTTTATTTGTTCATATACGTAATGGGTTTTTACACCAGGTTCAACAATATATTTATATATGTTTCATGCATCAATCAAGTTGGTATGTATTAAAATTGAATATTTACCGATAAACTGTTTGTTAAATTTTATTCTAGAGTGTTTAGAAATTTAATTGTGATACTCTTACTATGGTTGTGGACTGATGCTTTTGCTTGCCATATTGTTAATCATGGGAAGGATGACATATCAGTTATTTAAAAAATGTTGCCTTCTAAGCTATTTCCATGTGAAATTGCTATTTCCTACAAATTTTTTCTTTATGATGTTTATGCCTGTATCATCACTATGAACACACACACTTTCAGGGGAAAGTGGAGCAAGTTGTTGGGTCTATGATTCTTAATTTAGAGGATGATGATGGGTCAACTGGAGTAACCAATTTTGGTTTGGATTACGCACTTGGAGCGGATCCTTTGAGCAATTCTGCAGCCATTCGAGCGTTGCGTGCCAATCCTGGTAGGCCAGCGGTTCTCTCTCTCTCTCTATTTTTTCCTCAGTAGAAAGTGGTTCTGTCACTTGATACCGTGTTCATTGCGTTTTAGGAATTGCCAATATGTTGTGTGATTTACAGAAGCTAAAATTTAATTAATTGTTTGCCTTGTAGATGCAAAAAATTATAATTAATTAACTGAACACTAAACACTACTTTTATGTAAATTTATTTGGGAACAGAAAAAGAGGGCAAACTTAATTATTTTATTTTATTTTTTTGTTGCTTTTTTACCCTTTCTCAAATTTAATAAGTTGCAACCAGATCCGGCATAACTTGGCTATATACACAAAATGGTACAAGATGATTATATTGTCCCAAAAATAGTAGTTCCTGCTGGTCTTATACATCTTCAGACACGCACACACATCTAAGGTTAACTATAATTCTGATGCTCATTAATTTGGGAATGCAGAAAGGGTGAAAAGGAGAACAAAATCAAAACACAAGGTTGCATATGGTGAAGAATGCAAGAGGGATCAAAATGAGAAGAACAAAACCAAAACAAATAATGATGCTTTGATTAATCCTGATTCATTCAATGTTGTAGGCAGTGGCAGGACTCAGATGAAAAGTGATAAGAAGGAAGAACCCAATGAGACCACATTTCCTGTGGGCACCGGTGAAGTTGATGACAAAACCATCCACAAGAGGAGCTATCGCAGTAGCAGTCACCGTAAGAACTCTTTGAACTTAGGGATGTCACCTGTAGTGGTTTCTCATTATTTTCAGGAAGACAAAGCTCCTGATGGTCAAGAGATGAATGAGAAGGAAAAGATTAAACTCGATCACAATGTTGAATCAAATATTAAATCAGTCAACTTAGATGTGAGTATACCGGATCGGTCTAATTCTTTGGCTCATATCATTGAGAGCGGTGGCAAGAAGAAGAAGAAGAGGAAGAAGGAAAGGGAGGAGGTGGAAGAAGGAAGTCAAAATAAGCATTGTGGAAAAACTCGGCAAATGCGCGTAACTTCTCCATATTTTCCAGAATTAATCGAAGAAAAGGACAGGCATGAGAAAGATATGGAGTCTGTTGACAAAGTTCCTGATGGTCTAGAGATGACTGAGAAGGAAAAGACAAAATTCAATCACAATGTTGAATCAAATATCAAATCAGTTAACTTAGATGTGAGTGTACCGGATCGGTCTAATTCTGTGGCACCTATCATTGAGAGCAGTGGCAAGAAGAAGAAGAAGAGGAAGAAGGAATGGGAGGGGGTGGAAGAAGGAAGTCAAAATAAGAATTGCAGAAAAACTCGGCAAATGCGGGTAACTTCTCCATATTTTCCAGAATTAATCAAAGAAAAAGACACGCATGAGAAAGATATGGATCCTGTTGACAAAGTTCCTGATGGTCTAGAGATGACTGAGAAGGAAAAGACAAAACTCAATCACAATGTTGAATCAAATATCAAATCAGTTAACTTAGATGTGGGTGTACCGGATCGGACTAATTCTTTGGCACACATCATTGAGAGTGGTGGCAAGAAGAAGAAGAGGAAGAAGGAAAGGGAGGAGGTGGAAGAAGGAAGTCAAAATAAGAATTGTGGAAGAACTCGGCAAATGCGGGTAACTTCTCCTTATTTTCGACAATTAATCAAAGAAAAAGACAGGCATGAGAAAGATATGGAGCCTGTTGACAAAGTTCCTGATGGCCTAGAGATGACTGAGAAGGAAAAGACAAAACTCAATCACAATGTTGAATCAAATATCAAATCAGTTAACTTAGATGTGAGTGTACCGGATCTGTCTAATTCTTTGGCACATATCACTGAGAGCGGTGGCAAGAAGAAGAAGAAGAGTAAGAAGGAAAGGGAGGAAGTGGAAGAAGGAAGTCAAAATCAGCATTGCGGAAAAACTCGGCAACTGCGGGTAACTTCTCCATATTTTCAAGAATTAATCAAAGAAAAAGACAGGTATGAGAAATATTTGGAGCCTGTTGACAAAGTTCCTGATGGTCTAGAGATCACTGAGAAGGAAAAGACAAAACTCAATCACAATGTTGAATCAAATATCAAATTAGTTAACTTAGATGAGAGTGTACCGACACATATCATTGAGAGTGGTGGTAAGAAGAAGAAGAAGAGGAAGAAGGAAAAGGACGAGGTGGAAGAAGGAAGTCAAAAGGAGTGTAGCAGGAATGAGACAAACAGGTTGGAATATGGTTCCGCTATACTGGAAACTAATTTTCCCATTTTTGCCACTAACAGTAACCACAAAGAAGACAGTGGGGGTGTGTTCTTGTTGGACAAGTATGAGGGCGATGGCAAGAATAGGGGAATGGATGAGGGCTGTAGCTCAAAGGACTTGAATTTGGTGGTAAATTTTCCATATCATCATAAGGGAGTTGAAGAAGAGATAACTGAGGAGGATGCGAAGAAGACTCATCCCAATTATCCGATCAAGGGGAAGATTAATACTTCTAATCTGGGAAATGATGGAAATGGTGCTGCAGTCAATATGGATGCGATTGAGGACTTGTTCTCTCAATTTATTTATAAGGGCAGTAGAAACACAAACAGAAGTGATGATGTGCATGACATGGATGTTCTGAAACCACAAAGTCTCCATCCTCATGTTGTGAAGGATGTGGAAGAGGAAAAGGATTTCAAGGAGGCCAAACAGAAGAATACAGAACCTGACTGTGTAGTTAAGAAGAAGATTGATCAATTCATTATCACCAATGAGTGTGAAAGGGGTTGTGCCAGTGTAGATGAGAATGAGGGTCTGTTTGTACCACACATGGATGAAAAACTGAAAGAAGAAAAGGGACAAAGAAATGAAACGGAAATCAACAAGGTTATGTCCAGTAGTAGAAGAAAGGATGGGGATGGTCAGAAGAAAGCATATGCAGAAGTTCGTGTGGGTTCTGGTTACTTTGAGACCTCAACAGGGAAAGAAATGGCACTGAGTGAGGGGAAGCATCTAAAATCTAAATCGTTAAAACCATCCGCAAAGAAGTGTCCCAAAGTAGTGACAGTTTCCCCCTACTTCTATAATGAATCAGCACGAGAGAATGATATTTCCAACGCATTCAAAAGTAAAGGTGAATGCAAAGTAGTGAAAGTACTGCCTAAAAGGGCTCAAAGGGCATCTGTGGATAAACCTGTTTTAACTGCTGCCCAGAAACGAGATGAGGCTTACCAAAGAAGAACTCCAGATAACACATGGATTCCTCCACGGTCCCCTTTCGGTCTCCTTCAAGAGGATCATGCCCATGATCCTTGGAGGGTCATAGTGATATGCATGCTTCTCAATCGGACAACTGGTTTGCAGGCAAGTTCTACCCTTCTTTTGTTTTCTCAACTTCATTTAATTAAAATAATTGCTTTCCTTGTCGTTGGTTCTTTTTCTTTTTCCCTTCTATTTGCTATATAATCTGTGCAGTAGGTACCTTGACGATAATTCTTGATAACTTTAGGAAACTTAAAAGATGTTTTAAATGAGATACTGAATATATATAATGGCTGTGAAAGTAATTTCTTATATTTTGTGAACCACTGAACTTGATAAGTTCACTGTTATTTCTGTTTTCTGTGGGTTACAAAGTTGACTGTTTGCTTTAATATGGTTATTGTTCAAACTGATAAAAGAGAGAGAGAGAGATGGAGAGAGAGAGAGAGATCATGGCTACAGCAACTGTGTATATCATATACATCATATAACCTAATAAGCCTATGTAGACTTATATAAAGAATACAAGGTTAACTAAATAACACAAGGGCCTACTAACTAAATATAATTACATAATGACCCAACATCTATATATATATATAAAAACATTCTAACACTCCCCCTCAAGCTGGAGAATATATATCAAATAATCCCACCTTGGAACAAATAGTTCTTAACTGGTTATGACCCAGTGCCTTGGTAAACATATCAGCTAATTGATCTTCAGACTTCACGAATGGAGTAGAGATGCTCCCAAGTAATATTTTTTCTTGAATGAAGTGACAATCAACTTCAATATGTTTGGTCCTCTTATGAAACACAGGATTTGATGCAATGTGAACTGCTGCTTGATTATCACAAAACAATGGATTAGGAGCTTCAACTGTTAATCCAAGTTGTTTTAGGAAATGTTGTATCCATGTCAACTCACTAGTGGTATGAGCCATTGCCCTATACTCAGCTTCAGCACTAGACCGAGCTACCACTGTTTGCTTTTTACTTCGCCATGTAACAAGATTTCTTCTTACAAATGTGCAGTAGCTTGTAGTAGATCTCCTGTCTGAAGGAGAACCAGCCCAGTCGGCATCTGTAAAACCTTCCACCCTAAGATGACCATTTGATTTATATAGTAAACCAAAACCTGGAGCTTGCTTGAGATATCGGATAATCCGAAGAACAGCAATCCAATGTGGCATTCTAGGGCCTCTCATGAACTGACTTACAATACTAACTGCATATGAAATATCAGGTTGAGTGATAGTGAGATAAATTAGTTTCCCAACAAGACGATGAAATCTGTCTGGGTCATTAAATAGATCACCTTCATCAGACACAAGTTTTATATTCGAATCCATAGGAGCATCAACTGGACGACCACCCAACATACCTGTTTCTTCTAATAAGTCCAACACATATTTTCGTTGGGATAAACTTATACCCTTCTTAGATCTAGTAACTTCAATACCCAAGAAATAGCTAAGTTTACCCAAGTCTTTAGTGTGGAATCGATATTGCAGAAACAACTTCAACTTAGCAATGCCTTCAGAATCATCACCTGTGATCACAATATCATCAACATACACCACAAGAAATATGAAGCCAGCTTTAGTGCGCTGGTGAAATACCGAATGGTCGGTCTGACATCTGTTAAGACCAAATTTTAATGCTGCCTCAGAGAATTTTCCAAATCAAACCCGTGGAAACTGTTTCAATCCATACAGGGCCTTTTTAAGGCGACAAACAGTGTGAAGATACTCCCCTGAGCAACAAACCCATGTGGTTGCTCCATATAAACCTCTTCTGCCAAATCACCATGCAAAAAGGCATTTTTAACATCTAACTGAAACAGAGGCCAATGCTTATTAGCAGCAAGAGAAATTAAAACACGAGTAGATGAAATCTTAGCAACAGGGGCAAACGTCTCATCATAGTCAATACCATAAGTCTGGGTATAACCTTTGGCAACAAGACATGCTTTTAAACGTGCAACGGACCCATCTAGAAGATACTTCACAGTATATACCCAGCGACAACCAATAGGTTTGGCACTTGGAGGTAATGGAACAAGATTCCACGTGCCATTCTGATGCAAAGCATCCATTTCATCTTGCATTGCTTTCTTCCAGCCCGAATCAGACAAAACATCCTGCACAGTCTTAGGAACAAATGTAGTAGACAACTGAGAGGAAAAACATGAGAAGGATGGCGATAAAGAATTTTAAGAGACATAATGAGCAATGGGATGATTAGTGACACACGAGCGAATACCTTTACGAAGGGCAATAGGCAAGGAATCAGACATAGTGGATGGTGTTGGATCCAAAGACTCTGAAGACAATGGAGGTGGCATAACAGTAGATGGCTTTGGTCTTCGAGTGTATACCTGTAACGGGGCAGGCGAAGGAGATCAAGGTCGAAGACATAGTGAGGGAAGAGAAATCGCAGGAAGAGGCGACTCAGGAGTGATATCAAGAATTGAATCAGGATCTGAAAAATATTGGATAGACTCACAAAAGGTTACATCCGCGCTAACAAAGTACCGTTGAGAAACAAGACTATAGCAGCGATAACCTTTATGAGAACGAGAGTAGCCAAGAAATACACACTTTGTGGCACGGGGGTCTAGTTTATCAAAACCAGGACCAAGATTGTGGACATAACATACACAGCCAAAAACTCTAGGAGTAAGAGAAAACAAGGGAGAATTAGGAAATAAAATAGAATATGGAGATTTGCCATCTAATACAGAGGAAGGCATACGGTTAATAAGATGACACGCAGTAAGAACAACATCACCCCAAAACCGTTTAGGCAGACGCATATGAAACAAAAGAGCACGGGTTACCTCTAAAAGGTGTCGATTCTTACGTTCTGCGACTCCATTTTGTTGAGGAGTATAAACACAAGAATTTTGATGAATAATTCCTTTATCACTAAGATATGTATCAAAGGGGGTTGCAGAATATTCCTTAGCATTATCAGAACGTAGAATACGAATTGGGCATCCAAACTGAGTTTTGATTTCTTTTCGAAATTTTTGAAAAATTAAAAATAACTCAGAACGATCTTTCATTAGAAACAACCAAGTCAGGCGAGAATAATCATCCACAAATTTCACAAAATAATGAAATTTATTGATTGAAGAATGTTTTATTGGACCCCATACATCTGAATGAATCAAATGAAAAGGACTAGAGACACGATTATTAACCCTAGACTTGAAAGACACGCGATGGTGCTTACTAAGTTGACAAACTTCACATGACAAAAATTTTAAATGACTAAGACTAGGAACTTGACGCTTCAAAACTTGAAGTGACGGGTGACCAAGCCGACAGTGCCACTGGAATGGAGACAAAGAAGATTGAAGAGCCACAGGATAAGGTTCCAAATCAAAGTAATATAAGCCACCAGCTTCATGTCCTGTACCAATCATCTTCTTCGTCTTGAGATCCTGAAACACACAAGAAGTAGGATAAAATGTAACAGAACACTGGAGTGATTTAGTAAGCTTACTGATAGACATTAAATTAAAGGGAAACTGAGGAACATATAAAACAGACGAAAGAGACAAGGAATCACTAAGTTGAGTTGACCCCAAACCTCAAAACCATAGTGGACGAACCAATAGCAAGAGTGACACTTTGGTTTCAGGTTCGAAAACACTATGGTTTCAGATTTTGATTTCCTCTCAAAGTGTCACTCTTGCTATTGGTTCGTCCACTATGGTTTCAGGTTTGGGGTCAACTCAACTTAGTGTTTTCTCGACTTCAGCAAGAGATGGAAGTGTGGGATTGCCCATAATCTGTGCACGAAAAGACTCATAGATTGATGACAAACCAGTAAGAAAACGGACAACATTAAATTCCTCACGTTGTTGTTGCATACTACGAACATCAGCGGTAATGTGCTAATACATATTCAGCTCCTCACAGACTCCCATAACTTTGGAATAATACTCTTCTATAATGTGATTACCTTGTTCAAGACTGAAGTACTGCTTACAGAGCTCATAAACACGAGTGATATTACCTGTCCCAAAATACAATTGTTGCAATTTGTCCCATATCTCCTTGGCAGTGTCTAAATAGAGTAAGGTTGAACTGATTTGAGGTTCAATACTGTTTAACATCACGAGATGATCTGAGCATCTTCCTTTTCCCATGTATCAAAAGAAGCATCAGTGGCCTTGAGTTTTCCTTTAGTCAGATGAGTACCAAGACCTCTACCCTTGAGAAAAATAGCAACAGATTTAGCCCACAGTATGTAATTCTTCCTATTGAGTTTAACTGAAGTCATAGAATGAAGATGGGATGTGGAAGAAAGCAAATCTGAACTGGAAGCCATGATGAACTCAGCAAAAACAGAGAAGAAGAAAAAAAAAATGCAGACTATGTATTCTGGCCGAACCTGGGAAAACAGGTCGGGTCTGAAAAACGGGCTGGGTCTGGTCAAACGGGCCGGACCTGGTCAACTGGGCCGGATCTGGGCTATCCCAGGTTTAGTAAACCAGGGTTAGAATAGCTTCACTCCTGCAGCCAAACACCACCCTTCTCCTTCACAATTCTCGCCGGCCACCGACAAGAAATTCCAGCACCCAAGATTCGCAATGGAAAAACAAGGCTAGTACACACCCTAGCCCTTGCAGCGGTGACGGCAACCCAACAAAAAAAAAAGCGATCTAACAACGGAGCGGAGATGGATCGCGATGATGGAACCTCTGCAACTTGCGACAGCCAAGGAAGCCTTGGCCAGCAAAACGAAAGGCTTCAGATCTGAGAACGACAGATAAGAAGCGCTGAACACAACGACAGCTTCAAACCTCCGGCTCTGAACAAAATGGCGGCCAAATCTTCAGCAAAGAACAGAATCGGCTTCGATCTTGATTTCGATTTGTAGAAGAACAACCCAGATGCAATCACAACTACAGTCTTAGGTTCCCGTTGTTTCGTACCGCTCTGATACCATGTTCAAACTGATAAAAGAGAGAGAGAGATGGAGAGAGAGAGAGAGATCATGGCTACAGCAACTGTGTATATCTTATACATCATATAACCTAATAAGCCTATGTAGACTTATATAAAGAATACAAGGTTAACTAAATAACACAAGGGCCTACTAACTAAATGTAATTACATAATGACCCAACATCTATATATATATATATAAACATTCTAACAGTTATCATAATCCGGATCCAGCTCCAAAACTGTCAAATTATTCTGGGATTGTGTTAAAAAAATCACACGGTAGGATCTTAGTGGGATCACTCAGAATTGTGGGATTGCGATCTAATGGATGTTCCTATTGACACACCATTTTGTTAGCCTTTTCTGAATTTTTATAGGTTTATTATTCTAATTGGGCCTCCAGTTCAAATTTTAATCAAAACCAAAGCCCATGAACGAGTATAGATATAATAGAGCCCAATGGTGATAGCTTAACATATAACCACAAAATGAGAGCTCATTTGCATAACATGAAAGTAGCTATAATTTATGGTGACATTGATAAACAGCTTTCTATGACTGAAACATTGCGCAATCAAATGGGTACAAAAAGATTTTAAGCCATAATTTTTGAGGCAAGGCTTTGATTAGCTTTTACATTCATTTTTTTTCCTTTTACTTTATTGATTTTGTTGAACTTTGTTTTTGTTTGTTTGTTTGTTTGTTTTTTTTTTCCTTGTGCGTATTTATTCTTTCTCCTCAATATCAATTTCTTCTTTCTGTTTGCATTTTTCACGTATATTATCCACACTTCATGTTCAGTGTAATATGTCTCTGTTTCTTTATCCATCTTTTTTCTCTCTTATTTCTTATAATTTTCTTTCTTTTTGCAGAGTCTTATTTTCCCTTTATATTTGACTGCTACAATTCTTCATGTGATGATTTTTTTTTTTTTTTTTTTTTTTTTTTCTTTTTTTCTTTTGATTAATGCTTTTGACCTATGATAAATTTAAAATTCTACCCTACTAAAATTGGCATGTAGAGATTTGTTGAATGATTAAGGACTCTAGAACAAGAGATGGAGCAAGAATGAGGGTGTAAGAGTAGCAAGACTAAAAAATCATATGCTAAAGAGTGTAGCTGGGGTGCTGGTGTGCTAACATATGATAGTATATAGCCATACATTTGTAACTTATGGTGTTGTTAAATGCACTTAAGATATCACTGTATGATGAGAAACATTTTTTTCTGGTGACTGATAACCACAAAACCAAGAGGTCAGATAGAGTCTTTGATAGGGTAGAATCCTCATTATTATTATTATTATTATTTCTTTTTAAAACAGTGACCAGAGAGACAACCAATCTGGTCAAGGTTGTATGTTGAAAGCCAATCCTACAAATTGAGGCAGATTTCTTAATGTCAGGGAAGATCTTGAAAGAGTTCATCTAAATTATTTTGCAGATGCTTTTGATTTAACTTTTATTGAGGAAGAAAACAAAACCAGAAAAAATTGGGGGTTATTTCATCAAATGAGGAAATTGCTCAAAAATCTAGAATTAAGTGGCTCAAACATGAAAATTGGTGTACCAGTTATTTTTATCAGAAGTTGGTTCAGCAAAGGAACATTAATACCATTACAGATCAAGGTTAATGGACTTCAGACAATCAGAGCGGAATGTTATCAAGGACTGGTTGGTTGGATTTTCGTTGCTTTTTAGTTGCTTAAGCCAAGTTATTCTATATCTCCTTCCGATGTTGAGTTATTAGAAGTGGTTTTGTCTGCAAAGGAGGACCGGAATATGAATATTTGATTATGGTTTTCATCCAGGCAAAGCACCTAGGTCAGATAGGTTTCCAATTAGATTTTATCAATGATTTTTTGGAATATTATTGTTTCAGATTTGGTTGTAACACTTCAGCACTTCCTTTTAGAGTCTAGAATGCCCAAAGGAATCAACAATTCCTTTATCATTGTATTTTAGTTGATTTGGTTTTGTCACGAAATTGCAAAAGGGGGAGATTGTGAGGTGAATAGGATTAAGTTGGCGAATTTTGTAGATCAAAATTTGATAAATGTACTTTATTTTTATTTTTTGTTTTTTTTAGTTAGTTAGATATGTTTTAATTGTGAGACAAGTCTAACTTTTCAAAAAAAAAAAAAATTGTGAGACAAGTCTAAAATATTTCCGAGATGAAGAACGAGCTTCAACAAAGTTAAAATTGGCAATCTTTGTAAAAAAGGGTATAAAGATAAATTCACACTCACCAATTACGGTCATGCATAATACATGGCATCTTAATTTCAAAATTTTTAAACTTATTTTGATTCCTAAATATGCATGTTGTTGCATGAATTCATTATGAAAACTAGTTTCTGCTAAATTTTCCAAGTAGCAGAAACTGCAGAATCCTAGTCGAAGCATTCTGGAGTTACCTCGATCAATCGAGGTATGTGTCGATCAATCAACAAGGACGAACGCACAGTGGTTTGCTGAGATTAAAACACTTAGTTTTAACTTGATTTAAACACTTTCCTAGCATGATTATAAATACTCATGATCTCAGAAAACCCTCGAGAGCTTATTCACATCAAATCAGCATTATCAAAGGTGCACCTGGGCACACTCTTAGGCTTCTGGCGAATACAAGGATTGCACCTGCTATGTTCCCAGGCTTAGTGATCATGGCCGTGTACCTTGGTGTCGCCTGATACCAAGGGTTAGGTGCTAGAAGACGGCCCCAATCCTTCACACCCCCCTCCTCCCAAATCTTTCTTTATGGATTTTGGTCCATTGGATCAAAAGCTAGACCAAATATAAGAAAAAAACCGTTGCATCAAAAGCTACCAAATTAAAAAATATGAGCCTGAATAAGGTTAATTTGTCTCTTTCTGTTCAAAAGAAAGAACAAACTTCACAAGAGGAAAACAAGAAAAGAAGAAGAAAGAAACAGCCCTATAGAGAGCGGTGGAAAATTCGGTTCTATAAATAAGGAAACTGTGTGTGTATAACTGTAATTAGCTAAGGAAACCGTGTGTGTGTAGCTGTAATTAGCTAGGAGATTTTGTAATGTTTTAGTCATTGTAACCCCAGATTTTAGGGAATTAGTTTTTGGTCAATATCTCTAGGATTAGACAGTTTCTTAGTTTTAGAGTTTCCTAATTTAGATCCTTTGAAGTGTACATAACAGTGTAATTTCATTGTGATTTTAATACAATTGCATTTCAGCCCAATTTGTGTCATGTTATCAGAGCTGTAGGCTCAATTATGGGAATTGTATTTCTGGTCTTGCGAACTCTCATATCGCTAGACTGATTATTATCAATCTCCAACCCCACACTATCACCCCTCAAGACCATAACCCTTTTACCAAAAGACCATGTCAGAAACAGCCGACAACAGCAGCACCACGACTACCTCGGAGGTTCCTTTGACCGAAGGCAGCAAATCGATTCCAACAGGGGAATTGCAGAACATCCTGGCAGCGTTCAAGTTGAACGGGAAGAACTTTCTAAAGTGTTCTCAATTGGTTCACACGTTCTTGAAGGGAAGAGGCAAACTGAGTCACTTACTCGGTACTGGGCCTAACAAAGGGGATCCCAAATTTGATGCTTGGGATGAACATGACTCAATGGTGATGTCCTGGTTATGGAACTCTATGTTGCCAGAAATCAGTGATACATGTATGTTTCTTAACACAGCCAGAGAAATATGGGAGGCCGTGAAGCAGACTTACTCTAAAGTCCGGAATGCTGCACAAATCTATGAAATCAAGACCAAGATTTCATCCACCAAGCAAGGAAGTCGATCAATCACAGAGTACTCCAATCTGTTGCTGAGCTTATGGCAAGAAATGGATCATTACCAGTGCATTCAAATGAAATGCAGCGAGGATGCATCCCTCCTTAAATGGCTTGTCGAAAAAGACCGAACTTAAGATTTTCTTGCAGGACTAAACATTGAATTTGATGTAGTAAGAGTCCAAATACTCGGAAAGGAAGATCTGCCATCACTTAATGAAACAATTGCAATTGTTCGTGCTGAGGAAGGAAGAAGAGGAGTTATGATTGAGAATAACCTAGTGGACAGTTCGGCCTTGGTTACAAAAGCTGCAAATGTGAGGAACTTTGGCCGGGAGCAGCCATCTAATGAAGACAACAAGCGGGCAAATTTTACAAGGCCAGCCAATAAAGATTCCCTATGGTGCACATATTGCAAAAAGTCCCACACTAGGGACAAATGCTTGAAACTCTACGGCAAACCGGAGACGGCAAACAAAAATTGGACGGCAAAAGGTGGACAGCCAAAGGGACAGGGGCAGGCGTATATGGCAAATATACAACAGGTTGGAGAAGGTAAATCTCAAGAATCATCTATTGAGTTCGATAGAGAGGAAATTGAGAAATTGAAGAATCTGCTGGGATCTTTGGAGAAACCATCTACAACAGGTACTTGCACTTTGGCGTTCTCAAGTATATCTTACTCTACTCATGCTTTTAAAGTCTCGGATATATCCACCACAAGCTCCTGGGTCATTGACTCAGGAGCTATAGATCCCATGACCCACTCGTCACAAAAATTTATCTCATATACACCTTGTCCTAGCAATAGGAAGATAACAAAAGCTGATGTTTCTGTGACAACAGTGGCTGGCCAGGAAGATGTTTTTATGAGCAAAACCCTCACACTTAGAAATGTTCTCCATGTACCAAAATTATTTACTAACCTTGTGTCAATCCATAAGCTCACTAAAGATTCTAATTGCAGTGTGGTGTTTTATCCCTCTTGTTGTGTATTTTAGGAACAGGGCACGAGGAGGATGATTAGACATGCTAGAGAAAGGGATGGTCTCTACCATCTTGAAAAACCCAGTGGTCAAGTTAGTGTTGCAAATTCCTCACCATTATCATTTCTTTTAGAGTCTTTTAAATCCAATAAAGACAAGATTTGGCTTCAACACCTCCATCTTGGTCACCCGTCATTTAGAGTCGTTAAATTTTTTTTTTTTGATAAGTAAGAATTTATTAAAAGCGCTCAAAAGAGGAGCGAAGCCCAAAGAAAACAAAAAGGGCCAAAAGGCGCCTTAGACCTTCAGAGAGGCCAAGAAAATAATGATTTCCTCCATAGATCTATAATCTCTCCCTGAAACCCAATAAAAAAGAGTAGAAATAACAGATAACTTAATCATAGAAATAGGCTTTTTTTTCCCGTCAAAATATCTCCTATTTCTCTCGAGCCAAATACGCCACCAGATACAAAGCGGCGTAGCCCCAACAGAGACGCCTCTCCAAGCTTCAATCAACCCTCTAGAGGAACAGGGCATGGCCCAATGGACCCCAAATAAACGAAGCATCAAATCCCAGCAGTCTCTGGCCATACTGCAATGTAAAAGGAGTTGATCAACTGATTCCTTATTACACAAGCACATATAACAATGATTGACCACCACCTGATTCCTCCTCCTCAAATTATCTTGAGTTAAAATCTTACCCAGGACAGAGGTCCAAGCAAAAAAGGCGACCTTGCGGGGAGCCTTTGAACGCCAGATAGACTTCTAGGGGAAGAGTTCACCTAGACGATCCGAAAGACATCTAAAGAAGGACCTAACCTCAAACCGGCCTTGCGAGTTAGGAATCCATAGCCACCCATCTGGCTCCCCAAACGAAATCACCTGGCTATACAAAAGCTCCAGAAAACGAGAAACATCCTCGATCTCCCAATCCTGAAAATGCTTCCTGAACTGAACATCCCAAGTCAGTCTCCCGTTATCAAGATGATAACAGTCAAAAACGATGGCCTGTCGGTGAGAAGCAATCCTATAGAGCCGTGGGAAAGCGAGAGCAAGAGGGAGCTCCCCACACCAGAGATCCTTCCAAAAACTGATCCTCCTTCCATCTTTAATGCGAAAACGAACATGCTTGCAAAAGTCATCCTAACCCCTTCGAATGAAGTTCCATACTCCCACCCCCCTTGGACCACGCATCGCTCGAGAACACCACCCCCACGACCTTCCCCAAACTTGCTAGCAATAACTCTCCTCCATAACCAATGCCTCTCGATTCAAAACCTTCAGAGCCATTTACCAAGGAGAGCCTTATTAAAAGGCAACAACCTCCTTAACCCTAAGCCTCCAAACCAAATTGGACGACACACTTGATCCCACCGAACCAGGTGAAACTTGAACTCTTCTCCTTCCCCCCCAAAGAAAATTACACTGCAATCTTTCAATTCTCTCAGCCACTGAAGAAGGAATCTGAAACAGAGATATGAAGTATGTAGGAAGGCTAGAAAGAGTGCTCTTAATCAGGGTAACTCGACCCCCCTTAGATAAGTACTGCTTTTTCCAACCCGCTAATCTCCTCTCGAATCTGTCCACAACTGGATCCCAACTTCCGATACATCTGGAAGGGGCTCCCAAAGGCAAACCTAAATAAGAATTGGGAAAGGAGCCAGTGCAACATCCAAGGATCTGAGCAAACAACTCAATCCCAGGAACATCCCCAACAGGCACAAGAAGACTCTTGCCTACATTAACCTTAAGGCCAGAAACAACTTAAAACCAAATCGAAACGCATCTCAAATACCTCAGCTGGGACGCATCCGCATCACAAAACACAATAGTGTCATCTGCAAACATCAAATGAGAAACCTCCAATTGACTAGCAACATCCCTGCCCACCCGAAATCCACTCAAAAAACCCAGCTCCACAGCCCTCTTCAGCAATCTACTAAGAGCCTCTATCACAAAAAGGAACAGGAAAGGGGAAAGCGGATCCCCTTGTCTCAAGCCCCTCGAGCTAGAGAAAAAACCCGTTAGCGCTCCATTCACAAGGACAGAGAAACGAGCGCTAGAAATGCAGAAAAGAATCCATCTCCTCCACCGCCCACCAAAACCCATCCTCTCTAACAGATCGAGAAGGAAACTCCAGCTCACATGATCGTATGCCTTTTCAATATCTAGCTTGCAAAGAACACCCGGAACACCACTGCTCAAGCGGGAATCAACACATTCACTAGCAATAAGAACTGAATCCAGAATCTGCTGACCTCCCACAAAAGCATTATGAGAGTCAGAAATGACACCATCCATCACCTTCTTCAACCTAGAGGCCAAAACTTTCGCAATCAACTTGTAAAAACATCCCACCAAACTGATAGGGCGAAAGTCTCTAACATCCATTGCCTCTCCCTTCTTCGGAATAAGAGCTATAAAAGTTGCATTCAAACATTTCTCAAAAGAGCCCTGCACATGGAAGGCATGAAAAGAGGCCATCACCTCCTCACGGACCACCTCCCAACACTCCAAAAGGAACCTCATAGAAAAACCATCAGGTCCAGGAGCTTTATCCCCATTACAACTCTTCAGAGCAGAGAGAACTTCCTCTTCGGAAAAAGGCTCCTCTAAAATAGAGCACTCCTCACCCGAAATAGAATCAAATTGAAGCCCATCCAGCAAAGGGCGCCAATCGGCTGACTCAGTGAACAACCTTGAAAAGTACTAAAAAAAAACTCTTACATATCTCCTCCTCTTTACTAATCAACACTCCATCCACCCTTATCCTCCCAATGTGGTTGCCCCTTCTGTGAGCATTGGCGAGCCTATGAAAGAATTTAGTGTTATTGTCTCCTTCCTTGAGCCACAAAGCTCTAGATTTCTATCTCCATGAAATCTCCTCCATGATTGCAATCTCAGCAAATTCTGCTTGACACTCCACCCTCCTGAGCTTCAAATGACCTGTCAAAAGACCCTGATTCTCCATCGTATCAATGTCGGCAATCTCAGAGAGAACCCGGTTCTTTCTCCAAGCCAAATTACCAAAAACCTCTTTGTTCCAGACTTTGAGATCATTCTTCAAAAAATGCAACTTGTCGGCCAAAGAATGACTCGGAGTGCCAACCACTCCATACCCTGCCCACCAGGATCGGACTCGCTCCAAAAAGCCTTCAGCCCGAAGCCACATATTCTCAAATCTAAAAGGGGAACTTCTGCTGCGCAGCCCGCCACAGTCCGACAACAATGGAACATGATCAGACAAAGGACGAGCCAGGGTGGCCTGAACAACATTAGAAAACTTTTCCTTCCAATCACTCGACACCAAGAATCTATCAAGACGAGAGAGTAGGAGGAGAGCGTCCACTGGACCAGGTGAAAGGCCCGCCCACCAAAGGCAAATCAAGTAAACAGAAACCATTAATAAACTCTGAGAAGCCATCATATCAGCTGTCTATCTGCCCCTTGTCGACCTCTCAAAAGGGGAACGAACAACATTGAAATCCCCCCCTATACACCAAGGCAGCGACCATCGACTACGGATCTCCCCCAGCTCCTCCAGGAACAAATGGCAATCATAATCCTCCATAGGCCCATAGACTCCAGAAAAAACCCAACGAAAGCCATCCTCCACCATGGATAGAACATAGGATGCCGAGAAACGCTCAACCTGAGAGTCCAACATACATCCCACATGATCAGAATACCACCCGAAGAGCCAATCGCATCCAAAGCAAACCACTCCACGAATCGCCCACCCCATAAACCTCGAACAATTACATCCGTCATAGAGGCAATCTTGGTTTCTTGAAGACATACTAAATGACCACCCACTTTCCGAATCATCGATTTCACCATTTTCCTTCTAGCCGGGTCGTTGAGACCCCGGACATTCCATGAAAGAATTTGTAGCGTCATAGGGAAACAGTATAATTGACCACCTCACCCCTCCTCCCACTGGTCCTCTCCCTAGCGCGCCCCCCCCCCCCCCCCCCCCCCCCCTTCCCTTTCATAGGTAACAAAAGTCGAGGGACTTTGAATCCCTCTCTCCTCCCTCTCCACTGGAACATTCCCCCTACAATCCATTCTATCAGCAAATTGAGCATTAAGAACGTCTAGGAATAAGTTTGTTGCCTCCTCCATCCGACCCTCAAATGACACACCCAAAAGAGAGCCTATCTCTACACCATTATCCTTCATCCAGTCATTCTCCAAATCAGCCAACCCTGTCAAATCCCCTCCCTTCCGCAGAGTTCCCGTCAGGCCTTACAACTGCCAAAGGTGTAAACAAATTAACCTCAGACTCGCATCCGTTCCACAAAACCATACCTGCATCCCCATGAACAGATGAACACGACCCATCCTCCCCATACTCAACAGATGACATAGAAGGAGAGCAGTTAGAAAGTGGAGTACCATACACCTCATCAGCCATTCGATCATTCTGGTCAGTAATAGAACCTTTCGAGACCAGATGAGCTCTCAATTCCTTCTAGAGTACAGCAGCTGAAACATCGTCAATCCTTATCTTCACATCCCGCCCCACACACACAGTAATTCCGTCACTGCTAACATCACACAACCAAGAAGAACCCGTCTCAATACCACCGTCATCACCAGGTCTTTTCTCAAGAGCAAGCATCGGCTCTCTTTCAAAAACCGAAGACAAGCAATTAGACACAGAAGACACCACTCCCTTTTTCGGCATCAAACTCCTTCGAGACACCCCGCAAGGGTGAGTAGAGGAAGAAGAAGGAATAGAAGGAGAGTGAGAAGGCGAAACAAAAGACATACCCGATCCAGAGTCTTGTGAAACCGGAATCCACTTCTGCTTTTCCTTTCTAGACCATTTTTTGCGAACAGGGGGAAAAATCACTTTCTTCTTCATACGGTGTCCTTGCAATAGCCCTTTAAAACGCCTGTTTCTTCTAGAGCCTTTCGGAACATCATTGGGCGAATGAATATCATCCAAAGCAACACATAAAGGCCCGTAACGGTTGCCCAAGTCTGGCCCAGAAGAAGCATTAAAAGAACTCGGTTCTTCCTTCAATTTAGAGCCCAAATCCACGGATCCTTGGTCAATACAAATTGCATCCAATAAGTGGGCTGCTCCACCTCCATCCGGACCACCCGATGATAAAATGCCTTCATTAATTAGACCAGACTTGCCATCCACAGGCCCACCAGAATAGATTGAATTGGATTCAGAAGCCTTAACCCTCAGCCCATTATTAGGCCCAACCACTGATTTAAAGCCCAAATCGGCCTTACTATTATTCGGAGCCCAAGGTTTTGAATTAAAGGTGGATGCAGCTGTCATCCACTTTGCACGGCCGAACCCCCTGCTCCAACCACGTGTATGGCCGTTAAAGCTCCCACTCCCACGCGCTTGATTGACGTGAGGAACAACACGATGACGCTCCTTTCTCCACATCTTCCTGAACGCCGGCCGGCCAACCCCGATGAGATCACCTTCCCTATGCCTTTCCGGGGATTTCACTTGCCGTCGAAAATCAGGTCCATCCGAGGAGCCTTCTTTCCTTTTCAGAGTGAAAAATCTTTTAAAACATTCTGTGTTTCGCTTCCATAATTCGTCCCTCCATTCCTCCCATCTCTGAAACTCAGCCAAACCTATCTTTCCCAAAGAATCCCACCTTAACCATTCTGTCTCCTTCAGCAAATGTGAACCGTCACCTCCTTCCAAGCTATCTGTTGTCGGAACAAGCTCCGGAGGCTTCTCTTCCCACACCTTCACTTTGTAGCAGAGACGGTCATTGTGTATGAAGACAAAAGGAGGACAAACCTTGCTGTCGGACACTGTGATACGAACCCTTTCAGCGTCGATTGCTTCATCAGCATCCACCCATAAGAAACCACCGCATAGATCACCGACCATAACGAACAGTGCATGACTCCAAAGATGGAGAGGAAGACCGTACAACGTCACAATCTTCAGGCCCTTACTCTTCAACACCTCGGAGCACCCCACCCTAAAGCTTCAAGATTCCATTTGTAGTGTGGCCGTCCCCCAAACACGACGACCTTCTTTAAGCACGCGAGAAGCCTCCTTCGCAGAAGGAAAGCGAAATAGCAATAAAGAATCTGGAAGAGGTGAGATCACAACACCGGAAGAAACCTTCCATACACGAGAAGCCCAAGCCACGATTTGATTCCTATCACCCACATCCTCGTCGAACTTACCCACCAAACACGATCGAAGGTCCTCCCTTCTTCTTCCAACCGAATCATTATCCAGAAAAAACGAATGCCCTCGATAAGTGTTTGCAGATCTAACATTTCCACCTTGAAACAGACAGGGTAACCTCGCAACTTCTAAGAACGACCTCATTCATACTTCCATGAACTTTCTTCCTTTGTGGAATCTCCCCTTTTAGAGTCCTTAAAATTATGTTTCCTTTATTGATCAAAGGGTTAGATGTTGAAAATTTTCATTGTGATGTCTGTAAACTTGCAAAGTACAAATGTGCTTCTTTTCCAATAAGCGATAAAAGAACATTTGTTCCATTTACTCTTATTCATAGTGACATTTGGGGACTGTCTACTGTTTCTAACATTTCTGGGGCTCGGTGGTTCGTTTCTTTCACTGATGATTGCACTCGTGTGTCTTGGATCTTTCTTATGAAAAATAAATTTGATATGAGCTCTGTCTTTCCTGTTTTTTACAACATGGTCAAAACACAATTTGGTACTAAAATAAAAAGATTTCGTTCTGACAATGCTAAAGACTATTTTAATCAGTTTCTCTCACCATATTTCCGAGAAAAGGGCATAATACATGAATCTTCTTGTGTTAACACACCCAAACAAAATGGTGTGGCTGAATGAAAGAATGGTCACATTTTAGCTATTACAAGAGCATTCTTGTTTCAAAAAAATGTTCCTAAGCAATATTGGGGGGAAGCGGTTTTAACTGCTGCTCATATGATAAACAAATTGCCTACAAAGGTTCTTGATTTTAAAAGTCCTATGCAAATTTTAACGAAATTCTTTCCTAATTTCAATGCTTCAAGTAGTCTTGTTCCCAAAATATTCGGTTGTGTTGCTTTTGTCCATGTGCATTCTCAAAATTGGGGAAAACTTGATCCACGGGCTGTCAAATGCGTCTTGATTGGCTATTCTTCCACTCAAAAGGGGTACAAATGCCATCATCCTCCCACAAGAAAATTCTATGTGTCAGCTGATGTCACTTTGTCGAAGAAGATCATTACTTTACTCGTCCTTATCTTCAGGGGGAGATCTCATTCACAGAAGATAAGGACAAGGATTTTTTCTTCTTGATTTTCCATTGTCCTCCTCCTTGGTTCCTGTCTTTGTTGTCCAGCCAAACACTCAGTCCGTTCCTATTGACACTCAGTCCGTTCCTGTTGATCAACCTGAGCTAGTCCAGCCTGAGCCAAACATTCAGTCCGAATCCATACAACTTGAAACCGAGCCTCATACACCCAAGTCACAAGAGATAATAAAGGGAAAGCAAATTCAAGACTCTACTCGTCCACTGCTGGTTTTTTCAAGAAGAAGGGCACCAATCACTCAATCTGTGCAGGTTCAATCACCCAAATCAACCCCTGCTCTTGGACTTAGCGAGGTAATTACTGAACCTATTTCTAATGAATATGGTGTCACTGAAGTTCTTGATCAAAGTGATTATGATATTCCCATTGCTATTAGAAAGAAAACTAGAGCATGCACCAAACACCCTCTGTGCTTATTCATGTCATACAAGAATCTGTCCCATAACCACAAAGCCTTTCTCATAAGCCTAAACACAATCTCCATTCCGAAAACCATATCCGAGGCACTAGGTAATGAGAATTGGAAGAATGCCATGAAGGTCGAAATGGAAGCACTTGAGAAGAACAAGACATGGGACTTGGTGAAATTGCCGAGAGGGAAGAAACCGGTGGGATGTAGATGGGTATTCACGGTGAAATACAAGTCAGATGGTTCGTTAGAGTGGTACAAAGCAAGGTTAGTTGCTAAAGGCTATACCCAAACGTATGGAATAGATTATCTTGAGACATTTGCTCCTGTTGCGAAGATGAACACCGTTAGAGTGTTGTTGTCATTGGCTGCTAATCTGGGCTGGAAATTACAGCAATTCTATGTCAAAAATGCCTTTTTACATGGTGATCTCAAGGAGGAGGTTTATATGGAAGTTCCAACCGGGTTTGGTTTGAATACAGGACAGGTGGTATGCAGGTTAAGAAAGGCGTTGTGCGGATTAAAACAGTCTCCAAGAGCTTGGTTTGGAAGGTTTGCCAAGGTAATGCTTGATATGGGATACAAACAGAGCCGAGGCGATCACACCTTGTTTGTAAAGCACTCGGTTTTAGGGGGAGTGATTGCATTGTTAGTCTATGTAGATGACATTATAGTGACAGGTGATGATTTGGAAGGAATGGAGAATTTAAAGAAGCGTTTAGTGAAAGAATTCGAAATCAAAGAGCTCGGCAAACTAAAGTATTTTCTCGGCATTGAGGTAGCACATACTCGGGAAGGAATTTTCATATCTCAGCAAAAATATGTAACAGATTTGCTAATGGAAACAGGAAAGTTAGGTTGCAGACCAGCAGAGACGCCTATAGAGTTCAACCACAGGCTTGGAGATGCTCTGGAAGACAAGGCAGTAGATAAAGGCTCCTATCAGAGACTTGTGGGAAGGCTTATCTACTCATCACACACTAGACCAGACATAGCCTATGCAGTTAGTGTTGTAAGTCAATTCATGCACAATCCCAAAGAGTCACATCTTAGGGCTGTGTATCGAATCCTACAGTACTTGAAAGGCACACCGGGCAAAGGAATTCTATTTAAGAAGGGGGAGGAGCTAACTCTTGAAGCCTACACTGATGCAAATTATGCAGGGTCTGTAATTGACAGGAGATCTACCTTGGGTTGTTGCACTTTTCTAGGAGGCAACCTTGTGACTTGGAGGAGTAAAAAACAGAATGTTGTGGCAAGATCAAGTGCAGAAGCCGAGTTTAGAGCAATGGCACTTGGGATTTGCGAATTATTATGGCTGAAAATTGTATTAGAAGATCTAAGAGTTAAGTGGGAAGGTCCAACGAAGCTTTATTTTGATAATAAGTCAGCCATTAATATTGCACATAATCCAATGCAACACGATCGTACGAAGCACATTGAAGTTGACAGGCACTTTATAAAGGAGAAGCTTGACAGTGGCCTAATTTGCACTCCATTTGTTTCCACTAGCTATCAACTTGCAAACATACTCACCAAAGGATTGTTTGGAACGTTTTTTCAGAGACTAGCAAGCAAGCTTGGAATGGATGATATCCATTCATCAGCTTGAGGGGGAGTGTGGAAAATTCGGTTCTATAAATAAGTAGACCGTGTGTGTATAACTGTAATTAGCTAGAAGATTTTGTAATGTTTTAGTCATTGTAATCCCTGATTTTAGGGAATTAGTTTTTGGTCAATATCTCTAGGATTAGACAGTTTCCTAGTTTTAGAGTTTCCTAATTTAGATCCTCTGAAGTGTATATAACAGTGTAATTTCATTGTGATTTTAATACAATTGAATTTCAGCCCAATTTGTGTCAATAGCCAAACCAGACGCGAATGACATGAACGAGTTAGTTCTTCTTCTTCTTTTCTCTTTCTCTGAACGACGTGTACTGCTTTCTGGAAAATACTGTTCTTCTACTTCCTCTATTTCTCTTCTTCTCCTCTGTCTCTTTGTCGTTTCCTTCTCTCTCTCTTCATTGTCTTCATCTTCTCTCCCTCAATTTTTTCTTGTTCTTAACTATTTCCTGCTGCCTCATCAATTTTACAATAAATAAAAATACTATTTCTTGCTGCTGTATCTTCTATTTTTTCTAGTGTTCTGTTTTCTGTAAAGTACTGCCCACCTCTCTGATTTCTTGCTGTGCGTAACACACACACACACACACTCTCTCTCTCTGTCTAAATACTATTTCCTGCTGTTGTGTATATTTAATGATCTGTTTTCTGGAAAGTACTGGCCACCTCTCTGATTTCTTGATGTTCATCTGTCTTTCTTTTCTTAAAAAAATACTTTTCCCTGCTCCTGTATTTTTTTTTTTTTTTAATAGTTTTTTTTAGTGATATGCTCTATGGAAAGTACTGTCCCTCTCTCTTTCTTTTATTTTATTTCTATTTTGGTGCTTTTTTTCCTTTGTTCTTTTATTTTTTTAATCAATTGTTATTGTTCTCAATTATAATAAATTTATTTTTCAATTGTGTGCCTCGCTTCAATCTGGCGCGCCCCTCGCCTTGTGCCTAGAATCCACAGGACCTTTAGCGCCTTAATGTGCCTTGGGCCTTCGATAACACCGCATCAAATCTCATGTACCTTTTTGAGAGATTAGTTGTAAGGTTCCTGTGCATTAGTATTTTGGCGAGTTGTTGATTATATGTGTTTATACATCCACTATTGAGGTACCGAACAACATTCAACACAACTAGAGCAATTCACAACAGATTCTCAACCCAACTATTTGTGGCTGATACTAATCAGTAGAGAAGCAGATTCGTGAGAAGTGACTGCTGCTGAAAGTTCAGAAGATGACCTGGAGACCTTCGAGTGTACTGAAGGTTTGGCGTCTTACTGCGTCTACAAATCTACTAGGGGTTTGAGGATACTGAACTGTGACCTAGGTTGTACATCTTTTTCTTGATAGTGGATTAGTTGCCTGGACTGGTCCCGTGGTTCTTTAATATTTTTTTCACATATGGTGTTTATTTATTGCTTTACTGTTTTATTTATTTTATAGTTTGGATGTTTGTTTCAATCTGAAATTATCACCTGCATAATACTTTTTCAAATGAATTAAAACAAGTTTAGTTTATTTACTTAAACACAAGCCTTAACCAGAATAACTGCAAAAAGAAAATTTAGTTGTCATACAAGACCTATTCACCCCCCCTCTAGATCTAGATCAATGGACCTTGCTTGATTTTGTTTCAGAGCCCCGTGTTTTGGTTTTACTACGTTTCCGCATGTAACCCATCAATTGAAATGGTGTGTTGATTTAGTCTGTGAGAGGACGTAGCAATGGTGTCAACACATATGAGTATACTCACCAAAGCTAATACAAATGTTGTTAATAGAAAAATGGAAGTGAAGAAAGAAATGAAACTAGAACACGAAGATATTACATGGTTCAGCCACTAGGGCCTACTTCCACAGCCCAAAGAGCCCAAAGGGCTACATCACTTTTATAATATTCTCTTAGTTTTTGCATACAATGATCCCCTCTATTTATAGGTGAGAAAATACAAACATGTGATAAATATGATATAGGAAAGATTCTTAAAATCACTCCCATGGACTCATATTAATATTCTGTCAAGGAGTGATTTATCATTTAAGGGCTTTAATCACTCCGATAATGATATTATCCAACATAACATCTTCCAACATTAAATGATATGTAAATTAAAGATACACACTAAGCTCAAATGATTCTTCTCTCAATAATATATGTATTAGGTCTATTTAGGTCTGCCCTTGAGAGTTATCTATTTATAGGCAGTTAATAGGTTGGTAGAGATTGGGATTTTTGTGGAGTTTCAAACCAAGTTGGAAACTTCTTTCTTGAATGGCTCGATTGTTCAAATTACATGACGGTCTATCGACATTACTCCAGAAAATTTTGCTCGATCGGGTTTTCCAGGTGGTTTATACTTGGAAAATTTTCAATTGGCAGTTTCCAAAACTTAATTCATGTAATCTTAAAACATTCTAGGGAATCAAAATAAGTTAAAACTTGAAAATTAAGAAACCCTATTAATGCAATACATGAACCCTAAATGGTGAGAGTGCATCAATGTGTCAAATTACATTTCTACCCTTTGTAGTTTATGATTACCAATTCAACCTTTGATGTAGCATATTCCATCTTCAACCTCAGGAGTTAATTGACACTAACCTTTGCAAATTTGCTAAGCTAAGCTAGAAATTAAGCAACAGTACAGTTGATTTATGAAGTTTGCTAGCATAAGCCCCATTGACCTAACAATATGCTTTGTATTTTGCAATCCAAACCTCTTAAGGAGATTTGTAGCATACTTAGTTTGTGAAATAAATATCCTATTGTCTAAAATAAAGCCCTAAAAAGAAGTAGATCATCAAGTATGCTTAGCTCAAAAAATTCTTAAATTTCCAGCAGATGAATGAGAAATTTTATCATGTGAAACCCAAAACAATGTCATCAACAGAAATTCTTGCAACCAAAAAGTTCCCATCTTCATAATTGATATTTTGGTACAGTGTTTATTCAATTGGTTTCACAAAACTTTGGATTGTGTTAGATGGATAGTCAGATTGAAAAGCATCGAGCATAACTGCAGGCAAATTTCCCTATCTGCTCTTTGAGCATTACAATGGAGAGAGAATTCTATTCTGAACATCAAGAAATTCTTTTGAGTTGCAACATTCGACAATCTTGAAGGAGTATTGGATTTCATCAGATGTACAATCAGTAACAAGGACGGTATTTGAAAAATAAACAAAATCATAGTCATACAGGTGAAGGGATTATGTGGTCAAATGAAGATGGTATATAGAGTTTAATTGGAAACCAATTGGGCCCTAATGCAGAAACATTTTTCCTGGTATCTCACTTCTCCAAATCTTGTATGTGTATTGGACAACTTCAAAAGTGGAGTTCCTTTTTAAATATATTTGGAATTTTTAAAGCTTCTAACTCTATTTCTCTTGCTGATATTTTGAATATATGTGATTTCATTTTTTTTGTTGTGTTAATTGGATAAAGAATGTTTTGCTGGATAGGACGCTGTCTGTCTAAAATTGATGATGTAACTAACTCCTTGCAGGCTGGTAGAGTTATATTGGAGCTATTCACTTTGTGTCCAAATGCAAAGATTGCTACAAAGGTTGCCACAAAAGAGATTGAAAAGGTGATATGCACTCTAGGTTTACAAAAGAAGAGAGCTGTGATGATTCAGCGCTTCTCTTGCGAATATTTGGGAGAAAGCTGGACTCATATTACTCAGCTTCATGGTGTTGGCAAGTAAGTCAACAATTGTTCCTTTTTCCCGGCATCTTATTTATTATACATAACTTGTTTCATTGATAGAAATGGAAACTTGCATTTTTTTTCTCTCTCCACAGGTACGCGGCCGATGCCTATGCAATATTTTGTACAGGGAAGTGGGATGGTGTGAGACCCATGGATCACATGCTAACTAAATACTGGGAATTTCTCCGCGGTAACAATGTTACATTGGGATAGATGTTTCTTCTTGTTACAGAGGATTGATTTTCTAGTTTCTGAGTCATCATATAACTTAAGTTATTCAGATCTTTAGATTAATGCGTGTAGATGGCATCCATGGGTAAAGGAAGGTTGGGTTTTTGTGTTTCTTCTGCAACGTTTTGGGATGCAGCTTTTTGGTGGAAATTGCTTATTATGATGGAAGTCGCAGTTATGAAATTTTCTTGATAATTGCAAGAATTCAGAGGTTGAAGTAATATTCCCTAGAGATATATGACTGCAGTGATATTTCTTTTCAATTTAGATTAGATTGTTGGAACAAATGAATGAGGGTAATGTGGTCCAGTTTTATTATTGTTTTTATTTTTTTAAAAAAATTAAAAGTAAGCTGGTTTTGAGATTTATTTCACAAACCAAAAGGCAAAGCCATCCTTACTTGGGGGCATACCTCAAGAAACACACAACCACCATGTGGAATCCAAAAACTCGCCAAAGGTACAAAATCCAACAAAAAAAAGCCAAAAAAAAAAGATACACAAAATACAATACCTGCAATTTTAACAGCAGAGATAATTATTCCAAATACACCAAGTAACAATTCAACTTAAAAAATCTGCCATTTGATAAACTAGAGCCTTTCCATAAGAATTTCTTTAAAATATGATTCACACGTGTTAAGAACCTATTTAGGAATGATGAACACCGATGCCTGACCAGTGCACTTGAAGAGAAATAAGAACATTAACTGAAGATTTTGATTTTCTATTTGATCAGAGACAGACACCAGAGCAAAACAAAGAGAGCAGTCAGCAGAAGACCAGAGATTTTTCCAATTAATTGGATAGCTTCCATCAAAATTTTATGAGCTTATTTAATATCTATTTGAGCTAACCCTGCATATCAAGTTGAGTTGGTAAAAATAAATGAGGTTGAATTTATAATTTGATTAGCATAATGTCATGGATTGACAAAGAAAATTTGTTTATGGCACTATTTTAGTAAAAAGTCAATTAAAGAATTGAGTTGTCACCGTGACTTACCCTCCCCCTTCTCTCTCTATCTCTCTCCACCGTGAAACCCTAGACCATTGAACGTATTGATCCCTCGATTTCATTCAAACTCTTGAAGAACTCTAGAAGTTTCTCTTTTTAGGATGCAAGAAGGATCTGTGATGTGTTTTTATGCCAGTCAGACTTGAGGACAATATGATGCGTTCGTTCTTGGAGGTTGCTAGGCTGCTACGGTTGTTCCAAGGTGGCTCTACGAGATTTGCAAATTTGTACCAAGGGCTCTCGATTTTCTTAGATGACGATTTGGTTGGAAGGAGAAGAGATGATTTTCGATTGTGTTTGGTGGGAAAGTTTGATAAGGATGTGGGTGATAGGGCTCAAATTGTTGCTTGGGCATCAAGAGTTTGGAACGTCTCCTTTGGTGTGGGGTTTCGTCGTTGCCGGATTCTCTGTTTCTCTTTCGTCTTCCTTCTCCGACAGAGGCTTCTCGTGTGTTAAAAGTGGGTCGACGTGACTGGGGAAAGGCAACTCTGACTGTGGATGCTTGGAATTTTAGGCGAGGTGCTCGGAGGTCCTGAAAGAGAAGGGACTGAAGAAAGTTTTGATTTACGGTCTCCCTTTTCACCTCTGGAGCCATGCTCTGTTCGTGACGATCGGAGATTTATGTGGTGGTTTTATTTGGGTCAACGCAGATGAATCTGTTGATGCTGAGAGAGTCCGTATCACAGTGGTGGACGGCAAGGTCTGTCCTCCGTTTGTGTTTATTCATGATGATCGGCTTTGCTTTAAGGTGGCTATTTGGGAGGAGAAGCCTCCGGAGCTTGTTCTGATGACAGATAGTTTAGAAGGGGGTGATGGTTCTCATCTGCTTAAGGAGAAGGAATGGTTGAGGTGGGAATTGTCAGGGGAGAAAGGGATGGCTGAGTTTAGAAAATGGAAAGAATTGAGGGATGCGTTGTGGATCCGGAATACGGAGTGTTTTAGACGGCTGTTCACTTAGAAACGGCGGGAAGGTCCTTCTTTCACGATGGATCGTCACCGGCAAGTTGGGTTCCGGCCGAATCAATGGGATGGAGGTTTCACCGGAAGCGGCCGTCAGTCTTTTTTGCAGAGTTGGGATCAGAGAAGGCATCGCGGTGAGATTCACGTGCAACATACGAACGGGTGGGGGAGGAAACTTATCCATACACGTGGTTGGCGTCTAGGACATGGCCGTTATAAGACAAATCCAGCTGTTCCCACGTTCTTTTCAAATTATGCTCCAAATTCAGCTTCATTCGCTTGGGCTAGGAAGGGTCCAAAGCCTTCTCGTGATCATGGGCTTGGTCTTGGAACGCGGAGTGGGGCTTCGGTTGTTAAAGGGACTAAGGAGGTTTCTAAATTTTCTGGTGGGCCGAGTGAGGGGACTAAGGTTTGTGGGTTGGATAGAGGTCTAATTTCTCAGCCACTTAATAATGTTTCTGTTGACGGGATTTCTGGGTCAACGAGTGGGTTGGACTCAGTCCCTTCTTGCTCTGGGGTTGCGTTGAGCAACAAATTTGGGCCATTAGCTTTGTCTTCCTCAGTGGACGGAAGATGCTCTTAGCCATCTGGTTCTGTCAGGGCGAGCGTCAGAGAGGATCGGCGAGGTAAGTCTGCGCATTACCATCGTCTGTCTAAGAAGAAAGTCCTCCTTCTTGCGCTTCGTAAGAGGTGGAGTCGAAAGGACAAGCAGAAATGGGTGCTGTCTTCACAACTGGGTTCTGATCCGGGTAAGTCCACAGCTTTTTCTGGGTCTTCTTCTCTTCGTACTTTCCCTTCTTCCCCTTCTCCTTCTGTTGGGGGATCGAGTAGTTCGTTGGGGTTGGTGAGGGTGTTACGGTCTGCGTGGGACGGAATGTTAGGGTGAAGATTAATGATGCTTCTGCCACTGTTCTGTTGAAGGAGATTCGGGATCTTTTGGCATCCAAATCTGTCTAGTTTGAGGAGGAACTTGATTCACTGATGACTGATTGCTCCCTTTCCTCTTCTGTCCTTGATGATTGGGAGCGTGATGCTGGCTCTGCACATGATGGGGATTTGGGTTTAGTTCAATGGAATAACATCAAGCAAGCAGTGAACGTGGCTGTCCCTTTGGCTGTTGTTTATCCAAAGGAGGATTGGATGAGAGGTTCTTCTGTTTCTGAAGAGGTGAATGATGTGGATGAGGAGTGGGTAAGGGAGAATGGGATGGAAGTGGGCTCTCTGCTGGGAGTTTTTTTCGAGGGCAGGGAGGATGAGGCGATGCAGTTGTTCCAGGGAGTTCTCAATTCTCAACTCAGGGAGAGGGTGGGAGGTAGGGACAGAAGTCAAGAAGGGGTGGGTGATTTGGTGTTGCATAATCCTACTGGTTTTGTCACTTACGAAAGGAGGAACAGGGGCTCCAGGGAGAGTGATGGTGGTAGGAAGGGTGGTTTCTCTAATTTTGTTGTTTCCCCATGAAGCTACAAATTCTTTCATGGAATGTCCGGGGTCTTAATGACTCGGTCAGAATAAAAGTGGTGAAGTCGGTCATTCGTAAAAGGGGAGGTTATGTGGTGTGTTTGCAAGAAACCAAACTCGCTTCGACATCGGATAGGTTGGTGCGTAGTCTTTGGGGTGGAAGATTTGTGGAGTGGGTTGTTTTGGATGCTGTTGGCTCTTCTGGTGGCATTTTGATCATGTGGGATAACAGATGGGTGTCTAAGGTGGATTCTCATGTTGAGAGATTCTCTGTCTCCTGCGTGTTTTCTTTGGTGGAGGATGGTTTTCCTTAGGTCTTTTCTGGTGTTTATGGGCCTACAGAGGATAGTGTGTGTCATTTGCTTTGGGAGGAATTGCGGGAGGTTCGAAGGAGATGGTTGCTTCCCTGGTGTGCTGGAGGGGATTTCAATATTGTTCGATCTCCTTTTGAGAGATCGACGGGGGGTAGATGGACTTCTGATATGGAGGTTTTCTCGGATTTCATTGATGAGTTTAGATTGATTGATCTGCCTCTGGAGGGGGGCCTTTTACCTGGTCTAGTGGACGCTCTCCCCCTACTCTCTCTCGGCTTGACAGGTTCCTTGTGTTCGGGGAGTGGGAGGAGAAGTTTTCTGATGCTGTGCAAGCTACTTTTGCCCGTCCTATCTCTGACCATGTCCCGTTGATGCTGGATTGTGGCGGGTTGCGGAGTAGACGCTCTTCATTTCGTTTTGAGAATATGTGGCTTCGGGATGAGGGTTTTCTGGAAAGGGTCCGATCTTGGTGGGCGGGGTTTGGGGGGATTGGCACCCCAAGTCATTTGCTGGCAGGTCATTTGCGTCGTTTGAAGGGAAGTATTAAGATTTGGAACAAAGAAGTCTTTGGGAATCTTGTGTGGAGGAAAAATCAGGTTCTGGCTGAGATCGCTGATATTGATAGGATGGAGGGTCAAGGGGATTTGGCTGATGCTTTGAAAGTTAGGAGGGCGGAGTGTAAGGCGGAGTTTGCTGAGATTGCGATCATGGAGGAGATCTCATGGAGACAAAAGTCTAAAGCTTTGTGGCTCAAGGAGGGGGATAGTAACACGAATTTTTTTCATAGATTGGCTAATGCTCATAAAAGGGGCAACCATATTGGGAGGATTCAGGTGGAAGGGGAGCTTCTATGCAAGGAGGAGGATATTTGCAAAGGCATCTCAGAGTTCTACGAGAAGTTGTTCACTGAGATTGTTGAGTGGAGACCCTTGCTTGAAGGGCTTCAGTTTGCCTCTATTTCTAGTGAGGAGTGCTTGGGTCTTGAGGAGCCTTTCTCTGAAGAGGAAGTTCTTTCTGCTTTGAAGAGTTGTAATAGGGATAAAGCCCCAAGTCCCGACGGTTTTACCATGAGATTTCTTTTGGAGTGCTGGGAGGTGGTTAGAGGGGAGGTGATGGATTCATTTCATGCTTTCCATGCTCAGGGTTCGTTTGAGAAGAGTTTGAATGCCATTTTCATTTCTCTCATTCCGAAGAAAGGAGGGGCGATGGATATTAGGGATTTTCGCCCTATTAGCCTGGTGGGGTGTTTCTATAAGTTGATTGCCACGGTTCTCGCTTCTAGGTTGCGGAAAGTCTTGGATGGTGTCTTTTCTATTTCTCATAATGCTTTTGTGGGAGGTCATTAGATTTTGGACTCAGTTCTTATTGCTAGTGAATATGTGGACTCCCGATTACGTAGTGGGGTCCCGGGAGTTTTGTGTAAGCTTGACCTGGAGAAGGCCTACGACCATGTGAATTGGAACTTCCTTCTTTACCTGATGGAGAGGATGGGGTTTGGTGATCGGTGGAGGAGATGGATTCATTTTTGTATTTCCAGTGCTCGCTTCTCGATTCTTGTGAATGGTGCTCCTACCGGTTTTTTCTCTAGCTCGAAGGGTTTAAGACAAGGGGATCCGCTTTCCCCTTTCTTGTTCCTGTTTGTGATGGAGGCCCTCAGTAGATTGATGAGTAAGGTTATTGAGTTAGGGTTTCTGAGAGGCTTTCAAGTAGGCAGGGATGCTGCTCCCCAGTTGGAGGTCTCTCATTTAATGTTTGCCGATGACACTTTAGTTCTTTATGATGCGAATGTATCCCAACTTAGATATTTGAGGTGTGTCCTGATTTGGTTCCAAGTTGTTTTTGGCCTTAAGGTGAATGTGGGCAAAAGCGTTTTGGTGCCAGCGGGAGAGGTCCCTGAGATTGGGTTTTTGGCTGATATTCTTGGCTGTCGTACTGGTCCCTTTCCCATCTTTTACTTAAGGTTGCCTTTGGGGGCCTCGTCTAGATGTGTTGGGGTTTGGGACCCTGTGGTGGATAGGTTTGAGAAGAAGTTGGCGGGTTGGAAGAAGCAGTATCTCTCCAAGGGAGGTAGGGTCACTCTGATTAAGAGCACCCTTTCTTGCCTTCCTAATTATTTTATCTCTCTGTTTCAGATTCCTCTTCAGTTGCGGAGAGGATTGAGAGATTGCAGCGTAATTTTCTGGGGGGGGGGGGGGGGGGGGGAGAGGTGAAGAGTTTAAGTTCCATCTGGTTTGTTGGGATCATGTGTGCAGGCCAATTCGTTACGGAGGTTTGGGTCTTAGAAGACTGGTGCCTTATAATAAGGCTCTCCTTGGGAAATGGTTGTGGAGATTTGGTGTGGAGAGGCATTGGCTTTGGAGGAGGGTCGTTGCTTGTCGTTTTGGGGAGTCTGGAGGAGGGTGGTGTTCTTTGGAGGTGCGTGGCCCTCGAGGTGTGGGGGTTTGGAAAGTTATTCGGAAGGGTTGGGATGAGTTTTCCAAACACGTTCGTTTTCGAATCAGGGATGGCACGAGGATCAGCTTTTGGGAGGATGTTTGGTATGGGGAATCTCCTCTCGCCACCTCTTTTCCTCATATTTTCAGGATTGCTACGGATAGGCAGGCCATGATGGTTAACTGCTATCATCTTGACAGTGGGTCACAGGTTTGGGATGTTCGATTCAGGCGGTTGTTTTAAGGATTGGGAGATTGAGGAGGCCATTTGTTTTCTGGAGTTGTTGTATCGCCAGAGGATTGTGGATGGGATTTCTGATTGTTGGTCCTGGGCTGCCACCTCTCATGGGTGCTTTGAGATTAGATCCTTTTTCAGATGCCTCACGGATGATCATAGAGCTCACTTTCCTTGGAAGGCTGTTTGGCACTCTAAGGCTCCTCTCAAGGTGGGTTTTTTTGCTTGGACCTCTGTTCTGGGACAGATTTTTACCCGGGATAATTTGAGAAGGAGAAATCAGGTGGTGATCAATCGCTGCTATATGTGTCTTCGGGATGAGGAATCTATGGATCACCTTCTCCTCCATTGCAACATGGTTAGAGACTGCTGGAATTTGATGTTTGGCTTGTTTTGGGATTCTTTGGTTTATGCCTGGATCCGTTAGATGGTTAATTGAGGCTTGGAGAGGTTGCCATGTGGGGGCTCACATTGTGGATGCTTGGAGGGCTATGCCTCTTTGTGTGTGGTGATGTATTTGGCTCGAGAGGAATAGAAGATATTTGATGAGAAGGAGTTGTCGATTTCTACTCTTAAATTCTCTATCATTTCCACCCTTTTTCGTTGGATTTATGGGAGAGATCATAGATCTTTAGACGAAATTGTCAATTTTTTGGCTTCTTTGAAGGCCTAAAGGTCCTTTGTGGCCTTGTGTATATTTTTAAGGTTTCGCTCCCCTTTTGAACGCTTTTGTAAAATTTTTTTTACTTACCAAAAAAAAGAAAAAGAACAAAGAATTGAGTTTGTAGGTTTGGTTTAACTTTTTAGGCTAAAATCACAAAACCCCTCTTGTTTTTAAAAACGCCATATAACCCCCTCAATTATCAAACAACCATCTAAACTAGCAAAAACTATCACGTTACCACCATTTCCGTGATGGAACCGTTGTTGCAAAATAACAATAATGCCCTTGATAGTATATTAGTAATATTTTGTTAAACAGACATTATAGTGTGAGAAGGGCAATTTCGTCATTACGAATTACAAGATTATTTTGGTCAGCAAAATAATACAACAGTTGCACGTGATATGATCCTGTTAGTTTCCCGTCAAGAGGTAATATGACAGTTTCTTTAATTGAGGGAGTTAGTTGATAGTTTTTGGAAGGGGATGATTTTAGCCCTAATAAAAAAAGTGTTGAAATAGATTATTTAGCTACCTAGGTATGACCCAAACAGTTCTGAAGGCATCATAAATCTAGATCATCAAAGAAAAACAAGAATTTAAAGCTGCATCGAATCACCAACAGATTTGGCTTGAATATTACACAGATGCATAATAGATTACATGTAAATATATATATTAGTGCATCTGTTTTTATGCATGTATAGGGGGGAGTGAGAGGGGATCAGCTGGAAAATAGTTGTGTCATTGGACAGACAAAATAAAAGTCCTCATATAAGTGGCCCGGTTGGGAGAGCGTCTATTTCCCCGAGTGGGTGTGCCCCTATCCGAAACACCCCCCAAATTTATTTATTTATTTATTTTTATTTTTTTCATACAACGAAAGATAAACATTAATTCTTCGTACCAAAGAAAAATGGTTCTCAATCATTTTACGTTATTCTTCAGCAGATCAACAACATAAAACTAAAATAGAAGGATAATCACTATAAGTTGCGACCCCTTGTTGGACGGCAAACATGATTTCTTTTACGAGTATGTTCTTCACTGTGGTGTTGCGTCCGACATGCATATCCATACCAGCAATCTTCCCTCTGAGATGCATCTGGGGGCAGGAGCTACAACAATGTACATGAATAATTAAATAAATAATATATTGCATAACAAAAAATATGTACAATTAAAAATAATATATTGCACAATATGATTATATGTAGTACCAACCAATAATCACCACCACACATCATTTGTTTTACTAAAAGATTGAGGTAAGGTCAAAGACTAAATGATTAAGATTCAAGGAAGATTAAATGAGATAAACAATTCTATGTTAACCCCATGGGGTTGGCTCAATGGATAAGTCACTTGGCTCGGGTGCCTCAGGAAGCATTAAGTTTAAGGTTCGACTCCTTTTGAGTGCAAACAATGGGGTTTGGATTTGTTTTGGAACTGCTCTTTTGTTAGAGAAGTTTGGGAGAATATTTTTCATCTTATGAATGCAGATGTTCCTCAACTTCTTAATGTGCTTCAACTGGTGAAATGGTTCTTAGATCATAATGGAGGTTCTTCTTTCTATGAAATCTAAATTCTTGCAATGTTTAATGCCTATTATTTTTTGGGCTATTTGGAGGAAAGAAATGCTGCATTGCATGATGCGACTAGGAAATCCTCTCGAGAGGTGGCTTTATCACGCTTATGGGAGTGTTCAAAGCTACTTGGCTTGAGTTTGCAAGATTTAAACTCTCTAGACTTTTCATGATAGGTATTTGTAGTTTCTATTCCATGGTGGCCTTTATTTTATTTCATGTTTTGATTTGGCTATTTATTTGAAGTGGTTCTATTCCATAATGCCCTTTTTTTTCTTTTTCTTTTTTTAATTTTTTTTATGGGGGTATGCCCTCATTAATCTTGTACTCTCTTCTCTTTCTCGTTATAAATCAACACCATTCAGGAAAAAAAATGGTCTGAAGGATATTATTTTAAAAATTAAATACTTTCAGTGATTTAGTTCAACCTTTTTTGTTCGATGACTTCAGATTTTCTTTATCTTTATGTTTTCCAAAATCAGGAAGGAAAAAAATAAAAAAATCTCATAATAGGGGCACGAGACAACTCTCTCCGATGAACTTGGCAAAATCGCCGCGGAAGAAGGGGTGCCCCCTCACAAAGTGGGTCGTAATGACCATGCCTGGGTGACTGTTTACCAAAAACACAGGTCTAAGCAAAGTCGTAAAACCATGTATGGGGGCTGACGCTTGCCCAGTGCTGGAAGGTCAAGGAAGTTGGTGACCTGATGACAGGGGAGCAGGTGACTGAAGCCTCGGAAAGTGGGAGACCTTACGGTAAAATCTAATAAATTTTTATACTTTTTGACCTAAAAATATCTAGGAAAATCCGTTGTGAAAAACAATATTAGATAAGAAGGCAAGCAGGAAGATGAGACTTCCACACCAACACCGTTTCCAAGATATTACCCTCTTTTCTACATGAATTTATGGGTTAGCCGTCCATTATATTTTATAATTTAGAGACATTATGTTCTATTTTGTAGGATTAAAAAGTTAGAAAGCACCATTTGATTGAGAATGTAATTAATAAGGACATTGAACAAGCCAAACAGTACATAAATCAGAAACAAAGCAAGTAGAACTGTTTGAAGTAGGACACACGCACATATTTTGGCAATGAAATCCGGTACCAGTACAAGAGGAACGAGACTAATTTGTCATAACAATCACTGCATCCAAATTCCAAAGTGAGATTCAAATGGACATAAAACTAGAATATATAATTAACAAACAGTATCGAAAAGGCAAAAACTACTAATTAAATTGCATAAATGTAAGAAAGCTAGAACAAAAACAAAGATAAATAGGCGGTCCATATCATATGGGATCCCAATCACAAGCCAAATGAAAAGAACTTGTAAATGGCACACTTTACCAAACATCAGCATCAATCATCTAACGTCTTTCATGCCTTTTAAAAATTGAACATTTGTAACTGTTAGCAGAGATATGATAGACACAAATTATGGAATGACTTACCATATTAGCAGAGAGATTTGATAGCCACAAATTATGGAGTCTGACTTTATTTAGGCATATCTAGCCAAAGAATATGTTGTGATTTGATTTAATTCCCTTTCTTGTAATATGAACATGTGCTCTTTTTATCTATAAATACTAGAGTTGTGAATGAGTGATTTATCTCATTCAAGTCTTTACACAATTCTCTCTTCTTTTTCTTCTTTTTGTATTTCTTCTTGGTATCATAGCCAACACATTTCCACACCCTCCAGTAGCCTTGCGGCTTGTATGACAGCCGCCTTAGGTTGTTTGCGACATCCAGTGACATTGCTTGCACATGATAGTGTGTGTTGCTATTTTGTTATCGAAAGTAGGTATTTTTAATGTTTTACAAGTTCTTTTTTACTCTTCTAGGGTTGGGTAAATTGGTATAGTTAGTCTCCGACACCTAGAAGGGCGTGGGTAAAATCTTGTGAATCTACAGAGAGGATCCAGATATTGAGGAAGCGGTTGTCAAGGCTATATGCAAGCGGGCAGCGCTACTTAAAACGTCTGTATTTGGGATTTTTGGGAATGGTTTGAGGAGACATTGTTATTGTTTATGGTGTGAGGAGCCATTTTATATGGTTTGATCCTTCTGGAAGTTTTGTTTTTGAAAAATAAAATTATTTTTGTTTTCAAAAATTCATGATGGAAAATCCTATGAATAAGGTGAATTGGATTTTGTTTTTGATGGTTTAAGCTCTGATGAAGAACTTTTTCTTTTATCTAAAAGATATGGAAGACTCCTTAAAAATAGAAAGAATAAAAATTGTAGTAAAGGAGACTCTTTTAAATTCAAAAATAAAAAAAGTAAGAAAGATGCTTTTAGTGCTTTTCTTGCTCATGTTGATAATGATACTGCTAATAATTCTTATTTTTGTGTAGGAGATTCTACCAAATTTGGGACATTGAGCAAGGTTGGTTCTTATGATTCGGATGATAAGAAAATTTATGAAAAACCAAGTGAAAGCAATACATTGAAATTTTTTTAGGCAATGTTAAAGGCTAGTTAGATGCAGTCTGAGGAACTAGAGCTGATGAAAAAGGAGAATGATACCTTGAAAAAGGAGAATGACCAAAAACAGAAATTGTTTGAGGAGAACAAAGTTGAAATTCAACATCTTCAAGGTATAATAAAAATTCTCGAGAGCGAGGTAAGTCAAGCTAATTCTGCTAGAGAATCTTTTATTACAAAATTTAATTTTCTTGAGCTTGAATTGAAAAAGTCACAAGAAAAATTGATTGCTTTTACTTCCGGACAGATTAAGCTTGATAAGATGATTAGTATTGGTAAGCAAGTGATAAAATTGGATTAGGTTTTAATGAGGTTTCATCTAATAGGAAGGGTCAAATTGTTTTTGTTAAACCCATGAGCTTGAATGTGCCTATTGTTAAGCCTAAGCTTTTTGTTGAGCCTATTGTCACGGGCTTAGAGTTTCAGCACCACTCTAGCTGCTCTCGTGCGGCACTAAGACGTTGCTTCCACTCTCGTAAGTACTTGGTCAGCCTAACTCCCGTGCACACTTTAGCTAACACACTCCCCTCGTGCGCTTACTAGTGTTGTAGTGGCCCTCGTCCTCTCCTCACTTGGCTTGCACACTCACACACACTAAGGCACTTAAGTTGGCAAGGAAAGAACACTTCTATTACTTCAAAGAATGCTTTGTACAAGGCTAGCACTCAAACTCTCTACAAGGCTCTCAAGACTCACTCTAGGACTTGTTGGATACAAAATGAAGTCCTACTCCTATTTATAGGCATCCCCATCCCTAATGGATGGCTAGGATGCATTTTAACCAATGGTGGAGATCGATTCTCTAGAATCTTCTCCCACCTTCTTCACACTTCCATACTTATCCACAAGTATCTACAATATTTTAGAACTCTCCATACTACTCCACACAATTTTGGAGAACTCTAGAACATACTACACATATCTAGAATCTTCCACACAACTCTAGACAACTCCGGAAGACTCTAGAAACTCCACTCGCCATGCAGTTGCCATGCAGCGTCTTCCTCAGCGTCTGCGTGTCGCCTGCATGGCACAATCTCCATAGGCGGGGTGTAACACTATGCATGCTAAGAATTTGTCCAAGGTACTTTATTGTTCTTATTGTGGTAGAACTGGACATACTCAACACTATTGTTACAAGAAAAGAAGGGATAATTTTTGTTCTGATTTTCATGGTTATAATTCCTTTGCAAAATAGGTTTCATGCAAGAAAGCAAAATAATTGAAATAAACCTAAAAATTTTCGTGCTAAAAGGAATTCACACAAGAAAAAGAATGTTTTTGATGTTCCTAAAAAATCTCTTCAAAAGTTGAAGGTGAAAGCTATTTGGGTGAATAAAGAGGATTTGAGGTTGTATGTGCCTATTAATGCCATGGAATTTATTTCCAATTGGTCATTGGGTGCAAAGGTTTTATGGTCATGGACTATGCTTTGATGAATATCTTGTTTCCATTGCACCATATCTTGTAGTTTAGGATTTGGGTTTTGTTTTGTTGTTTTGTTTTAATGAGAAAGTGATGATCATATTTTTCTTGTCAATGCATGAGTGATAATTATTTCTTTTGAATTAATTATTTTTGAATGCAAATTGGGGACACATGATTATTTGATGAAAAGATTATTGATGTGTAATCTATATGTTGAAAGACAATTTGCTTTGTTTATTTCTTTTTAGAGATGAGTCTCTTGAGTTCATATTTTTCATGTGCACTAGTCCAACTCTGAGAAAATTTAATTGAAAATCATTGTGAAGTTGACTAGGTCATATTGCTCATAAAAGTTATAAAGGTTATTGTATTTTAAAAAAAAATGATGAAATTTCAGCATGAAAAGAAAAGAAAAAAATCAAAAGAATGCTAAAAATCTTTGCTAAGGAAAAGGCTACCTATTGAGACTAGTTCGAAAGCTCCTACTAGACTTTGAAGATGAGCTAATTGAGTAAAAAGAAAGGAGGAGACAAGTCGAAATAAGGAATTGTTGTCTACTCTTTAGAGTCAAAGCCACATTGCTTAGTAAAATTTGCTCAAAACAATTTTATCTTGATACTTTTCAATCAATATGATTTAGACAGTTGGTCAATGTGATTAGATTGAAATTTGATGAGATTAAATTGCACACACACACATGTGAACTTGTTAGGCAAATTTCTAAATTGTTATAAATATTGCAAGTTGAATTGCATGTTGTGATTGCATGCTTGAGAATTGATTTGATTAAATAATTTGTGGTGTCTAAAAATTTCGTGTTTTTAAATTCTTCAGAAATTTTTGGATCTCATGTATGCTTGAAATTCATAGAAATTGCTATCTCATTATTTTTGTTCAAATATCATAAAAATAAAAATAAAAATAATCCAAAAAGATTTTCCTGTTAGTTTTTATTAGGAATTTTTGTTTTTGATTTGATGGAGATATCATGTGTGTGATTTTGAGCATGATTGGTCTTATTTATCTTGTGGATGGAACATGTGTTATCTTGGATATTTGTCTTTGATTCCATTGCTACTATATATCATCATGTTTTTATACTTATTGCTATATCTTATGCATGGATGATAGTTTTGATCTCTCTTCTTGTTAATTCACCCACATTATTTATTTTCCTTCTTTATTGAGCTTTATTTGTCTATTTGTAACAAAAAGGGGAAGAAGTGTGCATATTTGAGGGGGAGAGTTTCTAGAATTGAGGGGGAGATATATATATATATTGATATTCACATATTGATATATGTTGATTGTTTATCTATCTTGATTAAGCTTCACGAGTAGTTTTGTTGAGCTGATGTGCAGATTACAGGTTGGAGATACTACAAGTGTTGAAGCTTCATGTGGTTCAAGAAAAGTTCCGCTTTTATTGGTTTTTGACAATCATTGTAATTTGCTTTTTTTGCTTGCGTAGATTACATATTGTTTTTAGGGTTTTGTCACGAAATTGCTAAAGGGAGAGATTGTGAAAAATATATATTTTGTATATTGGCTAATTTCGTTGTCAAAACAAGTTCAATCGAGTTATAATTTTTCAATTCAAAAATTCAAGATTGAAGATCGGATGCGGATTTGAAGAAGTTCAAATGTTCATGATTTACTACACCCCGGGATGATGAGAACAATGCTTTAGAAAGGTATGTGAGTGAGTGAGAATACTTAGAAGCCTTAGAAGTTTGAAGTGTGTAGGAAATTTACATTATGTCCTTTTGGTTCTGGTAGCCAAATCTAATATTGGTAGGAAATTTACATTCTGTCCGTTTGGTACTTGTAGCCAAATCTAGTACCGGTAGCCAAATAACAATTTTTCTTCTGTCCATTGGGAACCGGTAGCCGAAGTACGTCGGATTAGGTTCTGTCCATCTTGACTTGGTAGCCAAATCCAGTACTGGTTCAAGACTGCTGAGCATGTTAGGTAACTTTAGTTTCCTTATCCGTTTTGATTCATTTTTGGAGCAGACTGACTTCTAAAACCCATGCACTAATTTAACTTATTTTTTAGGCATATCTAAGTTTTCAAAAGTCTATAAAAACATGCCTTCTCAATTAGGATTTCACGGCTTTTGCATATAAAATTCAGATCTAATTGAGAGCCATCTTTTGAGAGAGAATTTATTCAGAAAATCAATCTAATTTTACTGATTTTATTTTTGCGAGCACACACAAAAACACAAGAGTGATTTAGGAGTGTCGTTCTCTATCTCATCGGAATTGAAGCATAATTGAAGATTTAGAGATTCAGAAAAGTATAATTCATTCATTCTTCATCAAATTCAGATCTAGAAGAAAAGGGGTGACGTGATCACACTTCGAAGGGGTCAAAGCATTCGTGGAGTGTTGTTTGATCTACCTGCAACTCTTCTACAGAGATCAAGAGTAAGTCTGAGGTATAGAACTGTTGGACAGGGAAGTCGCAAAGTTAGGGATTGTCAGCAATTGGTTTTTGGTAGAACGATAAGGTGTAAGCCTGAGTCTAAGTTTGGTGTACTTTGCTTCAAACATAGTGGATCGTTTTTTCTCTGGATTGCACAGTCCAACGAGATTTTTCCCATAACAATTGGTCTATTCTACCAATTGGGGTTTCCTCGCTAAAAATCCTGGTGTCATCTCTCAAACCTTATTTACTTTACTTGCACTTTATTTTTGCTTTGTGGTTTGAATTTAGTTTTTATTTCGGTAAAATTAAAATAAGTAAAAATTGGATAAAGGAGCAAGTTATATCTATTCACCATCCTTGTTGAGTTTGTACGCAGCGGAATTGAAGCATAATTGAAGATTCAGAAATTCCGAAAAGCAGAATCATTCATTCTTCATTAAATTCAAATCTTGAAGAAAAGGAGTGAAGCGATCACACTTTGAAGGGGTCAAAACATTCGTGGAGTGTTGTTTGATCTGCCTGCAACTCTTCTACAGAGATCAAGAGTAAGCCTGAGGTCGAGAGTTGTTGGACGGGGGAGTCGCAAAGCCAGGGAATGTCAATGATTGGTTTTTGGTAGAACGATAGGGTATGAGCTTGAGTCAAAGTTCGGTGTACTTTGCTTCAAGCATAGTGGATCGATTTTCTCTGGACAGTACAGTCCAACGAGGTTTTTCCCGCAACAATTGATCTATTATACCAATTGGGGTTTCCTCGCTAAAAATCCTGGTGTCATCTCTCAAACCTTATTTACTTTACTTGCACTTTATTTTTGCTTTGTGGTTTGAATTTAGTTTTATTTAGGTAAAATTAAAATAAGTAAAAATTGGATAAAGGAGCAAATTATATCTATTCACCATCCTTCTAGGTTAATTATCTATATTATATTCCACAACCATTCCGCTACGCACAACTCACATTTATGGTTTAAGGAGAACCTTTGAATAGTTAACAGAATTTGTGGCCTTTTTTGGAGTTGTTTATTGTCATGTGACAGATTCAATGTCCTCGATAGTTCAGTCAAAGAAGGCATATCCACAATGGTTTGCAAATAACGCCATGGTTATGTCTTGACTAGTCAATTCAATGTAGCCACACATAACTGTTAGCTATTTGTTTATGAAGATTGCCAAGAAGATTTGGGATTCGGTACAACACACTTATTCTCAGAGGCAGAATAATGCAAGAATTTTTGAGTTGGGCTGAGAAATCACTAGGATTACTAAGGGTGACTCGACAGTTTTGGGTTACATTGCCAAGCTTCGTGCTATATGGGAAGAGATGTCATATTATAATTCCTTCCGCTCTTGGAAGGATCCAAATGATGTGGTTTAATATGAGGGATTGTGGAGAAGAATAGGGTGTTTTAATTTCTTGTTGGGTTGAACGACGAGTTTGAGTATGCTCGTGTTCATTTGTGTTATCAGGGACTTATTTGTTATTACTTATATAATGTTGGGGCTTGTTATTATAAATAGAATGCGGTGGAAGGATGAAAGTATTCTTTCATTCTTTTCTCTCTTTCCCCATCTCTCTCTCTTTTCCTCTCATCCTCTTTCTTCTCCTTTTCGTCTTTTTATACTTTATTCTTTGATTTGATTCTCTCTTAAAGTCAACATGGTATCACAACATGGTTTGTAAAGCTCTAGGTGTGTAATTAAAACCATAGGGCAAGTTTGTGTAAACCCTAGTGGGTGTGAAGGTTTTTGAAGAGATTCTAAGATGGGATTTGTTTGCAAGGAAGTAGTGTTAATCACATCCACATGTACTGTAGATCCAACTAGAGATTTCAATATGGGATTTGTTTGATCTATTGCAATTTTGATTGGAGTTTTTTTCGTGTTCACGAGGTTCTACAACAACGGCTTTTTCTGCGTCGTTCGCGATTCTGGTATGGTATACTTTGTTGCTTTCTAGGGTTTGTGTGGTGACTATTTGGTTATTTTTTTTGGCATCTCAGAAGACAATAATCTTTCTAGTTGAAGTTTGTGAGTTAGAGAGGCGGTTCTCTATGTATTTTGTTGTTGCTTTTGTTTCTGAGGATTGTATACCCAGAAACTGTTTGACAAAATGTCCAGCTTAGAGATGACTTCTAAAGAAGCTGGGTCTTCTCCTAATCTAACTCCAGTATTGGGAGGTAGTAGTGATCACCATCCAGGCATTTGTATTATGACTGTTAGGCTGGATGAGACGAACTATATGGAGTGGGTTCAATTAGCTTGTATACATATCACTGATCGTAGGATGATCGACCATATCGAAGGAACTGTCACATATCCCTCCAAGAGCGATCCTGAATTCAAAGAGTGGAGTTCAAATGATGCACTAGTTATAACGTGGTTGTTGCAGTCAATGCAGCCACAGATCAACAAAGGGTTTTTGTTTGTGAAAACAACTAAAGAGCTATGGACAGCTGTGGAAGAGACGTATTCCTCGGTTGGTAATTTTGTAAAACTTTATGAACTCCAACAACAGATTTCAAGATTCAAGCGGGAAGACCAAACTCTTGTTTCATATTACCACACTCTACGTGGTAAATGGGAAGAGTTAGATCACTACCAAGACTATATACTTGTGTGTGAAGCTGATGTTAAAGCATTTCGTGCGATGGTAGAAAGTTATCGAATCTGTGAGTTCTTGGGTGGTCTGCATCTGAGATACGAGCATGCCAGGGTAGAATTGTTAGGCAGGTATCCAGCCCCTACTTTTGTTAGAGATGTGTTTTCGTATATCCAGGCTGAGGAGAGTAGAATGAAGGCTATGTCTGCACCTGTATACGATAAGCCTGAGCCAGAAGTACCATTGTCTGAGCACACAACAATGGAACAAGCCCAATCCTCTAAAAGGAGGGACGCAGGATGATAAGAGCAAGTTGAGGTGTGATCACTGTGGGCGTACGCGCCACACTAAGGAAATAAGCTGGAATCTACACGGTCACCCTACTCCAGCTCCTGCTTATGCGAATGCTAGGCCAAGGCCTGATCCATTTAGGGGGTTATCTTCGACACATACTGCAAAGCGTGAGACTGCTTCTACTGGTCATGTCTACTTAGGGCCACCGAGTTCTTTGTCCGGGGTTGAACTTGATGCCCTCCGACATTTACTAGCATAACATTCCTCCATTTCCACCTCTAACTTCGCTCAGACAGGTACCTCTCATTCAACACATCAGGTTTCCACATTATCTGGTGGGCCACCCTAGATCATTGATTGTGGTATGGCATTTGATATTTCTTCGTACAGTTTATATTCTGGTAAGGATAAGGTTAAAGTGGCTGATGGCACCTTCGCCTCCATTGTGGGGAAGAGCACTGTTTCTCTGCCAGTCACATAAAAGGCTAGAATTGTAGTGTAACCTTTTTTCCATATCACTATGTGTTTCAGGACTTGGACATGGGGAAGACGAATGCAAGTGGACATGAGGTTAATGGCTTGTATTTACTAAACGCGAGGCCAACTTCTTATTATGCTGCAAATTGATCTATTGTTAGGAATAGTAATTTCAATAAAGATCAGTTAATGCGGTGGCATAATAGACTAGGTCATTTACCTCTTCCTGTTTTGAAGCATGTGCTTCCCTAGTTTGTTTCTGTTGAATCTTTTGAGTTAAATTATGAAACATGCGTTCTTGGCAAACCATGTCGTGTTTCTTATTCCACTAGTATCAACAAAAGTACAGCTCATTTGCAGTTTGTTCATTCTGATGTCTGAATCTACTACTTCGTTACTTTGTTGTGTTTGTTGATGACTTTAGTCGATATACTTGGCTTTATCTTATGAAAACCATAGATGGAGTTCATTCCATTTTTAAAACCTTTCATAGGATGGTATGTACTCAGTTTGGTTATCCCCTCGAAATCCTGTAGCATATTGGTCCAAGGTGGCATGCTATGGTATTAAAGAAGATAGAATTGTAGAGACCTTGAAGATGTGATAGAATTGACCTGATGGAGACCAATTATCATAACAATAGTGTATTTTCCTCCCACTGCCCACTCTGTACTTGATCAGCTTTGCAGCATTATGTCTCAGTTGAAGCATCTTTCTCCATCTCCACGAGCATCTTTGAGGTATTTTCACCGACCAGAGACTCTTATTTTTAATAAGGAATGTATGCACCCATTTAACACCATAGACTCTGTGGGTTATTCAGCGACAGAAGCCATAGAAACCTAGTAATGGATGCCATATTTTAAAGCACAGAGGTTTGCAATGCCAAGACCTCTTTCAGATTTAGGTCTGCATAGCTTATCCCAAGCAACTTTTGCCCCTCCTTTTTTTCAACTCAGTGCCAGACTATAGGAAGGATCTGAAAGTAAAATTCAATTCTGAGATGACCTGCCTTGGTAGGATGAAGTGACTGGACCAGAACTGCTGGATGCTACATATGAGACAATTAATTGAAGTCAGCCTGCATAGGAGAGTTGTCTGCTTGTCCAGTGCTGAATTCTTGCTGTTATTTTAGTCACAAGCACCTTGCAATCATTAGCTTCAAGGCAGGTAGATGTTAGGAGAACTCCCAATGTTTGACTGGAAGTGAGCCTTTATCTATTCCTAGTATAGAGATGTGGTATAGAACAGTGGCAGCAAGTAGAGGACAGTGGCAGAAGCATTTTAAAGAGGATTCTAGAGCTCAAGCCTTGACTTGGCACATGTTAGGTGAAGTGGGGTCCACTTGCAGTCTTGCATAGTTGGGGGGATTGGGTCAAATTGCAAAATTTTGGTAAATTGCATCAATTATGGTGAAATTGCATTATTGTGGTAAATTGCATTATTGTGAGATAGGAGCTCGAATTTCGCAGCCTTTAAACAAATCAGTAGCCCTTGAACAAGAAACTGCATTTAGTACTAATGATGGCAGAAAGTGGCAGCAGCAACAGCCTTTAAACCCTTAGCAATGGTGTAGTTTGAAGGCTGATCCACCACTACATCCCATGTTGGCGTTTCCAAGAAATACTTCAGAGGTGAATCATCATGAGCCACATGATGCCGCTGGAGATATTCCAAAGAAGTCAAGTGATGGAACGTGCAGCACAACGACAACAACAATGCTGCCAAATGGTGGATCAAATGCATCTTTCTATTATATGGCTCATTCTGAAGGAAAGAGTACAATGGCTAGAAAAGTTCGTGAGAACCTGCTTGATGAGACTTGCAACACTGATCATCTGAAGGAAGTTGGAGAGAATGTTGCCTCCATCTCCGTTGTGACTCGCATCCTTGAAGACCCTAAAGTTGGTGGCAAAGATGGGCAGCAGACATCTAATTTTCAGATGCAAGTTCATCGTGGAAATGGATGAAGTTGCATGAATGTTGTGTCCGTAGCCACAATTGAGTGCCTCAAGCCTTCGATACAACCACGTCCACAACCATTCAAAGTGGCTTGGATAGATGGTACTTCTACTCTGAATCTGCCAAAAGATGCGGCTATTGGAGTAGATACTTGGTGTATATTAGTGGGCACTGCAATGAAATGGGAACATCCTTGTGCCAAGTAGCAACAGAAGCTGATTCAAACATCCACCAACTTGATAGATGAGGTCTGGAAAAACCAACTGCCAGAAGAAACTAATCCTGTAAGTGATAAGCTAGAGGGGGCTCGTTGTAACTGGCCATTGTTCCAATTAGATGTGAAAAATGCCTTCTTTCATGCTGATTTACTTGAAGAGATTTATGTGGAGCAACCACCTGGCTTTGTTGCTCAGGGGGAGTCTCGTCATGCTATATGTCGCCTTAAGAAGGCCTGTATGGATTGAAACAATCTCCAAGGGCTTGGTTTGGAAAATTCTGAGGCAGCACTTGTCTTTGGTCTTAAAAAATGTCAGACAGATCATTCGGTATTCACCAACACACCAGAACTGGTTTTATATTTCTTGTGGTGTATGTAGATGATATTGTTATCAAAAGTGATGATTATGATGGCATTGCTAGGTTGAAGTTGTTTATACAAAATCAGTTCCACACTAAAGACTTGGGTAAACTCAAATGTTTTTTGGGTATTAAGTTTGCCAGATACAAGGAAGGTATAAGCTTATCTCAAAGGAAATATATGCTGGACTTCTTGAGAGAAACGGGTATGTTAGGTAGTCGTCCTGCTACTCCTATGGATCCAAATATAAAACTCTTGCCTGATGAGGGTGATTTATTTGACGACCATGGCAGATATCGACGTCTAGTTGGGAAATTAATTTATCTCACCAGGCTTCTTTTGTTCTAGGCTTCAATACAAGAAACACAACCTCCATCTCTCTCTCTCTTTCAATCTTCATCGTTAGTTTATAGGCCTATTTATATATATAGAAGTGTATAACAAATTCTAAGGAAAAGATATATACAGATCATAATTCCTATAATATAGGAACTACTTATTTAAAATTTAAAAAAGTCAACTATCTAACTATAGATAATTCCTAAAAAATCCTTCCAATTCGACCTAGATCTTTCCACAGTGACTTATTTATGAAATCATGTAATGAGGTCTTGTGGGCCATTTCCATGTTATGATTTCATTTCCCTCTCATTGCTTAATTTACACGTACTCATTTTGTGGATCACTTAACCATGCCATGATATTGTTTAGAGTTGATTAGACTCGGTTTCAAGTCTCTTGGGCATGCATGAATGTGACTTAGGTGAGACATTTGGACATAGGCCTTAAGGAAGGATCATTTTCTCATGCACCGGGTTCCTAGAATTCAGGGCGTGACAATTAAAGCATAACATTCATGAGCAGCTCGTAATGTTCTTTTCACTCACTTGAGAAGCAGCAAAGTCCTCAAGGAAGTCAAGGTGCACCTTGTACTAGGGAAACATTTGTTCTAAAAGCTAAGGCTTTGATGGAACACTAATCGTTCAAGTGATGGTAAAGAAAAAGGAGCCTAAAGCTGCAACCCAAAATTCAAGATGTTTCAGGTGGGGTGATAAGGACTAAAGCTAATCAGTTTGATGTTGAAGAATCTTGTCCAGCAACACACTTGGAGGAAGAAGATGATGGAAGACTAAAAGGACCCAGCTAGGACAACAATTTTAATCAGGCCACATTCAGAAATAAAATAAAAAAGAGCTGCAATTTAAAATTTGGTGCTGAAACATTAGTTATAAAACTTACATGCAAATATGTGTGTCAGCAGTTATCATCTCAGCATGATTCAATGGCATCCTTGTTCGATCTACAAAGGAAAAAAAAAAAAAAAAACATAAGTAAATAAAAGAACTACACAATGCAGGTGAACGCCTAGTCATTCTAAAGAAAAAAAAGAGAGAAAAGACATTTGAGTTAGGTGACGCACTTCAAGGAAGCTATCTTGAATCAAGAGGAACGACTAATATAACATTTCTTTTTATATTTTAGGCTTTATGAAATGCAATGCTCAGTTTCAATGAACGAGCTGTAAAAGATTTGCCCAAAGAAAATGAGCTGAGAGAGCATCATTAAAGGCTTGCACATTTAGAGAAAAGAAACACAAAATGCCCAGAAGTACTATAGGTTGACTGTTGATGCCATATCAGTTAGTTTCACTTGTGAATAAGTGAGGAATACAATAACTACACTCTTCAATTCTATTTAGAGCATTTCTAGTGTTTCTGCTCAACAAGCTGAAAGTGTTTTAAATTTGAAAACTCTTCTAAATCCATTAGGTAAGAAAACAATTCTTTTAGGTAGCAGAAATTTTGGCCCAACAAAGCTTACTGCGAAAATGCTCATATTTGAAAGTTTGAAACTTTTCGTAGAGGTACAAATTGCTGGTCCCCCCCAAACCACCCCCCCCCTCCCCCCCCCTCTTTTCCATGGACAAGGTTGTCCCTTTCTATTTTTTGAAGCAAAAACCCCCTGTTTATATATATGTCCTACTACCATTGAATATCACAATTCAAGAGACCTAACCAAGCTTTATGTCCTTCAAACTCCATTTAATGTAAACCATTACCATTTTATTAATTTGAGCCAACTAATTTACGTTGGCAAATTTCAGTCAACACCTGGAGTTTGTATTTTGTTTCAACTTTTGATTTCTAGTTTCAAAAGTTAGTTAGAGTAGTTATTTGAGTTGGTTCTTTCCAGGGGGTGAACTGGAATTCAAAGTTTGGATCGAAAGGTAATTGCAACACTCACCAAACTAGGATTCATGTTCATGCACATTCATCAAATTAGGTGAATCCTATACCTTGATAACTACTACCACTTGCATGTTCAATAATATTCTGAGAGCTTTTGCAATCTGAAGTTTACAGCTGCATATTTGATGTGTTCAATGATTAATGATTATTGATTAAATTTAATCATTAGATGGAAAGTGAATGAAAGACCAACCAGTTTACCTAAAAGGGAAAGTTTCAAATGGCAGTCTGGGAGATATTTGTGTTGAAGAAATTGAAAGCAATAATAGGACTAATACTTATTTTAACAAGGTGGGGTGGAGGAATGTGATTGAAAATTTTGACAAAAAAGAAAAAGAAAAAGAAAGTGACAGGAAGAAGATAATATAAAAAAAACAACAAAAAATTAAGTGTGGTGCTATAAGAAAAGAGTGGCAAATTTGTGACAAGTTCATTGGTAAGGACAAGACTTGGCTGAGTTCCAATTAAGAATAGGATTGATGCGCCTGATTGATGGTATATACAAAGGGTACACACAAGGCGTAGTTTTTTTTTTTCTTTTTCTTTTTCCTTCTCCCGTTTTGTTCTTTATTGATTAATTAAACTACTGATGATTTTGTTAATAAATTTGTTTTTCATTACAGATTATTCCAGATGCTACAGGATTTCATAAAAATGGACTAAAGCATTCATTGCTTTGCGCTAAGGACTCATTTGGCAACCACTTTCTTTTACTGTTTTCTTTCTTCATAAAATTGAAGCAGTGTTTTGTTTTTTATGGCTACAAAAGAAAATAAAAAATATGTTTGGTAACATAAATTTGTTGCAAAAAAAGGTGAAAGCATAAAACAGAGAATGTGATCAACAACATCCATCTAATAAGTTGCTTATTCACAAATATGTCTATATGTTTATATGTCGAAGTGGCTCAAATTCATTGGCTCATTGATGTGTGTGTTACTGAGTGGAGAAAAGCAATGTTTGTGGCAAGGTGGTGATGTGCCAGGTCATTCATAATCATACTTTCTTGGTGCTGGAACGGGTATATGCATGAAATGTAAGCCATGTTCTATTTGTTAAGTTTCGACATGGAGAACATCAAATCAAAGGGGAATTAAATTCCCTCCCGGATTTTCTTACCCTAGGTGGCAGAAATTCAATGTTTCATTGACGTGTGTTACTAAATGGAGGAAAGGAATGTCTGTGGCAAGGTGGTGCAGTGTATACAGCAGTGAGGTGTATGTTGTGGTCAAAAGGAAATGCTTGGTCAAAGTATGATTATAAAGTGGCTCAGTGCCTGAATGAAGAAAATGTAAAGGTTAAGAAAAGTAAGAGAGAAGTAATGCCAAAGAAGGTTATAACTTGCCTATAAATATAGGCATAGTAAACAGAGAAAGTGTGAAGAAATATAGTGAAAACTGAACAGTGTGAAGAGAATAGAGAGTGAAGAAGAGAGAGAGAGAGAGAGAGAGAGATAGTGAAGAAAAGAGAGAAAGAGATAGAGAAAAAAGAGAGGTTAGTGAGGGCCAAGAGTGAGTGTATTCCTTTTGAAGAGTGTCTTCTTCTAGTGAGTGAGTGTAGAATACCTCTTGGTAACCTGTTGAGTGTTGTAATCTTCAGCTCTTCTTAAAATAAATTAGTTGTTCTTCCCCGTGGACATGGGCATTTGCCGAACCACGTAAATCTTGTTCTTTGTTGTGTGTGTGATTTCCATCATATTTTTCCTTTGTTGCCATTGCATATTTGTTGTGAGATCTTGGGCGGATAAATTCCTAACACTATACATATATATATATGTACATATATTTATGCATGTGTAGAAATATTTATGTAAGTATGTACATATCTTTATATATGTATATATACAAGTATATCTATGTATAGATGTATCTGTGTGTGTGTGTGTGTGTGTGGTGTAGGCAAATTTCATAACAAAAGCCAGTATTTTAACTTTAGCCTGTGATTAGGTTTTCAAAAGTATGTTTCTGGTGGTACTCGTGTCCAAGAGTACATAATCATGTATTTTTAGGTCTAATAACTAACTCACCAATAAGGTCTAACAATCATGTATTTTTGTCATAGTCCATTTTAGGGCACAATGCATACATGTTTTGATGCATGAAAAGACATTTTAAGCACTTAATGTTAGTTTTAGTGAAGATTTCAAGTTTTGAAAAGTGACGTGTGTCTTCAAAAATTCACCAGAAACAAACTATTTTCAATTTTGTTATGGGCTTTATATATTCAGAAACTAAACTTGATAAACTTTCTGACAAAATATTATATGCTTAATTTTAAGTCCGTTTGACTCCTCAGTAAAGTGTCGGAAGTCAGGCTCTGTGCAGTCAGCAGAAGCTGTTGATCAATCGAACAGTCAATCTACTGTGCAAATACACGTTTTCAACTCCAAAAAGGTTTCTAAACCTCCCATAACTCATCCAAAACATTCCTAATCAATTTCTAACAGTTCCTTTGGGCTCAAGTATAAACTTGTACAAAAAGAACCCATTAAAATATAATAAATCCATTTTCAAGTATCAACTTGTAGGAAAAGGACCCATTAAATTACCAATTTCTCTGTTGTTCAACTTTGTAATCCAATCTGAAATCACATCCTGAAATGTTCTCCCCATCTGTCTAATACACCTTTCTGTGATCTGAAAAACAACTAAAAAGTGAGTCCTATCAAAACTTCAACTAGAATCCATACAGCCCAAGAAGAAGGAAATAGAAAAAAAGGGGTCCATACATCTTGTTCATGCCGATTCTTTTCATGTGCCACATAAGGAATTCTACTGATAATACGTTGAGAGATCTGCAGAGAAAATAAATATCATATTTTCTTGTACAACAGCGTAGAGAGAAATCTAAGAGAGTACATACTTTATATGTGGATTATCTACTAGTTTCTCAGGAATAGGAATATTCATATTAAAAGAAAAGTCTTTATTTTAAGAAATCTAAGGACAAACCAATTCTCACGAATCAGAAAGCACTAATGTTTTTTTTTTTTTTTTTGACAAGTAAGAATTCATCAAAAGCGTTCAAAAGGGGAATGCATCCCTCAAAAACAACACAAGGCCGAATAGGGCCTCTAAACCCTCAACAAATCCAAAAACTCTACAAGCTAATCCAAGGATTTACAATTTCTCCCTAGGACCCAACAAAAAAGAGTACTAAGAATGGAGAACTTCAACAACCCATATGATTTTCCTTTCCTTCAAAGGATCTCCTATTTCTTTCAAGCTATAGACACTACCAAACGCACAAAACGGAGGAACCCTCCAAGAGTCACGAGCTTGGGTCCCCACCATACAACCTAAGCCTCAATCAAGCCTCTGGTAAAACGTGGCATAACCCAGTGACTCCCAAACAAACCCAAAAACAAAAAAAACAACAATCTAGGGCCACTGGGCAATGTAAAATCTATTTGGATTTATTTATAATATAGCCAAGGAATGTAAACATAAATGGTAAGAAAAGTAAAGCTTCTGTAGGCGATTTCATGTTTTTTATGCAGAGGCAATAAGCATCCTCCTCTTTTGGATGCTGCACTTCGCTCAAACTTATTCAAAGCTGCTTTCTTGTTAATAGAGTAGGTACCAACTTGCCATTGGTTTTCTTTTCTTCCATATGACATGTATTCCGGAGTTGGCAGTATTCCATCCTACCAAACAACATTAGTTTTGTTAGAATGTTTATATATATATATACTTATGTTGGGTCATTATGTAATTACATATAGTTGGTAGGGCCCTTGTGTTATTAGGTTAGTGTTGTATCTTTATATAAGCCTATGTAGGCTTAGGGTTAAGAGATATATGAAATACACAATACATAGAAGTCTGTAGTCACTCTCTCTCTCTCATGATTTTGAATATGGTATCAGAGCTATACAAATTCATGGGTGTGGAAAACTGTAATTGTGTTGTTCTTGTATAAGATCGGAATTGCGATTGTGGTGTTGGTGTCTCTGCCTCATTCGTCGTCGCCAGCAGGATTAAGAGCTCCTCGTTCATCGTCGTCAGATCTGAAGCCTCGTTCATCATCGTCAGATCTGAAGCCTCATTGCCGCTTTGGTTGTCACGAGCTCGCCAACATCTACTGTCGTTATTTGCAGAGGTGAGGTTAAGTTGAGAAAGACACGTCATATGATCAGACGCCCCAGAGTCAATAATCCATGGTGCAAAGTCTAGGCTATAGGATAAAGCATTAGGATTTCTACCTGTTTGAGCAAGGGAACCACTAGGAGTACCTAGTGAAGAATTGGACTTTAGCAATTTGAGAAGATGATCCATCTGCTCCTTGGAGAAGGGACATGTTTCAGCTTTGTTTGCCGAAGGGAATGAACGATTAGATCTGTCGCCCAGCTTGCTGCTTTTCCAGCTGGCTTTCCATGGATTTTCCAGCAGGTTTCTCGGGTATGACGTGGCCTATTACAGAAATCACACCACACCCGAGGCCTCTCATCCTGCCCTCTCTGATTGGTGGCAAATACCTTGTTCGCACTTGCATCAAATGCAACCAAGGCTGAATTCTCGACAGATGCAGCAGCTACCTTTTTTCCGAGCATGACATTTCTGCGGCTTTCTTCACGTCTAACTTCAGCGAAGACTTCACTAATTGAGGGCAAAGGCTGTTGGCCAATTATTCCTCCCCTAACTTCGTCGAATTCAACGTGTAGACCTGCAATAAACTTGTAAATTCGATTATTCTCCACCATCCTTTTGTTATGATTACAATCTTCTGGCGATTTCCACTCATAGTCATTGAAAAGGTCCAAATCCTGCCATAGCCGCTTCAAAGAATTGAAATACATGGTGACGTTGTCCTCTCCTTGTCGGATTTTACCAAGTTTTAGTGTCAACTGAAAGATTTGGGACTGATTTCCTAGATCAAAATACATCTGATTAACATTGTTCCAAAGTTCCTTGGCTGTCGGATAGCACATGTAATTGCAGCTGATATCTTCCTCCATGGAATTTACGAGCCAAGTCATGACCATGGAATTTTCCGCATCCCAGATTGAATACGCCGAGTCTTCTTTTTGTGGTGCCTTCTTATCTCCTGTCAGGTAACCAATCTTTCCCCGTCCACGGATGTACATCTGGACAGACTGAGGCCAACGCAAGAAGTTATCACCATTCAATCGAATATTGGTGATTTGGACAAAGTGTGAATCAGAGTTGGAAGCATGGGTTGCAGGAGTTTTTGATGGGGCAGTGGAAGAAGTGGAATCAGATGAAATTTCTGACATGGTGAAGGACGGCTGGAAGAAGAAAAAGAGTTTCTGTAAGAGTGGAGATTAAGTTCCAGCTCTGATACCATAAAAACGAGAAGAAAAAATATTACGAGAGAATTATTTTTTTGTATATTTCTCGTATATCAAAGAATTATACAGAACCTATATTAATAGGTGATACATAGTGTAAGAAAAGGAAACAAAAATAACTACTCATTCTAATCTAAAGTCAACTCTCCTATTTTGTACATAATTAACTATTTATAGCTAGAAAATCCCTAAGGATCCAGCAATATCTCAGAGCTAAATAACTACTTTTTTCAACAGATTTATATAGCAACCCGAAACCTGGAGCCTACTTGAGATATCGAATAATTCGAAGAACAATATTCCAACACTGAATCAGAACCTCTGCAACTTCCGGCCAAAAAGAACCACGAATTGATGATTCGGCCGTTGCTTGTGATTGGATCGCCGTCGCCTCCGCTATGTTGTTCCCTGGCATCTGTGAAGAAGAAGAATAGTGTTTGGCTACACGGTTATGCTATTCCAACCCTGGTTTACTAAAACCGGGATAGCAGAGACCCGACCCATTTGACCAGACCCAACCATTTTGCCTAGATCCGGCCCGTTTGCCCAGATCCGGCCCGTTTGCCCAGATTCGGCCCATTTTCTAGGTCCGGCCAAAATACAGATTCTGCCTTTTTTTTTTTTTTTTTGGTGGGTTCAACATGTCGTCCAATTTAGATTTGCTTTCTCCCACATCAGTTTTTGATTCTCCCATGACTTTTGTTAAATTCAATGGGAAGAATTACATATTGTGGGCTAAATCTGTTGCAATTTTTCTAAAAGGTAAAGGTCTTGGTAGTCATCCGACTAAAGATAAACCAAAGTAAATTGATGCTTCTTTTGATGCATGGGAAAAGGAAGATGCTCGGATCATCTCTGTGATGTTAACCAATATTGAACCCCAAATAAGTTCAACATTACTTTATTTGGATACTGCCAAGGAGATATGGGAGAGGTTGAAGCAATTGTATTCTAGGACAGGTAATATCACCCGTGTATATGAGCTCTGTAAGCAATACTTCAATCTTGAATAGGGTAATCACAGTATAGAAGAGTATTATTCAAAAGTTATGGGAGTCTGTGAGGAGTTGAATATGTATCAGCCCATTACTTCTGATGTTCGAAGTATGCAACAACAACGCGAGGACTTTAATGTTGTCCGTTTTCTTACTGGTTTGTCGTCAGCATATGAGCCTATTCGTGCACAGATTTTGGGCAGTCCCACACTTCCATCTCTTGCTGATGTGTTTTCTCGACTTCAGCGAGCTAAACTTGCAAGTGGCACCTCAAATTTGAATAATGGGCAGAGTGGTGAGTGTTCAGCATTGGTAGTTTCAAAGGGTGAACATAATGCTTACAGTGGAGGTCGTGGGGGACGCTCCACACATGGTGGTCATGATTCACCGGGAGGACGTGGCTGTGGCAGGGAATCACGAAAATGTACTCATTGTGGCCTTTCTAATCATACTGTGAATTTTTGTTGGGACCTTCATGGCAAACCATCTAGTTATGCAAATCAAGTTCCCTCTAAGAATGATGTTTCTTCTGGATCTTACCACGTAGCTGAATCAGATATGGTCATTGTTCCACGTGATGAGTATACTCAATTTTTGTCTTATCAACAAGCATCCAATTCATCTTCCATGGCTACTTTTGCCCAGTCAGGTACTGCACCCACATGTCTGTTGTCTTCCACTCGCAATCCTTGGATCATAGACACTGGAGCATCCGATCATATGACTGGATGTTCTTCTCTTCTATCTAACTTTAATTATGTACCTCCTTGTCAAAGTGTTACTCTTGCTAAGGTTTCAGGTTTGGGGACAACTCAACTTAGTGATTCCTTGTCTCTCTCGTCTGTTTTATATGTTCCTCAGTTTCCCTTTAATTTAATGTCTATCAGTAAGCTTACTAAATCTCTCCAGTGCTCTGTTACATTTTATCCTACTTCTTATGTGTTTTAGGATCTCAAGACAAAGAAGAAGATTGGTACAGGGCATGAAGCTGGTGGCTTATATTACTTTGATTTTGCACCTTATCCTATGGTTCTTCAGTCTTCTCTGTCTCTATTCCAGTGGCACTGTTGTCTTGGTCACCTGTCACTTCAAGTTTTACAGCGTCAAGTTCCTAGTCTTAGTCATTTGAAGTCCTTGTCATGTGAAGTTTGTTAACTTAGCAAACACCATAGCGTGTCTTTCAAGTCTAGGGTTAATAATCGTGTCTCTAGTCCTTTTCATTTGATTCATTCAGATGTATGGGGTCCAATAAAGCATTCTTCAATCAATAAATTTCATTATTTTGTGACATTTATAGTTTTGGAGGAAATTTCGTGGCGTTAGAAATCTCGGGCCTTATGGCTCAAAGAGGGAGACCAGAATACCAAGTTTTTTCCATGAAACCGCTAATGCTCATAGGAGGAATAATCACATTGGGCAGATGGGTGTGGATGGTGCGGTTTTGACTACTGAGGAGGAGGTGCGTAGCGGTATTGCCTCTTTCTACCAAAAGCTTTATTCTGAGCCTCTTCGATGGAGGCCATGTCTTGATGATCTTCACTTCGATTCTATTTCTGCAGGGGAAAGAGATGGGTTGAAAAATCCTTTTTCAGAGGAAGAGGTGCTGAAGGCTCTTAAGAGCTATAATAGTGATAAGGCTCTAGGCCCGGACGGCTGTACTATGAGATTTCTGTTGGAGAGCTGGGAGGTGGTCCGGTACGAGGTTATGGGCACTTTTCATGAGTTTCATTCCACGGGGCGGTTTGAGAAATCTTTGAACGCATCTTTTATTGCCCTTATTTCTAAGAAGGATGGTGCTTCTAACATTAAGGATTTTCGACCAATCGGTCTGATTGGGTGCATTTACAAGCTCATCGCAGAAGTCCTTACACTTCGATTGAGGGAGGATTTGGATGGAGTTATCTCTGAGTCTCAGAATGCTTTCATTGGGGGTAGACAGACCCTGGATTCCGCTCTTACTGCCAGTGAATGTGCGGATTCTAGATTGTGTAGTGGGGCTCCTAGTGTTCTTTGTAAGCTGGATATCGAGAAAGCCTATGATCATGTCTGCTGGAATTTCCTGTTCTACCTGTTGGAGAGGATGGGGTGTTTTGGTTTGCTTTCAGGCTGTCTCTGGTTTGAAAGTCAACGTGGGCAAGAGTGTGCTTGTCCCTGTGGGGGAGGTTCAGGAGGTGGACACTCTGCCTGCTGTTTTAGGGTGTGGGACACAACGTTTCCCTATCTCGTATTTGGGTTTACCGCTAGGGGACTCGGCCAAGAGGGTGGGAAGTTAGGACTCAGTGATTGAGAGGGTCAAGAGAAGATTAGCTGGTTAGAAAAAGCAATATCTCTCCAAGGGTGGTAAAGTTACGTTAGTAAAGAGTATCTTGTCAAGCCTCCCAACGTATTTTCTTTCTCTCTTTCGGGTTCCAGCCTCAGTTGTTGGACGTCTTGAGATGCTTCAACGAAACTTCCTTTGGGGGGGTCGTGGAGAGGAGTTTAAGTATCCTCTTGTCAGATGAGAGCAGGTTTGCAGGCCATTTCAGTTGGGCGGGCTTGGGATTAGGAGATTGGCCCCCTTTAACAGTGCTCTCCTCGGTAAGTGGCTTTGGAGATTCGACAGAGAAAGGCATAGATTATGAAGAAGGGTTATTTCTTGTCGCTTTGGGGAGGAGAGAGGGGGGTAGTCAGCTAGGCCAGTCAGGTCTGCTAGTGGAGTAGGGGTGTGGAGGGCCATTGGAAAAGGATGGGACGAGTTTTCAAACATGTTAGATTCAAAGTTCGGGATGGAAGGTTTGTCCGGTTTTGGGAGGATCCCTGGTGCGCAGATAGGCCTTTGGCTCTTTTGTTTCCAAGGCTGTTCAAGATTGCTGTTGACAAACATGCTATGGTTACTAACTGCTATCGCCTTGATAGCGGGAGGTAATCTTGGGATGTGCGATTCCGGTGATCTTTACAGGATTGGGAGTTGGATGATGTCATTGGCTTGTTGGCTCTTTTGTACAGACAGGAGGTGGAGGGCACTGGTGTTGACTCCCTGATTTGGGTGCCCTCTTCTCAGGGGATGTTCCAGGTCTGGTCTTTTTTTGTGTGTCTCTCTAGTTTTCATGGTGTTTCCTTCCCGTAGAAGACGGTGTGATTGTCCAAGGCGGCTCTTAGGGTGGCCTTTTTTGTGTGGACTGCAGCTTGGAGTAAGATTTTGACCTTGGATAACTTGAGGAAGCGAAGACATATTATTGTTAATCGGTCTTGTCTTTGTAAGTTGAATGGGGAGTCAGTGGATCACCTGTTACTGCATTGTCCTGTGGCTCATGATTGTTGGAGTCTCATTTTTTATTTGTTTGGTATTCATTGGGTCATGCCTCGGACATCTTGGGAATTGCTAGATATTTGGAGGGACCAATGGGTGGGGGCTCAGGTGAGAGTCTTCTGGAGGGTAACCCCTTTTTGTGTTTTGTGGAGCATTTGGAAAGAGCATAATATAAGATCTTTTGATGGGAAGGAGTCCTCCATTGGGGTGTTGAAATTTTCTATTATTTGTACTCTTCTTTGTTGGGATTGGGGGAGAGATTTTTCCTTTTGAACGCCTTCTAATACATTTTACTTATCAAAAAGAAAAAAAAAATCGAAAAGAAATCAAAACTCAGTTTGGATACCCAATTCGTGTTTTACGTTCTGATAATGCTAAGGAATATTCTTCAGCCCCCTTTGATACATATCTTAGTGATAAAGGAATTATTCATCAAAATTCATGTGTTTATACTCCTCAACAAAATGGAGTTGCAGAACGTAAGAATCGACACCTATTAGAAGTAACTCGTGCTCTTTTGTTTCACATGCGTGTGCCTAAACGTTTTTGGGGTGATGCTGTTCTTACTGCCTGCCATCTTATTAACCGTATGCCGTCCTCTGTATTAGATGGCAAATCTCCACATTCTATTTTTTTTTCCTGATTCTCCCTTGTTTTCTCTTACTCCTAGAGTTTTTGGATGTGTATGTTATGTCCACAATCTTGGTCCTGGTTTTGATAAACTAGACCCACGTGCCACAAAGTGTGTATTTCTTGGATACTCTCGTTCTCATAAAGGTTATCGCTGCTACAGTCCTGTTTCTCAACGGTACTTTATTAACGTTGATGTAACTTTTTGTGAGTCCACCCCATATTTTTCAGATACTAATTCACTTCTTGATGTCACTCCTGAGTCGCCTCTTCCTGAGGTTCCCCTTCCCTCACTTTCTCTTCAACCTAGCTCTCCTTCGACGACTGCCCCGTTATAGGTCTACACTCGAAGACCAAAGCCATCTGCTATCATGCCTTCTCAGTCGTCGTCAGAGTCTTTGGATCCAACACCATCCGCTGTGTCTGATTCCTTGCCTATTGCACTTCGTAAAGGTACTCAATCTTGTGTCATTAATCATCCCATTGCCCATTATGTCTCTTATAATTCCTTATCGCCATCCTTCTCATGTTTTTCATCTCAATTGTCTACCACATTTGTTCCTAAGACTGTGAAGGCTGCTTTGTCTAATTCGGGCTAGAGGAAAGCAATGCAAGATGAAATGGATGCTTTGCGTCAGAATGGCACGTGGGATCTTGTTCCATTACCTCCAGGTGTCAAACCTGTTGGTTGTCGATGGGTATATACTGTGAAGTATTTTCCAGATGGTTCCGTTGAGCGTTTAAAAGCACGTCTTGTAGCCAAAGGTTATACCTAGACTTATGGTGTTGACTATGATGAGATGTTTGCCACCGTTGCTAAGATTTCTTCTGTTCGTGTTTTGATTTCTCTTGTTGCTAATCGACATTGGCCTCTATTTCAGTTAGACGTTAAAAATGCCTTTTTGCATGGTGACTTTAGCAGAAGAGGTTTATATGGAGCAACCACCTGGGTTTGTTGCTCAGGGTGAGTATCGTCACACTGTTTGTCGCCTTAAAAAGGCCGTGTATGGATTGAAACAATCTCCACAGGTTTGGTTTGGAAAATTCTCTGAGGCGGGATTAAAATTTGGTCTTAACATATGTCAGACCGATCATTCGGTATTTCACCAGCACACTGAAGCTGGCTTCATTTTTCTTGTGGTGTATGTAGATGATATTGTGATCACAGGTGATGATTTTGAAGGCATCGCTAAGTTGAATTTGTTTCTGCAAAATCGATTCCACACTAAAGACTGGGGTAAACTTAGGTATTTCTTAGGTATTGAAGTTGCTAGATCCAAGAAGGGTATAAGTTTATCTCAACGAAAATGTGTGTTGGACTTATTAGAAGAAACAGGTATGTTGGGTGGTCGTCCGGTTGATGCTCCTATGGATTCAAATACAAAACTTGTGTCTGATGAGGGTGGTCTATTTAATAACCCGGGCAGATTTCGTCGCCTTGTTGGGAAATTAATTTATCTCACTATCACTCAACCTGATATTTCATAAGCAGTTAGTGTTGTAAGTCAGTTCATGGGAGCTCCTAGAATGGCACATTGGATTGTTGTTCTTCGGATTATCCAATATCTCAAGCAAGCTCCAGGTTTTGGGTTAGTATATAAATCAAATGGTCATCTCAGGGTGGAAGGTTTTACAGATGCTGACTGGGCTGGTTCTCCTTCAGAAATGAGATCTACTACAGGCTACTGCACATTTGTAGGAGGAAATCTTGTTGCATGGAGAAGTAAAAAGCAAACGGTGGTAGCTCGATCTAGTGCTGAAGTTGAGTACAGGGCAATGGGCCATACCACTAGTGAGTTGACACGGATACAACATTTTCTAAAAGAACTTGGGTTGACAGTTGAAGCTCCTACTCCATTGTTCTGTGATAATCAAGCAGCAGTTCACATAGCATCAAATCCTGTGTTTCATAAGAGGACCAAACATATTGAAGTTGATTGTCACTTCATTCGAGAAAAAATATTACGTGGGAGCATCTCTACTCCATTCATAAAGTCTGAAGATCAATTAGCTGATATGTTTACCAAAGCATTAGGTCATAATCGGTTAAGGACTATCTGTTCCAAGCTGGGATTATTTGATATATATTCTCCGGCTTGAGGGGGAGTGCTAGAATGTTTATATATATATATATACACACACACACTTATGTTAGGTCATTATGTAATTACATATAGTTGGTAGGGCCCTTGTGTTATTAGGTTAGTCTTGTATCTTTATATATGCCTATGCAGGCTTAGGGTTAAGAGATATATGAAATACACAATACATAGAAGTCCTCTCTCTCTCTCTCTCTCTCTCTCTGTCTGTCTGTCTCTCTCTCTCTCATGATTTTGAACAAGTTTAAAAGCCAATCAAGTGTCACGCCCCGCCTATGGAGGTTATGCCACGCAGGCGACACGCGGGCGCTGAGTTGGATGCTGCACTGCTACTGCATGGCATGGGAGTTTCTAGAGTCTTCCGGAGTTGTCTAAAGTTGTGTAGAAGGTTCTAGATATGTGTAGAAATGTGTAGAATATTGTAGAAGTGTGTGAAAGGCTCCAGAGTTCTGCAGAGTTGTGTGGAGTAGTATGGAGAGTTCTAGAATGTTGTAGATATTTGTAGATATGTAGTGAAGGTTAGAGTAAGTTCTAGAGGAACAATCTCCACTGTCGGTGAGATTGCATCTTAGTCATCCATTAGGGATGGGGGTGCCTATAAATAGGAGTAGGACTTCATTTTGTAGCCATCAAGTCCTAGAGTGAGTCTTGAGAGCCTTGTAGAGAAGCGTTCTTTGAAGTAATAGAAGTGTTCTTTCATTGCCAACTTAAGTGCCTTAGTGTGTGTGAGTGTGCAAGCCAAGTGAGGTGAGGGCAAGGACTACTACAACACTAGTAATCGCACGAGGGGAGTGCGTTGGCTAAGGTGGGCACCGGAGTCAGGCTGACCAAGTACTTGCACGAGTAGGAGCAACAGCTTGGTGCCGCACGGGGAACAGCTAGAGTGGTGCTTAAACTCTAAGCCCATGACAGTTGGTATCAGAGCAGGTTCATCAAGGGAGCTTTGTTAGAGTAAGACATGGCTAACGAAGGAGACCACCAAATCCACGTCATGGGGCAGAGCTTGGAGGAGAAGCTCGCCACACACTTGGTCTACACGAAGACCAAGTTCAACAGGCTCGAGAGAAAGATTACAGAGCTCTACGAGCTGATCGACAGCATGGCCACCAAGGCGCGACAGAAGGAAAGGGACTTGCATGATCGGGTAGACGACTTGCTCGTGGAGATTGCCGAGTGCAAGAAGGAATTCTCCCAGTCGTGTGAGGCTGTGGTGAAACCAAGGAAGAAGAAGGCGCCGAAACCCAAGGAGTATGATGGGGCAAGGAATGCGCGCCAAATTGATAACTTCTTCTAGCACATGGAGCAATACATCGAGTGCATGGAAATCGAAGATGATGAGGAGAAGGTGCAGACAGGCACCATGTACCTCACGGACACTGCCGCTTTATGGTGAAGGCAGTGCATCACGAGTAGGGGCACAAAAGTGGTTGACACATGGGAGGAGTTCAAGAGGCAGTTCTACCCCGAGTATGTCGAGGACCTCGTCATGATCAACCTAAGGCGCATGAAGCAGAAGGGCAACATAAGGGAGTATGTGAAGGAGTACTCTAACTCGATGCTAGAGATCCTAGAGATGCCAGAGCGGCAGCGCGTGTGCTTGTTCATAGATGGACTGCAATCTTGGGTGGCCACGGAGCTTAAGAGGAGGGAGCCTAAAGACTTGGAATCCGCAATGTTGACTTTTGTGGCTCAATTCTGATGTCAGCTCTTGCATCACCCATTACTTCATCATGCTTGGCAACCAAGGAGTGTATTCAGCAAGCTTCTCCATGCGTGGTCACCAAGTCCAGCAATGATGTGTGATGATATTTTGGCTATAAAGAGCCTTGCCCTCCATGGTGTTGAAGCATCCCAGATCATCAATGAACATTTTGTAATATCAGTTATAGAGTGAGAGTTTGTGGGTGTATTTGGGTTTTGGGTGTGAACCACTTTGCCTTGTATCTCTTTATTTTCATAGTGAATTATTGTTCTCTCTTCTCCCCATGGACGTAGGCATAGCCGAACCACGTAAATCCTTATCTCGTTTGTGTGTGCGCTATTTTAATTTTTTGTCAATAATTTTCTCTTTGTTCTCATAAACTCTTATTCGATCATTTTTTCATAACAAACTGGTATCAAAGCTCGGGTTCGTGTATTTTGTACAAATATTGTTTATGTGTACAGTATTATTCACTGGTACTGTTCACACGTACGGTACTGTTCACAGATACTATTCGGGTACTGTTCACAATTACGGTATTATTCACCGAGAAATTTTTTGAGGAGTTTTTTGAGATGTCGACTAGATACGAGATTGAGAATTTGATGGTAAGATTAGTTTCAGTCTTTGGCGCATTAAAATGCAGGCTTTGCTGACTCAGCAAGGTCTAAAGAATGTGTTGTTCAGGATGGACAAGTTGCCAATAACTATGTCCAATGAAGACAAGGATGAGGTCGATGAAAAGGCGCGCAGTGCGATTCTCCTGAATCTAGCCGATGAGGTGCTGCGTGAAGTTCTTAATGAAGACACGGCGGCAAAGTTGTGGCTGAAATTGGAGAGTCTGTATATGACGAAGTCTCTCACCGACAGACTTTACCTGAAACAGAGACTCTACACCTTCATATGAAGGAAGGTATGCCTTTTAAGGAGCATATTGATAATTTTAATTCTATTATTATGGATTTGAAAAATACTGATATTAAATTGATGACGAGGATCAAGCCCTTATTTTGTTGTGTTCTTTGCCTCCTTCCTGTGAGCATTTTGTTACTACATTGCTTTATGGAAAAGACATTATTAGTATGGAGGATATTAAATCCTCATTGAACTCTCAGGAGTTGAGGAAAAAGGTGTCTGGGAATATTGGAGATGAACACGCCGAGGGTCTATTTGTAAGAGGCAAAAGTGAGACAAAGGGTTCTGGTAGTAGGGGCAAATCTAGATCTCATAAAAATGTGGAATGTTACTACTGTTATGAGATAGGGCACATCATCAAGCACTGTCCCAAACTAAAGGCAAAGAATGGGAATGGCAAAGAGAAGGTTCAAGAAGCAACTTCTGTGGCAACTGCAACAACGAGTGATTCGGAAAGTGACGATTACGTTCTCATGACAACTTTGTGTTCAGGTATGTCATTTAATGACAGTTGGATTCTTGATTCTGGTTGTTCTGTTCATATGTGTCCTAGTAGGGATTCTTTCTTTTCCTATAAAGAGGTGAAAGGTGGTTCGATTTTGACAGCGGACAAGAAAGCTTTCAAAATTTTGGGAATTGGAACAGTCAAGATCAAGACGCATAATGGGTTGGTGAGAATATTGTCAGATGTGCGACATGTACCGGATCTGAAGATGAATCTTGTTTCAGTAGGTGTGCTAGACTCCAAAGGTTACAAGGTTGTAACAGAGGGTGGAGCAATGATGGTCGTGATGGATTCTCTTGTGGTACTACAGGGCACTAAGGTGAAAATTTTGCATCTTCTCCAATGGAATACAGTAACAGGTGGAGCTTCTACATGGTCTTCTACAATTGGCAGAAATCTGAATTCAGGTCTTGGCAAAAGAAGAGTTAGAAAGAGGAGTGACGATCCTAGTTCTCAAAAGGGTTGTGAGGGGACTACACAAGGTGGTGGGAGAATGAAATCCGTTTTCAGATGGCAACCGAAATTGCAGCAGTCCTTACAGTGAGGCAAACCTATGAGGATAGGTGTGATATTGACTTGCAATAATCTTGGAAGCAATGAGATAGTCCATTCGAGTGCCATTAAGATGTGTGGGAGGCAAGTACTTGGTCACAATAGAGATGCGAGGAAAAGTCAGGGACGTCCTATTCTGCACAAGGGTGAGAAGATGACTTTTCATTACCAACCGGTAGTTTGTGGGCTGTTGGAGAAGGTTGTTGAAGGAGATGCCAAACTAGGAATCTCTGAGCGAGTTTTTGATAAGCACTTAGAGTTTAACAGAAATACTTGAGGTATGCTTGTGGCTGCCAGACATGGCTTGGACAGCTCGGACACGGCTCAGATGCGGCTTGGACACGGCTCGGACACACTTTTCTGGAAATTTTTATTTTATTTATTATTATTTTTTTTTTGCTGATATGTTAATTTTATTTTTTTTTAATTTTTAATGCTGATATGTTCTATTTTTTGTTTTGTACTACCCTTTTGGTATTGTAAATGGTAAAAGTCCTAGGTCAAATGATGGATGGGAATAGATGATAGTACACTGACTTGTTTTTGTATCTTTTTTGGGGACTAGCCTTTAGGTTTTTGTGAATATTAAGTGCTAACGGTAAAGTCCTGAATGTTAAACAGTCATGAATGTTAATAGTCCTTTCTGTCTATGCTTTTGTATTTGGAGTAAAGTTGCAATGACGATTAAATGATACTAGTTATTATTCTAATGTCTTGTTTTTTATTTGATTTTATAACTATGCAACATTATTCTTTTATAGTTTATTAGTTATGAGTTATGATTTGTGTTTTTTTTCATTGTGTGGTTGATAGAAAAATAATAACACTCAGTAATTTTTAAAGTACTACATCACATATATATATACTATTCGCCGTGTCCGTGTCCTAATTTTTTTGGATTTGCCGTGTCGTATCGTATCCGTGTCCCATATCCGTGTCCGCGCTTCTTAGCTTATCAACGAAGATGAATCAAACAATTCAAAGGATTAATTTGATGAAGCACAAGATGATGAAGGCCTACTGGATTTTGAAGAAAATGAAGTCACATTTGAAGATAGAGATCTTCCAAGTCTGGTGGTATGTCGAGCTATGTTAACACCAAAACAACCGGAAGGTAATTGGAGGTGAAACAAAATTTTCAGAACTAGATGTACATATAACAGATGACTTTGCAACGTCATCATTGATGGAGGCAGCTGTGAGGATTTAGTCTATAAAGAGATGGTTACAAAGCTGAAACTAGAGGTGCATCCACATCCAAAGCCAGATCAGATAGCTTTCAAGAAGGGAGGTGAAGTAAAGGTAACAGAACAATGCCTTGTTCCTTTTTCAATTAGGAAAAGTTATTCAGATAAAGTCTTTGTGTAATGTGGTGAATATGGAGGCTTGTCATCTCTTATTGGGAAGACCATGGCAGTTGGATAACAAGACTAACCCCTTGGTGAAAAGAATTTGTATGCCTTTTATAAGGATGGAGTTAAGGTGATCTTTGCTCCAATGATAGATGAAGACTTTCCCAAGTCCAAAAAAGAGGAAGGACACGCTTACTTGAGACGTCTCGTCAATTTCTAAATAAATTTGAGGACAATGGAGTTGCATATGTGTTGTTTGTCAGGGAAAGAAAGGAGAACTGCAAGAAGTACCTGCTGAAATGGACAAATTGTTGTATGAATTTAGTGAAGTTTTCCTAGCTGACTTGCCTGCGGGAATGCCACCACAAAGGATTATCCAGCACCATATTGACTTGATGCCAGGAACTAGCCAACGAAACTTGCCCCATTATCGAATGAGTCCAAAAAAGCATGAAGAACTCCAAAGACAAGTTGAGAGCTATTGGAGAAGGGATTTATTCGAGAATCCATGAGCCCATGTGCAGTCCCAGAAATGCTCCAAAGAAAGATGGGACGTGGAGGATGTGCATCCAGAGCTTTAAAGAAGGCGAAATGGTGATGGTTTACTTACTAAAGGAGAGGTTCCCAGCTGGCTTTTATTCTAAACTCAGCAAGAAGAAGCTTGGACCTTATCAAATCATCAAGAAGATTGGAGAGAATGCATATAAAATTGATTTACCTCAGCACTTGGGTATTGATCCTACATTCAAAGTTAGATCTGTATCCATACCATGATGGTGTTGACTTTAAGATATAATCAAATTAAGAGTAAGAGATGAAGAAGAAGAAGAAAAAAAGAAGAAAGCGGCTGAGATAAAAAGAGAGAGAGAATGAAAGAATACTTTCATCCTTCCACCATATTCTATTTATAATAACAAGTTTTAGAAATTACACATAAGCCCCAACATTATATAAGTAATAACAAATAAGCCCCTGACAACACTCTCCCTCAAGCTGGTGCAAAGATATCTATCATGGCCAGCTTGACTAACCTATTTAGCAAGCAAGTCTTGCTCACACCCTTAGTCAAAACATCAGCAACCCGATCAAGTGTGTTGATGTATGGATTACAAATCAGCCCAAGATGAAGCTTTTCCTTGAGGAAGTGTCGATCTACTTCAATGTGCTTTGTCCTTTCATGTTGAACTAGACTGTGGGCAATGCTAATAGTAGCCTCGTTGTCACAATACAACTTCATTGACTCATGAACAGGAAAAACCAACTCACCCAACATCGTACGTAGCAATAACAACCCACAAACTCCATGCGCCATGGATCTAAACTCAGCCTTTGCACTAGATCTAACTACAACAGACTGTTTCTTGCTTCGCAATGAAACAAGATTACCTCCAACAAATGTGCAATATCTTGAAGTAGATCGTCGATCAGTCACATACCCTGCCCAATCAGCATCAATAGGCTTCAACACGCAAGTGGCCATTACTGCCAAACAATATCCCTTTACCAGGTGAACCCTTGAGGTAGCGAAGAACAAGATGAGCTACCTCAAGGTGAGGTGTACATGGAGCATACATAAACTGACTAATCACACTAACAATGTAGGCAATATCCGGGCGCGTGAGACCTAAGTAAAGTGGGCCCCAAGTTCGATGTTCAGTAGGTTATGCCCAGGTCTTCTTGAGGCTTGGAGAGGATGTACAGTGGGGCCCCAAGTTCGTAATTTCTGGAGAGTCACGCCTTTGTGTGTCTGGTGGTGTTTATGGCTTGATAGAAATAGAAGATCTTTTGAAGGGAAGGAGACCTGTATTGGTGCACTGAAGTTCTCCATTATTAGTACTATTTTTTGTTAGGTTCTAGGGAAAGATTGTAAATATATGGATGAAATAGTTGATTTTTGGATTCCTTGGGAGTTTAGAGGCCCTATTTGGCCTTGTGTTGTTTTTGAGGGATGCGTTCCCCATTTGAACACTTCTTAATACAACTTTACTTGTCAGGCAAAAAAAAAAAAAAAAAAAAAAAGAAGGAATATACGAAAGTTTAGCACCAAAAATTAAAGACTAAGCACTGTTACATGGCTTGCAGAGAGTTCAACATTAGTACACAAACTCTATACACCGCTAGTCACCATGGCAAAAAGTTTGGCACCAAAAATTAAAGATTAAGCACTGGTCCTTGGATTTATAATTAAATAAATTTGAAGTTCCCAAGTTGGATCTGATCTCTTATGATCCTCTAACTGTTTAGATGTTTCGGAAGCAAATAAATAAGTTGGAAGGAACGTTCGAGGGTTATGAGAGACATACTCTACGAGGCTTTCAAAATCCTAGGCGAAAGATCGTAAATCTATGGATGAAATAGTTATTTTTTGGATTCCTTGGGAGTTTAGGGGCCCTATTTGGCCTTGTGTTGTTTTTGAGGGATGCGTTCCCCATTTGAACACTTCTTAATACAACTTTACTTGTCAGGAAAAAAAAATAAAATCAAAGAGGGCATACCCTCTGAAGAAGCAAAGCCAAAAGGCTAAGGCCAATAAACCTGCCCAAGCAACAAAGAAAGGATAGGAAAATTACAAAAGAAAGCCAATGTCTTCCAAACTAAGCTTAGCAGACTCAAGCACCTCAAAGAAGACAGACCTAGCAAGCTCGGTAGCACCCCCCCTAGAATCCTTGCGCAGACTAGCATTCCTCTCAACCCACATAGCATAAGGAACAGCCGTAAAGAGCATTTTACTAACCTTACTCTTCCTTGTATGCTTTAATCATCATACAATGAAATATTAGTCATTGTGTGATTGTGATTCTGACCAAAGATTTCATTGAAAGAACATTTTTCATCAACCTTTCAAAATAACATTCCCTTGAAAATGGAGGGATTGTCGAAAATCACTGATTGAGAAGATGGATTGTGAGGAGCAATTGTGTTGACAGTGATGACTGGACTTGCAGGGGTGAGTTCTCGTGGAGTGAGTTGACTGAATTTGGATTTGGAATCAGTGTGTAATGATGTGGGTCGCAGTAATTCAAACTAGGTAGTAACTCCGGGTGATGTCTGTAACTACATTAGGTTTGTTAAATAAACTTTGACGAGCTAGATCTTGTGGGTTTTACCTTATCTTCCACGTAAAAAGTCATTGTGTTCCCCATGTGATTGGTTTATTTTTATTAACTTTGATTTGCAATTTCAAACAGCGTAAAAAATCAACAAATAAAAGAAAATGTAAAATTGACCTATCTGTTAAGGTATATTTTCTTATTTAGGGTAGTATTATCTTTTCCTTTTTATTACTCAACTCTCTTTAGGGTATAATATATTCTTTTTATATTATATTTCATATATGATTGAATAACACATGCGACTGGTTCTCTTTCTTCTTCTTTGAGAGATATTTACAATATCTACCCCCCACCCCAGTTCTGGTCTGACCTGGCCCCTTTTGGTCTATTGTATGTGCACAATATAACTCGGTTTCCATGTGAGCAAGTCTAACTGACCCACCCTTCCAATGGGAACAGCCAAAACAGTAAAACACTGGAATGCATTAACATATAAAGCACTGGAATGCATTAACATATAAAAAGATGTGGACCAGTGACATCAACCTTCCGATTGATATGCATGCAAAACACTATTGTGCCATCATTAATAATGAATCTCAGGTAAATGTAAAATCAAAAGAACACGGGGAATGAAAAAGTTATTTGTTATCTGTTTCGTCTTTCCAGGAAAACAAATTTGGGTGGGGGATGGTGATGGAATAAAAAAAAAACTATAGAACCAAAAGTTAGAGCATACTGGTTTGAAAGTCTCACGACTGCACACCGGATGAGAATCATCTCCAACAACCCCCTCAACATGCCAATAAGCACCACAAAATGCTCGATCACATCCTAAACCTGCAAGAGGGGAGATTTTATACCCTTAAATATTTATGAGAATCCTTGTAAAACTCATCATATATGTCCATGATTTTTAACTTGGTAAAGCTTACAAATGAGACTAATGATTCCAATACTTTGAGTTGACTAGAAAATTCTTTATTCTCTTCCAAAAAAGGGTATTCGCAATCAACTCCAAATTGGTAGAGTAATAGACTTCACTCTATAGAATGTACAACTTTCTCTCACAATTTTTGAAAATAATTTTGAAGCGTGAAAAAAACACCCCGCCTCAACCTTCTCTGTTAAAGAAAACAATTGCATCTTTTTCCATGCATGACAGGTACAATTATCTTTCATTGAAGTTTAAGAAATTAAACTCGAAACCATCTATGATTGTTCAGAGCATTGTACAAAATTTAATAATGAATGGGAAAAGGTATAACTACTAATTCTATTAATTTACAAATTTTGTATCCCATTCGAAGAATAACTATTATAGGATCAAATTTAAATTAAACTGAAGTTAAGCTTACAAACGAAGCTACAAGCAACCACTTCTGTAGCATGTTTTCAAGAGCCATACTGACCATTGAAAAAGAAGCATAACCAGCGGTTCAACAGAAAACACATTTTTAAAAAGTAAAGTAACAACAACCACGAGTACGTAGACAAGAATTTACAGTGCTGTGGTACAGTTATATTGGTTCTAGAAGGCATCATCCCTCCACATGCTTGACATTGTAGATGGATGGTATTCTGGTTGCACTGGAACCCAGCAAAATCAGTGCCTGAGGGATGCATACCAGTCAGTTCAAAAATAAAGAATAGAACTAAAAAAATGTTAAAGAAATCACAATGAAAAACGCACGACAAATTTCTTCCCATCAAAGATTCTTAAGTCAGAGACTTGCATCCACTGAATATCCAATTAGAGGGACGTTTAAGATTCTCTGAAGATTGAGTTAAGCTGATGGATTGAAAAAGGGTAAAGTGCAAAAAAAAAAAAAAAAAAAAAAGAAACAAACTGCTGTATAAAAAATATGTAAAAAAGCACCCCTGCAGTTTAGTATGTGCATATAAATCCCTAACATTTGAAAATATGTGCAAATTGCCCCCTAATATCTATTGACAGTCGATGACAAACTTTTTTTTATAAACCCAAAATACTCTTAATATACCCTTAAAGACTGAAATAAGGGCTTTTATTTTTATTTTTTCTTAAGGGCATTTAGGTATTTTAGTCTACAAATGGACAAAATGTCCTTATTTGTTCAATTTGGAAATGTAGGGGGATTTTTTGAACACCAGGGGGTATTTGCACATTCTGTATATAACAGGGGGGTTTTTGCACTTTAACCTTGAAAAAAATATAACTATAATATGAAGCACCAAGCATTATGCTAAACTAACCCTATAGAGGATCTCAAAAAATCAATTAATTACCACACTGAGGGCATGGAAGCACCACAACATCATCTTCTGCATCTGATGCTGAATGTAGCCTCTTCAGCTGACGCTTTTTCCAACTGTTAATGACCTACAATAAGATATAATAAAACAAGCAAACAGTCAAATTTTAATAGTTTTTTTGTAGATATGATGCAGATGCCTGAAACATGTGCACCCACTATTGTCCTTTGGGTGTCTCGGACCCTAAACCTCCCATATGAGATGAGCAGATACAACTGAGCTAAATGCTGGGTCTCAAAGTTTAACACTGTCGCATCCCCAACCAGTAGCACTAGCTCTTGCCGGATCGAGGTGCAACCCTGACTCAAAGGTATCATAGACTCTCTAGTTCAGAGAATCTAGGACACCATGTAATCCATTCTATGACCACAATAGAGAAACCATTCACAATACAATCTTAATAATCATTGCATTATATTAATGATACTTTACTTATCAAAAGATATATATATATATATATATATATATATATAGAGGGAGAGAGAGAGGTCATGTTTGCGTCAAAGGTTCTTGACATGAATAAAAAGATTTCTCATTCAACTTGACACATATACTTGAATATCCATATCTGAACAACACAACCCATTAACCCGTCCGCCACGGGAAACACCACTTCCTGCCTGACTTGCATGTATTAAGCACGCCACCAGCTTTCATCCTGAGCCAGGATCGAACTCTACATGTTAGGATTCTGGTGTTAGAACAAAAACAGGAAATATTTTGGTTTTCAGAACACTGAATTGGCAACTGTCTCTCCCCATCAACCTGAAATTTTCACAGCTAAGAATGAATTGTGTTATCTCGTGGCTTATTCAAGTAATAACTAAAACCTGATTTTTTTTTTTTTTTTTTTTTTTTCCTGAATAAAACCTGAGTTAGATTTGTCTTATGGGAAATCCATTTTTATATTGTTTAGCTTTTTGGTCCTTAGTTTCTGTACCATATTCAATAATTTCATATGGGATTCAATAATTTAAGGCCCCGAAGAGCACAAAACTCTTAAATATTATCATAATAATGCAATGTCAATATTGACATAGTAATTTGTAAGCTGTTAATACAAAGTGAAAGCGAAGAACCTAGAATTCAAGGCATCTCATAAAATACACTTATGTGGATCATATAGTGTGCTACATACAGTGACCTTAAAATGAGATATGCTTAGCGACATAAACCTTTGTCAACTTCATTAAGAACAACACTACTTACAAGAGGTGACTTTATTGACGTATATGAATCTAGAAGTGCAACTTCTTCAATTGGACGTTTTAGGGAAGAATCTGCATGCAGTATACCCTGCAGAAACAAACAACAAACAATTTGAAAAACCATAGAGTTTTCAATAGGCCTAGACAAATATAGAAACAAAACGAGGGTACATGCTTTGAAAAAAATGAAATTCTAAATGGTAATTACATATAAAATAATCAACAAGAACTCTCTCTCTTGCTAGGACTTATTGTCATGGCCCATAGGTTGGCATATTTCGTAACAAAAGCCGGAGTTTGTACTTTTTCTTATTATTTTGTCATTTAAAAAGCCAATTACCTCTAAATTTATGAAGATGACTCAAGGAAATAGTTGGAGAATTTTATTATAGAAGCTATTTAAGCCCTTGATACCTTCAAGAAGGACTTCAAGAAGGGGGAGACTAGCTACCTTGCCACGTTGCTAGAATTGCCCGATGATGAGCTAGTCCCTCCACCACATGACTCATCTAACATATTTCGTAGCCATAACTCACAAACTCCATGTGCCATGGATCTGAACTTAGCCTCTGCACTAGATCTAGATACTACTGACTCTTTCTTACTTCGCCATGAAATAAGATTACCTCCAACAAATATGCAATATCCTGAAGTAGATCGTCGATTTGTCACAACGCCTACCCAATCAGCATCTGTATAGGCTTCAACATGCAAGTGGCCATGACGGCCAAACAATATCCCTTTACCCGGTGAACCCTTGAGGTAGCTGAGAACATGATGAGCTACCTCAAGATGAGGTGTACGTGGGGCATGCATAAACTGACTAATCACACTAACAACGTAGGCAATATCCGGGAGCGTGAGAGATAGGTAAATCAATCTCCCAAGAAATCTTCCCATGTCATCTAATGGGTTGCCATCCGCATCATTAAGCCTATGGTTCTACTCAATGGGAATATTAATAGGTCTAGCTCCAAGCCTGTTGGTTTCGGCCAACAAAGCTAACACATACTTCCGTTGAGAAATGAACACCCCTTTTTTGGATCTACACACCTCGATGCCAAGAAAGTATCTTAATGATCCAAGGTCTTTAACCTCGAACTCTGTCCGTAAGAATGAATTCATTTGATAAATCTCTTCTGGATATTTCCAGTGACAACAATATCATCAACGTATACAATAAGGGCAGTGGTGCAACCCTAGTGCTTCTTGATGAAGAGAGTATGATTTGCCTGACTCTGTGTACTCTACTCTTTTCACAGCAGTGTTGAACCTCTAAAACCAAGCACTCGGCAACTGCTTTAACCCATATAAGGCTTTATTTAGCTTACACACTAAATTCCGACCATTGGCAAGCTTAAACCTGGTGGCATACTCATATACACCTCTTCCTCCGAGTCAACATGAAGGAAAACATTCTTTACATCCTGATGCAAAGGACAATCGAAATTAGTTACCAAAGAAAGAACACGTATATAGTTCATCTTGGCAACTGGAGCAAATGTTTCCAGATAATCAATCCCATAGGTCTGAGTGAATCCCTTTTGCAACTAACTAGGATTTATATCTCTCAATTGTTCTATATGCATGATACTTTATTGTGTAAAGCATTTGCAACCTACTGGTTTCTTACCCCTAGGCAATAAAACAATACCCAAATTCCATTCTTCTCAAGAGCATTCCTTTCATTAAGCATGGCTTCCTTCCATGGACTTTGACTAAGAGTATCATACAATACAAACTGAGAGCATCTGAAACACTAGAAGGATCAGAAACAGACGAGATAGACGAAGTGAAAGAACGATATGTTGGAGATGAGGCATCATAGGATACAAACTAAGATATGAGATGTTTTGTACAATTACGAACACCCTTACTATTGGCAATAGGAACATCAAGATCAACAGGAATGCTATTGGGAAAAGAATAAGAGTACCAATGTGAACTGAGGGAATACCTGGATTGAGGAAGACTTCTTGGTCCTGGGGTGAGTCATTGACTTGTTTTGCCCTCATAGTATAGATAATTGGCTGCTTTCCGTGCTGTAAATCATTAGTTTTAGGAGGAGTAGACATAGGCACCTCATTGAGAAGCTTCCCCTGAATGAGAACGGGCTACCCCTCAATTGGAATAGGCAATGAAAGGAGGCAATCCCTCTTAATGGAAGACAGATTCTCTACACGAATAGTAGTCTCCCCTAGTAAAGAATCCTGAGCAATGAAAAAAAAAGGAACAGACTCAAAGAATGTAACATCCATGGAGACAAACCGACAACAAGTGGTAGGATTATAGCACCGATACCCTTTTTGAGTGGCAGAGTATTCAAGAAAGATACACCGGATTGCCTTAGGGTCCATTTTGTCCTTACGATGATGAATGTGAACATAACAAACACAACCAAACACTTTCGAAGGGACAGAGAAGGGGGATTGATAGCCAAGAACCCTAGAAGGCATGCGTTTGAAAAGTATGCAACGGTTAAGGTTGCATCAGCCCAATAACTTTTAGGCAAAAAGAGAACGGGTTACCTCCGTAATATGACAATGTTTTCTTTTAGCTACACCGTTCTGTTATAGTGTATTAGCACAAAAGGTTTGATGGACAATCCCGTTATCAGCAAAAAAGGAGGCAGGACCACCATACATAAACTCCCCTCCATTATCAGATCAAAAGATTTCTAGGGGAAAACCAAAATGAGGACATATCATCTTATGAAAGGTTTAAAAATGGAATGAACTTCATCTATGGTTTTCATAAGATAAAGCCAAGTATAACGACTAAAGCCATCAACAAACACAACAAAGTAGCGAAAACTAAGTAACGAAGTAGTAGATTCAGAACCCCGCACATCATAATGAACAAGCTGCAAAGGAGCTGTACTTTCATTAATACTAGTAGAATAAGAAACACAACATTGTTTGGCAAGAACAAATGTTTCACAATTTAACTTGAAAGATTCAATAGAAGCAAATTGGGGAAGCACATGCTTCAAAACATGAATAGGTAAATAACTTAGTCTATTATTCCATCGCATTAACAGATCTTTATTGGCATTACTATTCCTAACACTAGATTGATTTGCTACATAATAAGAAGTTGGTCTTGCGTTCATCAAATACAAGCCATTGTCCTTACGTCCACTCCCAATCGTCTTCCCCATATCCAAATCCTGAAGCACATAGAGAGATGGAAAAAAGGTTACACTACAATTCAAGCCTTTTGTTATGTGACTGACAGAAAGAAGGTTATTGGTAAACTTTGGAACATGAAGAACAGAGGATAAAGCAAGATTAGGATAGGTAGAAACAGCGCTCTTTCCCGCAATGAAGGTGAAGGTGCCATCAGTCACTCTAACCTTATCCTTAGCAGAACATAAATTATACGAAGAGAAATCAGATGCCATATTAGTCATGTGATCAGTGGCTCCTGAATGATCCAGGGTGGCCCACTAGATAATGTGGAAACTTAATGTGTCAAATGAGAGCTGTCTGAGCAAATTTAGAGGTGGAAGTGGAGGCATTTTGAGCTAGCATATGTCGAAGAGCATCAACTTCAACCCCGAACAAAGAACTTAGTGACCTTGAGAAGGCATGACTTGTAGAACTAGTCTCATGCGCTGCAGAATGAGCTGTAGATAACCCCCTAAATGGACCAAGCCTTGCCCTAGCATTTGCATGACCAGGAGCTAGAATAGGGTTTCCCTAGTGTGGCACGTACACCCACAGTGATCACACCTCAACTTGCTCTTATCATCCCGCTTCCCTCCTTTTGGAGGGTTGGGTTTGTTTCATTGTTGTGTAGCAAGAGCAGACCTTTCAGACAATGGTACTTTTTGTTGACCTTAAAGACTCTATCCAAGGACAATCTAGAGGTTTTGATGGTAACAAACCATTAATGGTGTTTAAGGACTAATGTTTACATTGAGTGTTATATAGATTATTCACATTCAAAGAATGACCTCAATGAAGCTATAAAGATCATTCCAAGTATTTCATTACTCAAGATCACATCTATGGAAAACAAAGGAGACAAAGGAACATGAAGTTGCAAAGAACCAAATGCAAAGTCCATCCAAAGATAGCTTGAACTACAATAAGCAAGAAAGCAACTCAAAGGAAGGAAGAAAGCAAGCAACTCAAAGGAAGGAAGAAAACAAGACTACCTCAAAGCCTAAAGGTCATGGACAAAGCTTGAAGAAAGGGGTAAATAGGATGGTGAGTGTTTAGGATTCAATGTCAAAGTATTTATGAATCCATTTGAAGCTCATCTCTATAGGATCATGCATATCATATCATCATTCATATGTTCCTATATATATTAGCAATAGACTATGCACTTCATTCATATATAATTGCACATGAAGTCATTGCTAAAGAGTGAGTTAGTTCAAGCTTGCATAAGCTTTGAAAGAACTCATCACTTATGCTAGAAATGCTAAGACCATGCACATCAATCATATAATTCATATTGGTCAACAATTAAGATATGAGAAGCCTTCATTACCATGAATTGGTAACGGACATTAGGGCCCCAGAATGTGCGTCATAAAAAACTATGTTTTTGGCCAAGTGTGAAAAATAGATTTTTGAAATAATGATCATTTCAAAATAATTTTTCCCGGTAATAACTCTTTATACTTCAACTAGCCTAAACTGATTTTATCAGAAGTTTTGACCAAGTCTACATTGGTCTACATAAGGATTCATTTCTACCAAAACTGTCGAAAATCCAAATTTGTACTAAAACTGAATTTCTACATTTTGATTAGTCGGATTTCAATTTTCTAGTATTTTTTATTGAATCCAAATGGGGGGTACTTCTTTATTTACATTGTAAACTTAAAGTAAATGGACATATAAACATTTACTTAAACGTTTTCAATGGAGATAAGGTATATGCAGATGTCCTGTAGAAAAACTGTCTCATCTGTTAACTTAGAACAAAATTCCTGAAGCAGCAGTTTCATTTCGGCAGACCGAAATGTATAGGCAAATCATTCTGGACGACCGGTTTGGGCAGTAGTTATGCAGCAAGGCCTCAGGCTATTTCGGACAACCGAAATAAAAAGCCTATTCATTTCGGCCAACCGAAATAAAATGGTCCAAAGGCATCCTATCATTTCGGACGACCGAAACAAAGTGTTGATTCATTTCAGTCGACCGACTTAGTGCATATTCAAATCTGAACAGCTATTTTGCCTTGAACCGCGTGCACAACAGCTATATTTTTGAATTAGCTGCATCATAACTCTATAAATAGAGTTGGAGACTTCGGGATTAAGTGTTGCTACCATAGAAAAACATCATATAGCATCCAAAGAGCTTTTGTTCTTCTATTCATACATCCCATATCATTAGAAGAGTATTGTGCTTCATTGTATTCATATATATACTCTAGAGTGAGCTAAACTTTGTACATCAAATCTGTGAGAGATTATTGTGTACTAAAATTCTGATCTTCAATCATTTGTAAGGGCTGGTGTGGCCTAAGGAAGAAGCAAGCTAGCTTCAATTTGTAAGGGTTGGTGTGACCCAAAGAAAGACTAAGAGAGGTTGTCTCTTAGTAAAGTGAAGCAAGGAGTTGTTTCATGTAAAGGTTTGCTCTCCACCCGTAAGGAGGTGCCATAGTGGATTGGGAAGTCTCAAGAGAGGTCTTGAGCCGAGGAGTAGGAGTTTCCGAACCTCGCTAAAATCGCCGTGTGAATGTTTGCAAATCTCTCTTTCCTCATCTCCTTTACATTTATGCTATTAATTGCTTATGCCTATATATTGATTATTGCATAATTGTTAGAAGGTTTTAGTAAAATTTGCAAAACTGAAAATTGGCCATTGTTTGCCATAGACTCTATTCACCCCCCCCCCCCCCCCCCCCAAGTCAATGCTTGGGCAACACTTTTGACTCGGGCATAGTGTATTCAGGTGCAGACATAGCCCTTCGATACGTGACACGCCCTTCAATATGATCAATCATCCCACGACCAGTGATATGCATACAAGCAGATTGAGCCCACTCCATATGGTTCGTCTCATCCAACCTAACAGTCGTAATACAAAGGCCTGGATGATGATCACTACTTCCTCCACTAACACTAGGAGAAGACCCAGATTCTTTTGAAGTCACCTCTAAGCGAGACATTTTATCAAATAGTTTCTGAGTGTATACTCCTCAGAAACTGCAACAAATTTACCTCCCTAACAGCAACAAAGTATGTAGAGAACCACCTCTCTAACACACAAATGACTGTAACTAGAGAGATTACCGTCTTCTAAGATGCATAAAAAGCGACCACATAGTCACCATACAAACCCTAGAAAGCAACAAAGTAGAACATACAAGAATTGCAAACGACGAACAAAAAGTTGTTGCAAAACCACGCAAACACGAAAAAAACACCGATCGAGACTGCAATCGATCAAAAACAAGTCAAAAAAAAAAAAATACTTGGATCCGCAGTACGTGTGGATGTAATGAACACTACTTCCTTGCAAACAAATCTCATCTTAGAATCTCTTCAAAACCCTTCACACCCCCTAAGGTTTACACAAACTTGACCAAGGGTTTCAACTACACGCCCTGGAGCTTTACAAACCAAGCTCTGATACCATGTTGACTTTAAAAGATACTAAAAAATAATAGTAAAGTAGAAGAAGATGAAGAAGAAGAGAAGAAAGAGGAGGAGAGAGATGGGGAAACAGAGAAAGAATAAAAGAATACTTTCATCCTTCCACCATATTCTATTTATACTAACAAGTTTCAGAAATTACACATAAGCACCCAACATTATATAAGTAATAACAAATAAGCCCCTGACACAATTGTTTTATACTTGGATGACATAGTGGTGTATAATTTGAAAATTAGGTAATTAGAAGTTTTAACCCCCAAACCCTAGCTCTCGCTCTCACTCTCTTTTCTGCGATTTTCAATGTCTCTCAATATCCCACTCCAAACCCTAAACGCCCTTATATATCGAGCTACAAGAGAGTAATAAACACGGTCCACGACCCGCAAGCAAAAACGAGTCAAAAAATCTTGGGCCCACACAAAGCTCAATCGACGGGGTCATCGAGTCAAAACGGGATGCAACCAGCAACCAAATTCAGGCCACAAAATCACAGATATTATAGACAAAAAGAAGAAAAAAAACGGTGTAAGCATAGCTAACACTAACATCAGAAACTTTTACTTAGAAATATAAAGAAGAAATATACTCTGCTAGATACACATATTGTTGTCCACATGGACCACATCTCTATTATAACAAATTCAACAACACTGACGTCTAGTTAGCCACATCAAGAAGAATAGAGAACCAAGACTGACATAAACATTGGAGATTGTAAGATGGACCATCACAAGGTACTACCTCTTCAATATTATGCAAAAAATGGTTTCTTGCAACAAATTGAACAACTGCTCTACACTGGGGACAAAGAACACTTGATCGTTTCTCCTGAGATCTTCTTAACCACTCTGAGAAACAACCGTTGCTGCCAACATAATAAAAACTTAATCATAATGAGAATGAGTTAAATTAAAACTAGAATAGAAATCATATCGAAGTTACGTACCAGAAGTTGTGAAGGCAAGGGGCAACAGTGACAACGTCATGCCAAATGTTTAAACAAATGCTGCATTTTGCATGCTCAACATCTAAACAAATCTAGCATCACCAAACAGAGATTAATCATCAGCATCCACATACATCAACCACAAAAAATTCAAATAAAACTTTTACGCTGATGAAGTTGATGATATTCACCTTTAGCTGTTTCTCGCAAGACTCCTCTATAGGCATTAACTTAAATCTGTAACTCAAATATCCTGATGATATCAAAAGGAAACATAGAAGGAGATAAGTAATGCATGTGAGATGATTAAAACCAAGTCCAACATATTACATTTCACATGGCAGCTTTCAGTAATAGACATGTAGCTATCAACACAAACGATACATAGGAAGACAGCACACTTTTCAATTCCAAGGATGGCTGTAAAGAGTCTCATGTTAGGATGTTATGGAGTCTCAATGGTAGTGAGGGTTAAAATTATATCACGAAGGCTGCAAGATTACAACTAGAATCTTAATTAGTTATGAGAACAGGACAGCAGAACGGGAGCCAAAGAGACTGTGTCTACAGTCCAGCAATAATATTTTATCCTAGACCCGAACCTCTAAATCTTACAATGAATTTAGGTTATTCTGAAGCTTTACAATGAACATAGGGTATTTAAACTGACTGGAAGACACTAAGCAAAATTAGCTTTCCAGAAATTTTTCCAAAATGATTTTGAAAAAGGATTCAAATTTTGCCACCTAGCCTAATAAATAATTTGACAACAAAACTCAAAAAAGAAAAGCAAAAAAATAATAATAATAAAATAAAATAAAATAAATTCCAAAAGTAATTAAATTATGACCTTTTTAGGTAATTAATTAGGAGCAAAATCTTCAATTTCAGATTCACATACCAATTCAACAAAATATTGTATTTCTTCACCTATGAATACAAACCTAGCCACACTTTATGAACTTTTAAATGTGCGACTACTCTCCAAGCATTGGAGACCCAAAAAACCCAACAATAATAAAGAAGTGCTAGAACCCCATGTATCATAAAACGGAAGACACGCCCACTAGACATGAATTTTTTTTTTTTTTTTATCAAGTACATACGGGGCTTGAACCCTCCCCTCCACTTTGAGGATGGGGAGGTTATACTTGTTTTATAACAAATTAACAATCAAATTGCTAAGTACAATCTTGTTAATGCCATCTCCAAATCATTCTATGCTTTCTATGAAGGAGGATGGTTTTCAATGGGTTTTTTCGGGAGTTCATGGCCTGACTGATGATGGATTGCTTCATCAGTTGTGGGCGGAACTTAGTTCTATCCGGAGGAGATGGACACTTCCTTGGTGTGTTGGAGGGGACTTCAACGCCATTCAGGCTCCAATGGAGAGGTCGTCAGGGGGAAGGTGGACTTCGGACATGGAGTAATTCTTAGGGTTCATAGACGGTTGTCAGTTGATTGATTTACCGCTAAAGGGTGCATCCTTCACTTGGTCTAGTGGTCGTTTGTCTCTTACGCTCTCTCGCCTTGATAGATTCCTTGTTTCTGGAGATTGGGAGGAGAAGTTTCCAGATGTTGTTCAGGCGGCGTTGGCTAAACCAATTTCTGATCACCTTCCCTTGATTTTGGATTGTGGTGGAATGCGCAAGAGAAGCAAGCACTCCGTTACGTTTTGAGAATATGTGGCTTCGTGCAAAGGGATTCTCTAGGAGAGTTCGTTCTTGGTGGGAAGGTTATGATGTGAGCGATACCCCGAGTTTTATTTTGGCGGGTAAAATGCGGCTTTTGAAGGAAGACATCAAGAAATGGAATGAGGATGATTTTGGGAACTTGGAATGGAGGAAGAATCGTGCCTTTTCTAAGATTGCAGATATTGATCGGAAGAAGGGGATGGGTTATGGGTAACCTTGAGGAGGCTTTGACGAATAAGAGGGTGGAGTGCAACGCAGAGATTGCCACCTTGGAGGAGATTTCTTGGAGGCAGAAATCTAGAGTCGTGTGGCTTAAGGAGGGGGATAGAAACACGAAGTTCTTCTATAGGCTTGCAAATGCTCATCGTAGAGGTAACCATATTGAGAGGATATGCATGGAAGGAGAGATGTTATGCAAGGAAGAAGAGGTTTTTAGGGGGTGTTGCCTCTTTCTATCAGAAGTTGTTCACAGAGACTCATAGTTGGAGACCTTTGCTTGGGGGTTTGCAGTTCGATACGATTTCTAGTGCAGAATGTGTAGGTTTGGAAAGGCCTTTTTCTGAAGAAGAAGGGTTGAATGCGCTGAAGAGCTGTAATGGAGACAAAGCACCGGGTCCAGATGGTTTCACTATGAGGTTCCTTTTTTAGTAGAGGAGAGATGATGGGTACTTTTTCATGCTTTCCACTCTCAGGCCGTTTTGAGAAAAGTTTGAATGCCACTTTCATTGCACTCATTCCTAAGAGGGGAGGGGGGGGGGGGGGGGGGGGGGGGGGGTTTGATGTGCAGGACTTCAAGTCTATTAGTTTGGTGGGATGCATTTACAAATTAATAGCCAAGGTCCTTGCGTTGAGGTTGAGGGATGTCTTGGATGGGGTAATTTCGGATTCTCGGACGCTTTTGTTGGAGGCCGTCAAATTTTAGAAACCGTTCTTATTGTTGGCGAGTGTGTGGATTCTAGACTATGTAGTGGGATCCCAGGCGTTTTATGCAAACTGGATATTGAGAAGGCTTACGATCATGTTAGTTGGAGCTTCCTTCTCTATTTATTAGAGAGGATGGAATTTGGTGAGGGATGGAGGAGATGGATCGAGTTTTGTATCTCTAGTGTTCGTTTCTCAGTCCTTGTGAACGGCTCTCCAACGGGATTCTTTAGTAGTTCGACGGGCTTAAGACAGGGGGATCCACTTTCTCCATTTTTGTTCCTCTTTGTGATGGAGGCCCTCAGCAGATTGATGAGGTGGGTCGTGGATTTGGGTTTCTTGCGAGGTTTTCGGATGAGCAGAGATGTTTTTAGTCAGTTGGAGATATCCCATTTGATGTTTGCAAATGACACTTTGGTTTTTTGTGATGCGGATGAGACTCGGATGAGGTACTTGAGCTGTCTTTTGGCATGGTTTCAAGTCGTTTCCGGCTTAAAGATGAACGTGGGTAAAAGTGTCTTGGTTCCCATTAGGGAGGTTCGGAGATCTCCACTATTGCTGACATTCTGGGTTGCAACATTGGCTCTTTTCCCATTTCTCATTTGGGGTTGCCACTTGGGGCGTTGTCGAGGCGAGTGGGATATTGGGACCCTGTTTTGGAAAGGTTTGAGAGAGATTGGTTGGGTGGAAGATGCAGTATCTCTCAAAAGGTGGGAGAGTCACTTTGATGAAGAGTACTTTGTCGAGTCTTCTAACCTATTTCTCTCTCTTTCTTAGATTCCTTGTTCTGTGGCTGAGAGGATTGAGAGGCTACAACGTAATTTCCTTTGGGGTGGGATGGAGGATGAGTTCAAGTTTCATTTGGTTCATTGGGATTAGGTTTGCAGTCCAATTCGTTTTGGTGGTCTGGGCATTAGAAGGCTGGTACCTTTTAATAAGGCCCTTTTGGGCAAGTGGTTGTGGAGATTTGGGTGGAGAGGCATAATTTGGGGAGGAGAGAGGTGGTTAGTGTTCCAAGAAGATAAGTATCCCTTACGGTGTTGGGGTTTGGAAGTCCATCCAGAAAGGGTGGGATGAATTCTCAAAACACATTAGATTTTGAGTGGTGGATGGGAGGAGGATCCGCTTTTGGGAGTATATTTGGTGTGGTGATCATTCTCTGGCCATCACCTTTTCCAAGCTTGTTAGGATTCTTGTGGACAAACATGCTTTTATGACTGACTGCTATTGTCTTGATAGTGGGATAACAGTTTAGGACATTGGTTTCTTGTGACACTTTCAGGATTGGGAGATCGAGGATGCCATTGGTCTTTTGGAAATGGTGTACAAACAGGAATTTATGGGCGATGTTTCTTATGGGTGTGGGTTCCTTCTTCCCAGGGTTGTTTTGGCGTTCGGTCTTTTTACAGGTGCATTACGGAAGCCCATGGGGAGTCTTTCCCATGGAAGGCTATTTGGAGATCCAAGGCCGCTCTCAAAGTGGCTTTTTTTGGGTGGACTTCGGTGTTAGGGAAGATCGTAACCCAGGACAACTTAAGAAGGAGAAAAAGGTAGTGGTCAATTGGTGTTAGATGGGGAAACGGTTGATCACCTTCTTCTGCATAGCCCCGTGGCTTGGGATTGTTGGGTCTTACTGTTGAGTTTGTTTGGGGTTTAGTGGGTTATGCCTAGATCCCCCAGAAATTTGATTGAGGCTTGGCGAGGCCCAAGTCAGTGATGTATGGAGAGTGTTGAAGATTTACTGGAAGAATCAATAGAGGAAAATCTTCCAGTATTGATGTTCTTTCCTATTGTTGAAGATTTATTGTTATATTTGTTATTGAAGGAATCAATGGAGGAAAATCCTCCATTATTGATGTTTCCTTTTATTGAAGATACTGGAGGAATTTGTGGAGAAAAATCTTTCAATATTGATGTTGTTTCCTATATCTATCTCTTTCCATTCTCATTATTTCTTAACCTATATAAAGGAGTCTTCACCATTTTATTGAGCATAAAAAGAGAGATTATTATAATAAAATATATGTAGCCCTTTGGGCTTTGTGTGCCGTGGATGTAAGCCACAGTGGTTGAACCACATATATTCTTGCCTTATGTTCTTTATACTTTGTTTCTCTATTCAATTTTAACAGAGGGTTACGCCTCTTTGCATTTGGTGGTGTTTATGGGTCGAAAGAAATAGGAGGTCCTTTGAAGGGAAGGAGATTCCTATGGGGGAGTTAAAATTCTCTATTATTACCACTCTTTTTTGTTGGGTTATAGGAAGATATTGTAAATCCATGGAGGAGATAGTTGATTTTTTGGACTCTCTGAGAGTTCAGAGGCCCTATTAGGCCTTGTGTATTTTCTGAGGGATGCGTTCCCCTTTTGAACGCTTCTTTATACAATCTTTACTTATCAAAAAAAAAAAATTGAGTTTTTATTTTGAGTTTTTATATGTCTCAAAATCCTCTTGTTGCTTACTTTTTTTCCAGGCTTCAAAAATTATCCTCGTGTTGTATTACTACTTGTACTTCCTCTTGTGTTGTATTACTTGTGAAATCAAAGTGACTAAATTCTTACCTTCTCCAAAGGGACCTGGAATAATTTCGCTTCCACACTTGATAACAGCAGTTTCTTCTTTCTGAACAACAGCCCCATCCACAAGCACCGTATTTGAACTATATTAGCAAAAAGCACATAGTACATATTCATTTTTGGTCTACAAGAAGTAAATTCAATCATTAATCAAGCAGTAAATATATAAGATTTAACTATTACATGTTTTTATTGGGAAAAAGACTGATGTGCTTGAGCACTAAATTCACAAAAAGTTTTTCTAGTACCTAAATGTTAACTTATACAACTGGTTATCAAATTTTTGTACAAAACAAAGCCTGTAATCTAGAATTATGAATTCCATTTATGTTTCAAAATTAGTTAAGTAGCTAGTTGAGTTACGTCTGTCCAAGGGAAAAACAGAGAATTCAGAGCTTAACAAAGGCACAAAGGTAAATTCAACTCTCAATATTGTCCACTCACCAGTTTAGGGTTCAAATACATGTATTCATGTGATTAAACATGTTAGGATTTACAAATTGCAGGTTTTGATCTTCAAAGCATGTCTCAAGAATGCATTTAAATGCTTTGAGAACCAAATACAACCAGGACTGAGTTCGATCAATCAAAGGTCACCTGGACTAGGTTCAACTGATTGAACATGTACTTCAATCAATCAAAGGTTGCAAAACAATAGAATCCACATCTGAATCAAAGTCCAATATCATTTTTCAGTCCACAAGATCTATAAAAAAACTGCAGGCCATCAAAAAACAACATCCAACAAACTTTCAGCATCATGTAATTTTGTGAGGCAATATACAGTGCTTTTAGCAACAAAATTTCTATAACATTGTTTAATTCATCATTTCTATAGATGATGTGTGTTCATGAGTGGAAGCACAGATGTGGGTGCTGAAGAAACTATATTTTGAGTTCTCTTTTCTTTTGAGTTACAGGTAAAGCTTGTATATCTGTACAGGATTTTGTAGATATTTTGAACAGCATAAGGTCATACAGTTGTATTCTTGTCTAATTTTTTCAGGTGCGCTTCCCTCTTAAGCACCTTTTAATGAAATTTTACTTAACAAAAAATATATATATGTAAACTATAGAGCATCAAGGATCTTAGCACCACGACCAATTCCACACAACAAATAAACAATCAGACATGATTAGTCAGGGAGACCAAAGAGGTTGAAGAGCTGATCACGAAAGACAGGATTCATTGATTGGTAGTAGCAGAGTTCAAGGATAACTTCTGGTGTGAGTCTGAGCCAGAGGTAACAAGGGGATTCTTGGATTTAGAATCTGGTAACCTGGTGTCACATACCTTTCTTCTCTTCTAATAGTCGCACCTTAGTGTACTCCGACTATTAGAGTCTAGGGCTATGATTCAATTCTCGGTAAAAGTTTTAGAATGCTTCACATTCATATGAGATCAGGGGGAGACTGAGATTTTTTATAACATTTTGTGTGCTCGACCAACTGTAGAGGGGCAGCGTCGGGTTGAGATCTATGGGCCCTAATTGCTCTCTTTGGAATTCTTTGTGTGACTCCTGGTACAATGACATCTTATAAATTGCTGGAGGTGATAGAGAGCACAGTAAGTTTGGTAAGCAGTTCCGTATTTCCATGCAGGGGCGTAGCTGGGGGGGACAACGTAAAAAAAAAAATCAATTAACGTGGCATGACATGAAAAACAAGAAAATTAAGAGGAATAAAAAGGGATAAGAAAAATGAAAGAATTTTGAGAGGAAAAAAATTAGAGGTTGATTCAAGAGGGAAATTTGACTTCTTTTTTAAGGAAATTAAAGAGTGAAAGAAAGAAAGGTCTGAGAGAATTTTGAGAGGAAGGGGGGGGGGGGGGGGGGGGGGGGGGGGGCGGCGTTGGGGTTCACTTTATCAAATATTTCATAAATACTTAAAAACCCCACAAAAATGCTATAAAAATTATAGTGGGTGGGGGCCAGGCAGGGGGCACGTTCCCCTCCTAGGCCTACATTGGCTCCACCCCTGTTTCCATGCAAAGCCACTTAGAAGAGCAGTTTGACCATTAAACATAATTTGCTATGCCTCCTCTCCTTATGGATCACAGAAAGTTCCTTCTTTTTTTATGGAACATTTTGTAGAATATTAGAGAGAGACAATAGTATAGCTCAGTCAATTTCACAGTTCATGCCTCTTGTGTACATGGGAACATAAAAATTAAAAAAAAATGGTGTTCTCTATCAAAATTTGATTCCGAGAGAAATTTCTCAGAATTGGGGTTGGTTTGACCTTTTCTTGCAAGGTTATCTGGAGTACAGATGTTCACAAGTACTTTTTTTTTTTTTTGGCTCAGACAGCAAATCTTAAAGCTGCGTTGTCTATGATGATTTGATGCTATGTTACATGGACTCTTCAAAAGTAATGAAGCACCCATTTCAGACACATATCGCTCAGACATGGGTATGGGATATGTGTCCGACACTTTTGGTTGGACACGTACTTAAAAAGCATATCCAATCATTCAATTTTATTATACTATTACTTTAAAATGAGTTAAATGCCTATATTGATCACTATATTACATAAAAGAATACTTTACTCTAAATAAAATGAACATTTAGAAGTGTCCGTGTCTCTTTTTTTTTTTTTTTTTTTTCCTTAGTTGATACTCACACACACGCCTCCACTGAGGCTCAAACCCCCGACCTCCCTTTGAGAAGTACACATACCTAAGTCCACATAACATAAATTTGATGAGCAAGGTCTAAAGTCCTTCACATCAATGGCCCCACCCTTCTTGGGAATAAGAGCAATAAAGGTAGCATTCAAGCTCTTCTCAAAGCAACCAAACTTATGAAAAGAGTAGAAACCAACACTGCCTCCCTAAGAACCTCCCAGTTCTGTTGGAAAAGAGCCATTGTAAAACCATCTGGCCAGAGCCTTGTCTCCATTGCAACTCCTCAAGGCTAAGAAGATCTCCTCTTCCATAAACGGGAGCCTCCAATCTACCTCTATCCTCCTCTGAAATCATATCAAACTCCAACCCATTCAATCGCAGTCTCCATGGAGTGCCTTTTTTGTTTGGACAATAGTTCTAGGGAGGATTCCGACTCTAGATAACCTGAGGAGGAGACAGGTTGTTATTATCAATTGGTGCTACATGTGCAAAATAAATGAAGAGTCGGTAGATCATCTTCTGCTGCATTTGCCCAGTGGTCCGGGATAGATTGGACTTGCTTTTAGGTTTGTTCGAGGTTCAGTGGGGTATGCCTCGGTCCTCGAGAGGCGTGATAGAGGCTTGGAGAGGTTGTAAAGTGGGTTCCCAAGCCCGTGACTTTTGGAGGGTAGTGTCTTTGTGTGTTTGTTGGTGTTTGTGGAGAGAGCGGAATAGAAGATCCTTTAATGGTGAGGAGACTCATGTTAGGGTGTTAAAGTTCTCCATTATTAGTTCTCTTTTTTGTTGGGTTCGTGAGAGACATTGTAAATCCATGGGGGAGACAGTTGATTTTGAGGACTTATTGAGAATCAAGGGGCCCTATTTGATCCTGTGTAGCTTTCGCAGGCTGCGTTCCCCATTTGAACGCTTTCTAATACAATCTTCCTTATCAATAAATAAATAAATAAAAATAAAAAATCTTCAAGAGAAGGGGAAAATAAAAAATAATATAATATACAGCTAATGTTCTTCTAGCTTTAAAAAGGACTACTTATGGGATTTTTCCAACCAAATAATGACAAACATTAAAAGAAAAGGTCCAAAATCAATCAATATGGTGTTGCATGTGTAAGAGGGATGGGGAGTCACTGGATCACCTCTTCTTGCATTGTCATGTCGCTCCAGACTGTTGGAACCTTATTTTTGGTTTGTTCGGCATCCATTGGGTTATGCCTTGGTCTAGGGATTTGATTGATGCTTAGAGAGGCTACTTAGTGGGAGCCCACGCTCGTGATTTTTTGAGGGCGGCCCCCTTTTGTGCTTGGTGGTGCATTTGGAAGGAGCAAAATAAAAGATCTTTTGACGGGGAGGAATCTTCCATTGGGGATTTGAAATTTATTATTATTAGTTCTCTTTTTAATATAGTGTTGCATGTGTAAGAGGGATGGGGAGTCAGTGGATCACCTCCTCTTGCATTGCCATGTCGCTCGTGACTTATTTTTGGTTTGTTCGGCATCCATTGGGTTATGCCTCGGTCTAGGGATTTGATTGATGATTGGAGAGGCTGCTTAGTGGGAGCCCACGCTCGTGATTTTTGGAGGGCGGCCCTCTTTTTTGCTTGGTGGTGCATTTGGAAGGAGAGGAATAAAAGATCTTTTAACGGGGAGGAATCTTCCATTTGGGCTTTGAAATTTACTATTATTAGTTCTCTTTTTAGTTGGGTGATGGGGAGAAATTGTAAATCTATAGAGGAGATTTTTTATTTTTTGGGCTCCTTAAGACCTTAGGTCCTTAGGCCCCCTTTCTTGGCTTCAGCCTTTGTATAGCTTCCGGGATGAGTTCCCCTCTTGAACGCTTTCTAATATATTTTTACTTATCGAAAAAAAAAAAAATATATATATATATATATATATATATATATAGTCTTTCCGAAAAAGAAGAATATTATTGATTTCGGATCAAAGTGCATAATGTTATCACCTCTCCAATGATAATAATAAATAATATTTTTGCTTGGCCTATACACAAAAAAAGTTTGTTAAAAAAAAATAGTTGAGTTTATTTCAAATAATGATTTGTTTTGCGTTTAAGAATAGAAATTCTTAATAATTGTGACTATTAGTGACTGATTTCTAATATTGATTTTTACAAGGAAACAGGTTGAAGTACTCCATAATGGTTGAAAGTTGACCTTAATTTGTTAAGACTTTTGTTGGAGAATATTATTATAGGAACCCCTTAAATTACTCCTTCACAAAATATTGGTATGAGAATATTATAGGAATGCTTTTAGCCTATGATAGAATATTGATTGGAGTGATATATGGGATTGATTTTAAGAATCCTCTATCAATAAATTTTCCATATTTATCACTTGTATTCTTTCACCTATAAATTTATGCAGGCAGAATTTCAAATTTCTGCAAGTGGAATTTGTGTTTCTCTTAAACTTTCCATATTTTGAAAGTTTCCTTATTTTGAGTAGGTTTCTGATTTTCATCAGCTTTCCTTTTTCACTAGTTTTCTGATTTTCAGTATTTTTCCATTTTGAGTAGCTTTCCTTTCCATATTTTCAGTATTTTTCTTGTTTCGGTTTTATTTTATATTTGGTAGTTAGCTAATATAAGGCTAAGATTGGGGATGAAGAAATTCTATATAAAGGCTTGAAATTTCTAGGGTTCGATCAGTTTTTAGTTGAAGAGATTATTATTGTTTTTACAGCAAATAAAATTTGCTTCGCAATTCTTTGCAATTTCTCCTTTTCTCTTGAATCGCTCTTCTATTTTGTTTCAAAATTGTTGTGAAAGACAATTTGATTGTGAAATTCTACAAGCATCATAAACAGAGGTGATCAATGTATACAAAGATTAAGAGACAATATAACAAAAGTGATATAGCCCCTTTGGGCTTTGTGTGTTGTGTTCGTGTTTAATTTCTCTCTTCAACTTTTTTTTTTTTGATAAGTAAATTGTATTAAAAGCGTTCAAAAGGGGAACGCGTCCCAAACTATACAAAGACAAAACGGAGCCTATGAACTCAAAGAGCTCATAAAATCAACAATATCCTCAAGAGAGGAGTAGTCTCTCCCCTGACCCCAACAAAACAAATTACAAATGATAGAAAATTTTAACACCCCAATGGAGGATTCCTTTCCCTAAAAAGATCTTCCATTACGCTCTCTCCAAAGGCTCCACCAAATACAAAAAGGGATCACCCTTCAACTTTTATATCTTTCAACATGGTATCAGAGTATTTCCTTGGGATTCGCTCCCCTCTTGAGCGTCTTTTAATAATATTCTTTTATTTATCAAAAAAAAAAAAAAAACATGGTATCAAAGTAGGTTTATCATACCCTACTCTATACTTTACTCGTCTCGGATTTTCAGATCAACTCATCTCGGATCTCTGAATCAACTTGTCTCAGATATTTGGATCAACTCGTCTTGGATCTCCGAATCAACTCGTCTTGGATCGGATCTCCGGATCAACTCGTTTCAAATTTACTCATCTCGGACTCTCGACATCTTCATATTTAGTTTCAAGTTGGACACTGCAATTAAAATCTCGGTGTACCAACTTGAGGGGGGGTGTTGGAGAATATTATTATAGGAACCCTTAAATTACTCCTTGACAGAATATTGATATGAGAATATCATAGGAGTGATTTTAGCCTATGATAGAATATTGACTAGAGTGATATATGGGATTGATATTAAGAATTCTCTATCAATGTATTTTTCATATTTATCGCTTATATTATTTCACCTATAAATAGAGGTGATCATTGTATATAAACATTAAGAGAGAATATAACAAAAGTGATGTAGCCCCTTTGGGCTTTGTGTGTTGTGTTCTTCATGTTTAATTTCTATCTTCAATTTTTATATCTTCCAACATGGTATCAGAGCAGGTTTATCATACCCTACTCTATACTTAACTCGTCTCGGATCTCCGGATCAACTCATCTCGGATCTTCGGATCAACTCGTCTTGGATCTCCGAATCAACTCATTTCAGATTTACTCGTCTCAAACTCTCGAAAACTTCATATTTAGTTTCAAGTTGGATACTTGAATTAAAATCTCAGTGTACCAACTTGAGAGAGAGTGTTGGAGAATATTATTACAGGAACCTTTAAATTACTCCTTGACATAATATTGATATGAGAATATCATAGGAGTGATTTTAGCCTATGATAGAATATTGACTAGAGTGATATATGGGATTGATTTCAAGAATCCTCTATCAATGTATTTTTCATATTTATTGCTTGTATTCTTTCACCTATAAATAGAGGTGATCATTCTATACAAAGATTAATAGAGAATATAACAAAAGTGATGTAGCCCTTTTGGGTTTTGTGTGGTGTGTTCTTCATGTTTAATTCCCCTCTTTAACTTTTATATCTTTCAACAACTTTCTTTCTAGACAAAATAGATACTTTGATTTTTATCATATATGAAGGCATTCAAAGTTGACTTATGTTATACTTTGACAAGAAAATTCAAATGTGCATGGTTACATCTTCAGCAAAACATTGATCTAGAAACTTATATATGTGTGTGTGTTTATCTATCTTTTCTTCTCTTCTCAATCTTTTTGTCAAATCCATTAAAAATAATAATAAGAGAGAAAGAGAGAGAGAAATAATAAAAATGGTAGAAAAAGTGTGTTATATTTATTAAGGGAGAAAGAAAGCAAATTTAGTTTTATTTAAATGCTTTACTTGTTTTATTTTTTATACTATACATGCTTTACACCTTTATATAGTATAGGGCAGTGTCATGCTTGGTAAGCTTTGCGCCTTTATATATTCCTTTATTTATTAAAGAGTATTACACTAGGGTATTTTTTTTTTTTTGGTTGTGATCTGCAGGACAAAGCGTGATATAACTTGATAGAGGTTGATTGAGTTCTTTGAGTCTCATTTTATTTATTATATTTTTTTTGGATATGTGAGTATGATTGGGTTTTCCGATTGAGTTGAATTATTATTGACTTAAATGTCTAATATCAATTACAAGATAGGGAGAGGGGTAGAGGGAGGAGGAGGGGGATGGAGATTTCTACTGTTTGCCAATGAAGTTACGCATTATCGCATGGAACGTCTGTGGTCTAAATGATCCGGATAAAAGGGAGGGTGGTGAAGTTGGCGATTCGAAAGTGGGATCCGCATATGGTTTGTTTGCAAGAAACAAAATTAGCTTCAACCTCGGAAACGATTGTTAGGAGTATTTAGGGCGGGAGATTTGTGGATTGGGTTTCTTTTGATACTTTCGGCTCTTGGCATTCTGTTGATGTGGGATAAAAGATGGTTTCTAAGTACGTATATTTGGATTGGGAGTTTCTCGGTGACCTGTGCTTTTTCTTTGGAGGAAGATGGCTTTCATTGGATCTTCTCGGGAGTCTATGGTCCTAATGAAGATGATAGGTGTCGCTTGTTATGGAAGGAGCTTGATTGTGTGCGACATAGATGGCTTCTTCCATGGTGTATTGGAGGGGAATTTAATATCATTCGGTCTCCATTCGAAAGGTCAATTGGGAGTCGCTGGACCGGGGCCATGGAACAATTCTCTTTTTCATTGATGATCACTCTTTGATTGACCTTCCCATGGAGGGTGCTTCATTTACGTGGTCAAGTGCCAGAGAGCTTCCTACTCTCTATCGTTTGGATAGGTTCTTTCTGTCAGGTGAAGTTTCCGGATGTTGCCCAGGTGGCGTTGGCACGTTCGACTTCTGATCATATTCCTTTGGTTCTTGATTGTGGTGGGATGCGGAAGAGGAGATCGCCTTACAGATTTGAGAACATGTGACTTCAGGTGGAGGGATTCATGGACAGAGTTCGCTCTTGGTGGGAGAGCTTTGTGGTTACTGACACTCCGAGCTTCACTCTCGCTGGCAAGTTACGGCTTTTGAAAGAGGACCTTAAAAAGTGGAACAAGGAGGATTTTGGGAATTTGGAATGGAGAAAGAATTGTGCATTTGCTGAGATTGCTGATATTGACCGGAAGGAAGGGGAGGGCATCATTGATGAGATTATGAAACAGAGAAGGGTTGAGTGCCAGGCGGAAATTGTTGAGCTTGCTTTATTGGAGGAAATCTCATGGAGGCAAAAGTTTAGGGCTTTGTGGCTTAAGGAGTGGGACAGAAATACAAAAAAAATTCACCGGTTGGCGAATGCTCATAGAAGGGGAAATCATATTGGGAGAATCACGGTTGATGGGGTGCTTGTCTCTAAGGAGGAGGATATTTGTAGAGGGGTTACGGCTTTTTATCATAATTTGTTCACAGAGACAGAGAGTTGGCGACCTTTGCTCGAAGGCTTGCATTTTGACTCTATTTCTGAGGTGGACAGTGTTGGTTTGGAAAGGCCTTTCTCTAAAGAGGAAGTCTTGAGGGCTTTGAAGAGTCGCAATGGGGATAAAGCTCCAGGCCCATATGGCTGTACTATGAGATTTCTTCTTGACGTTTGGGAGGTGGTGAGGGAGGAGGTTATGGGTACTTTCTCTGATTTTCATTCTCAGGGACCCTTAAGAAAAGTATGAATGTGACATTTATAGCTCTTATTCCAAAGAAGGGGGGAGCGTCGGACGTCAAGGACTTTAAACCAATTAGCTTGGTGGGAAGCATTTATAAATTGATTGTTAAGGTTATGGTGATTGAGAGATGTCCTGGACAATATCATTTCGGAGTCTCAAAATGCTTTTGTAGGAGGCCGTCAGATTTTGGACTCTGTCCTCATTGCTAGTGAGTGCGTCGACTCCAGATTTAACTATGGGGTACCCAGTGTTCTTTGCAAATTGGATATCGAGAAGGCTTACAACCATGTTAGTTGGAGTTTCCTCATTTGTCTTTTGAAAAGGATGGTTTGGTGAGAGATGGAGCAAATGGATTAAGTTTTGCATTTCTTCTGTCTGGTTCTCTGTCCTTGCGAATGGAGCTCCAACAGGCTTCTTTGATAGTTTGAGAGGTTTAAGACAAGGGGGTCCGTTGTCTCCTTTTCTTTTCCTAATTGTGATGGAGGCTTTCAGCAGAATGATGCCAAGGGCAGTTGATTTGGGTTTTTTGAGAGCCTTCAGGGTGGGTAGAGACACTGCTAGTCAGTTGGAGATCTCCCATTTGATGTTTGCATACAGCACTTTGGTTTTTTGTGATGCAGAGGTGTCCCAGATGAGATAATAGAGATGTGTTTTGATTTGGTTTCAAGTCATCTCTGGCTAGAAAGTCAATGTTAGAATAATGCCCTGGTGCCAGTTGGGGAGGTTCCTGATATCTCTTCTTTAGCTCTTGTCTTGGGATGCAGAACTGGTTCTTTGCCAATTTCTTATTTGGGCAGTTGGGATCCTGTGGTTGAGAGATATGAGGAAAGGTTAGCTAGTTGGAAGAAACAGTACCTTTCGAAAGGGGGGAGGGTCACTCTTTTGAAGAGCACTTTGTCAAGTCTTCCTACATACTTTCTTTCTATATTCCAGATTCCCTCTTCAGTGGCTGAAAGGATTGCAATGCTACAGAGAAATTTTCTATGGGGCGGTAAAGGTGAGGAGTTCAAGTATCATCTAGTGCGTTTGGAGAGGGTTTGTGTAACATGTTAAGTGGATATTTTAGTGGGTAGCTATAACTAGTTATGTGTTTACCTATTTTGTAGGTAAAGTGGGGTAGTTATTTAGAAGTGGAATGAATAGTTTTGTGGTAGTTATGAGATTAACTATATTGTAGGAGATGTGGGTAGTTTTATTATTGTATAAAGTATTATAAATATGAGTTTTCCAGCAAATGAGAAGGAAGGGGGGGGGGGGGGGGGGGGGGGGGGGGGGAGGTTGTTTGTAATCATAGTAGATCTTGGAGGTTGGTTTCCCTTGAAGTAAACCATCTATATATCTTGGAGGCTAGTTTCCCCCTAAGTAAACCATCTATGTAATATTATATTTCTTTTCCTTTTTAGCTCCTTCTCTTTCCCTATTCAAAATAGGTAAACACAAGAACAAGTGCCTTCCATAAAGCCCTTTATTACTAGAATACAGGCCTATTACTTGTTCTTTGTCAAACGAAAGCGACAAATTGGTATCAGGCCGGCATTGGAGGATCAGTGCATTAGTAGTCTTGAGGCTGAAGTGGGTTCTTTGGCTTTGGGGAAAGAAAGAATGCTGAAGGAAATGCAAGAAATGTTCTTAGCTATGAACTCTCGTTTCGATCAGCTTGTGACAACCCGTGTTCGCGACCAAGGCGATTGTTCTATTAACCTGAAAGGTGCTGGATGAAATAATGGTAATATGAGGTTTGGAAGTCCAACAAACTTCGCTGTACCTAAGCTTGCCAAGCTTGATTTCCCTCGTTACAATGGTTGTGAAGACCCAACAAGTTGAATTTGTAGAGTGGAACAATTCTTTAAGTTCGAAACACACTTCTGCTGAGGAACAAGTGCCACTGGCAGCATACCATTTGGAGGGCTCAATTATGGTATCAATTGATGAAGGAAGAGGAAGGATTAATCACTTGGGAAATACTTAAAGAAGGGTTGCACGTTGGTTATGGACCTATGCAATTTGAAGATTTTTTTGGAGATCTTACCAAGCTCGAACAGATTGGTTCCGTTCGAGAATATCAGAGCCAATTTGAGAGGCTACTGGGAAGAGCGGGAAAAGTGTCCTCATTGCAGCAAGTTAGTTGTTTCGTCAGTGGCCTCAAAGATGATATTCGGGTGGATGTCCAAGCTGCTCGACCAAACAACCTTTCAGCCATGATTGGGTTGGCACATCTTTATGAGGCGATATTGCAAGCCCAACAAAAAGTTATCCAAACAGATTCAAAGAAGCCAATAATGGAACAATCATCAAACTTCCAGAATAATGTTCCAACCAACTTCAAGAAGCTCACACCAGTAGATATCAATGAGAGACGTACAAAAGGGTTATGCTTCCATTGCGACGAGAAGTTTGGACCAAGTCACCGCTGCAAAAGAATTTTTCTTATTGAAGGATGTTTGCCTGAGGAAGTTGAGAGGCATGAAGATATTAAAGACATGCAAAACAGATTTTCAGAACTTGGCCTTGAGGACAAGACCAAATCTTATATGGAGGGAATTGTTACATGTTAAGTGGAGATTTTAGTGGGTAGTTATAACTAGTTATGTGTTTAACTATTTTGTAGGTGAAGTGGGGTAGTTATTTAGAAGTGGAATGGATAGTTATGTGGTAGTTATGAGCTTTACTATATTGTAGGAGATGTGGGTAGTTTTATTATTGTATTAAGTATTATAAATATGAGTTTTCCAGCAAAGGAGGGGGGGAGTTGTTTGTAATCTGACCATAGTAGATCTTGGAGGTTGGTTTCCCTCGAAGTAAACCATCTATATATCTTGGAGGCTGGTTTCCCTCAAAGTAAACCATCTATGTAATATTATATTTCTTTTCCTTTATATCATCAAAAGTTCATGCATCAAGAGAGATTTTCACTCTCGATGACGTCACTAGGGGCAATTTCACCGTACTAGGGGCGATATTTGGGAGATTAGGGTTAAGGTTTTCTTTGGGCTGTCTTGCGACTACGGGATGAAGTCATTTCTTGAGGTTGCTCGGCTTCCGAGGATCTCATTGGGGGGAAGCGTTAAGACGGCGATCCCCCATCGAGGGCCATCGTTGTATCTTGATGAGGAGTCAGTGGAAGGGAGAAGATCGATGTTATTGTCCTGCTTGGTAGGTCGTTTTGATAAGGAGGGTGGAGGATGTGATCGAATTGAGGAGTGGGCGGCAAGGGCGTGGAATACGTCGTGTGGGGTGGGTGTGACGCCATTACCGGACTCTCTTCTTCTATTCAGGTTTCCATCTCCAGCAGATGTGCGAAGGGTACTTAAGGAAGAACGGCAACAATGGGGATCTGCCACACTGAGGATTGATGTGTGGTCTTTTCAGGTTGGATGTTGTGAGGTGCTTAAGGACAGAGGGCTCAAGTGGATTAGGTTGTTCGAGCTTCCACTGCATCTCTGGAGTCAGGCACTGTGTATTGAACTAGGGGATCTATGCGGTGGTTTTGTCAGTGTAGAGGCGGATAAAACGAGGGATACTGAAAGTGTCAGGATCACAGTGAGAATTGGAACAGATTGCCCAAAGTTTGTGTTCATACACGAAAACAGTTTCTGTTACAGAGTTCCGATTTGGGAAGAGGTGTTTCCGAATCTCGTTCCCACAACGGAAAGCTTAAAAGGCAGCGATGGGGCTCATCTGATGACAGAGGAAGAGTGGGATAGGATCCTTAGCAAAGGAGAGAAAGGTGTTTTTGAAATCCAAAAATGGCTGAAGGAAAGGGAGAGGCAGAGTGCAGTGAGGTATGTGGGAGGAAGACAATGGGGAGGTCACGCGCCGAACAGGAGCGTGAGGAATGAGTGGAGCAAGGATCCACGTGGAGAGCGTAGAGGCGCTGTGCCAGATTGCTCTTCCTTATCTTCAGCTGAGAGTTTTGGGGATAAGGTTAGGTGGGTTTGTGACCAGGCTTTATGGAAATGGGATAGGTTGGGCCAAAGGGTGATAAGGAAGGATAAGGATGAGCCCATGGTGAGGACACTTAGGCAGAGGTCTTTTAATGGGAAGATGGGTCGGGTGAGGGATGGGGAGAGGTTTAATGATGGGCTTATACAAGTGGGCCGGAATGGTACGGGCCAAGGTTTGGGGGAGGAGGGGTGAAGTCTTTTGGGCCTTATGGGGTTAATGAGAGTGACCTATAGGGGAGGGGCATAGTAATGGGCTTGATAATGAACAATTGGGGGATATGTGTTTCGGCCTGGACCAATACAGGAGTAATTTTAGGGCTGAAGTAACAGTATCTGAAGGAATGGGTACAGTGAAGGCTTCTACGCACAGATTGGCAAAGATATGTGTGTGTGTTGTGGGGGGGGGGGGGGGGGGGGGGGGAGAAAAAGGCAAAGAATCAGGTCAACATCTTCGACCACGCCGTGAATTTCAGGTTCATAGCCGGACGATAGGCAAAAAGTGGTCGAGAATCCAAAAGCAGAAATGGGTTGTTGCTGGAGGTGGTGGTTCAGGTATGTTCTCTGCGTTGAATTCTTCTCCCTCTACACATGCTTCTTCTTCTTCTACTCCTTCTGGGGTGGTGAGGATAGTGGGTGAGAAGGAGGGAATGGGGAGGACACTAGTGGGCCAGAGACTTGCAACGATACCTAAAGTGGATGGTTAAGGGAGTGGTCCAGTATTTTCAGTTAGGGAGGATAGAGGGTTGATTCACTCAGAGGAAGAGAGGGGGTTGATCAAGCTGTTGGCGAATGCATTTGAACAGAGGAATGATTTTATTAGAATGGGGTGCAATTGTATGGTGCTTGATGATGTATGTACTAAACATATGCGAACAGAGTCCAGAGCAGACACTGGACAGGATGAGTTTGATATTAATGAGGCTGCTGCAGAGAATTCGTTTCAGTTATGGGACAACGGAGCTGAGGATGGAGAGAGTAAGGTGGGAATTCACACTCCCTTGGCAATGATTAGGGATGGTCAGAGACACTTGGAGTTGGAGGGTGCTGATGATAACTGGTTTATGAAGGGTATTGAAGAGGAAAGTAAGCTTTTAGGGTTGACTTGGAAAGGGGAGGATTTGCAAGTGATGGAGTTGTTTCAAGCAGTGGAGGATGAATGGGTGAGGAAGAAGGAGAAGAGTGTGAATGTTTTGAAAGGGGTGAGAGAGCTGAAAGATCTGTTTTCTGAAGTGAATTATGAGGGAAGGAGTGGAGCAAGAAGAGTGGGGAAAGGAGGGGGAGTGGAAGAATTAATGGTTGGTAATGAAGGTTAATATAGTGTCTTGGAATGTTCGGGGACTGAATGACCCGAGAAAGAGGAAGGTGGTGAGGGCTCTCATTCGGAAATGGAAGGTGCATGTGGTTTGCTTGCCGGAGACTAAATTGGAAGTGGAGGAGGCTAAGGTTATAAAAAGTTTGTTTGGGTTGGGGGGGGGGGGGGGGGGGTGTGTGTTTAGATTTGTGGACCGGGAGGTTATTGATGCAGAGGGGACTGCTAGGAGAATTGTTGTTCTTTGGGATAGGATATGGGAGTAGAAGGCTGATGTTTGGAAAGGGAGGCATTCATTATCATTACTGTTTGAGTTTGAGGAAGATGGTTCGAAGTGGTGTTTTTCGGGTGTCTATGGGCCTGTAGGTGATGTGGAGCGTAGAGTGTTGTGGGCGGAACTGGGTAAAATTAGAAGCAGATGGGGGGTGTCGTGGTGTGTTGGGGGTGATTTTAATGCTATCCTTAACACGACCGAGAGATCTTCTGGGGGTGCGTGGGATGGAGCAATGGCTGATTTTTCTAAGTTTATGGAAGCTAACAGGTTGTTGGACCTTCCCATGGTGGGAGGCGCTTTTACATGGTCAAGTGGGAGGGATCCTCCTCCTTTTTCTAGGTTGGACAGATTCCTGATATCAGTGGAGATGGAGGAGAAGTTCCCGGATGTGGCTCAAGTGGTGTGTGTACGGGCAATTTCTGATCATGTACCTATTTTGCTTGATTGTGGAGGGATTAGGAGAGGGAGAACCCCTTTTAGATTTGAAAACATGTGGCTACGAGTGATGATCTCAAAGAAAGGGTTATAAACTGGTGGGGAGCTTATGATGTTAGGGGTAACCCAAGCTTCAAATTGGCTACTAAGTTGAGATACTTAAAGGGCGACATTAAGGTTTGGAATAAGGAGGTGTTTGGTAAGTTGGAGTAGAGGAAGAATCAGCTACTTCTGGAGATTTCAGAGTTGGATAGGAAGGAAGGTGTTGAGGGGATTTCAATGTTGGAGAGGAGGAGAAGGGAGGAGTGTAAGGCTGAGTTTGAAGAGATTGCAGTGATGGAGGAAGTTTCGCGGAGACAGAAGTCGAGAGCATTGTGGCTTAAAGAAGGTGATAGAAATACTCAGTTTTTTCATCGATTAGCTAATGCTCATAGAAGAGGGAACAGTATTGGGAGGATGTGCTTTGATGGTGTTATGGCTGAAACTGAAGAGGACATCCGGATAAGGTTTGTGGCATTTTATCAGGAGCTGTTTATAGAGTCTGTCTCTTGGAGGCCGGGGATGGATGATATTGTGTTTGAAAAAAATTTTGATGAGGATAAAGGGGATTTGGAGAGGCGATTTGGGGAGGAGGAAGTGTTGGAAGCTTTAAGGAGTTGTGATGGAGATAAAGCTCCGGGGCCTGCTGGGTTTACAATTGCATTTTTTCAAAAGAATTGGGAGGTGGTGAGAGAAGATGTGATGGGTGTAATGCATGCTTTTTCGAGGAAGGGTGTTTTGAGAAGAGTTTGAATGCCACTTTTATTACTCTTATACCTAAGAAGGGGGGAGCGGTTGAAGTTAAGGATTTCAGACCACTAAGTTTTGTGGGTGCGGTGTATAAGATTATTGCGAAGATTCTGACTAACAGGTTAAGGAAAGTGATGGATGGGGTCATTTCGGAGTCTCAAAATGCGTTTGTTGGGGGAAGACAAATTCTCGACCCGGTTCTTATTGCTAGTGAATGTATTGATGCTAGAGTTAGGAGTGGTGAACCGGGGATTGTATATAAATTGGACAAAGAAAAAGCATATGGCCATGTGAATTGGGCGTTCTTAGTGTATGTGTTGAAGAGGACGGGGTTTGGCACATAATGGAGGGGGTGGATTCATCAATGTATTTCGACTACTCGGTTTTCTATCTTAGCAAATGGGTCACCAGCAGGTTTCTTTGCAAGTTCGAGAGGTTTACGTCAGGGGGACCCATTGTCCCCTTTCCTATTCATTATTGTAATGGAAGCCTTTAGTAGACTCATGAAAAGGGCAGAGGTTCTGGGCTTTATTCAAGGTTTTACAGTGGGTTGTGTGCCAAATCAGATTTGTACATCTCACTTGCTGTTTGATGATGACAATATTGTGTTTTGTGATGCTAATGTGAATCAAGTGAGACATTTGAGGTGTGTTTTGGCCTGTTTTCAAGTAGTTTTGGGGTTGAAGGTTAATATTGGAAAGAGTGTGATTGTTCCAGTAGGGGATGTGGGATATATTCATGAGTTGGCAGCTATTTTGGGTTACAGAGTGGAGAATTTTCCTATTTCTTATTTGGAGCGGCCATTGGGTACTTCTTCGAGGAGAGTTGTTGTTTGGGATCCAGTGGTGGAACGTTTTCAAAAGAGGTTATCTGGGTAAAAGAAGCAATATTTGTTGAAAGGGGATAAACTTACATTGCTGAAGAGTACCTTAGCTAACCTTCCTACATATTTCATGTCTTTGTTAGATTCAAGGGAACTTTGTGTGTGTGTGTGTGTGTGTGTGTGTGTTGGGGGGGGGGGGGGGGGGGGGGGGGGGGTGGGGTGGAGTTTAAGTACCACCTTGTGAATTGGGATGCACCCCGATTCAAAGAGGAGGCTTGGGACTACGCAGGTTGGAAATGTTTAACAAAGCTCTGTTAGGGAAATGGTTATGGAGATTTGGATGCGAAAGGTCCGTGTTTTGGAGGCGTGTTATTGCTTGCCGGTTTGGGAAGAGGAGGGAGGTTGGGTGTCCAGAGGTGTGAATGCATCAGCAGGTATGGGAGCATGGAAAGGTATTAGGAGGGGGTGGGACGAATTCTCTAAGTGGATAAAGTTTCGAGTTAGGGATGGTAGTTTTGTGAGGTTTTGGACGGATGTTTGGTGTGGGGATGTGGCGTTGGCTTGTAGGTTTCCTAAACTTTATAGGATGGTTCAGGTGAAGCATGCGGTGATGGCAGATTATTTTAGGTTAGAGAATGGGAGAGCTAGTTGGGATGTGAGATTTCGTAGAAATTTTAATGATTGGGAGTAGTTGGAGTTTACCGAATTAATGGGATTAATTTATAGTCAAGTGGTGGAGGGGGAGGGAAGGGATGAGAAGGTGTGGAAGGGGGATTCTAGAGGGGTGTTTAAGGTGAGACTGTTTTATAAAAGTCTATTCGATGAGCAACGGGTTTCCTTGGAAGGCTGTTTGGAGGACTTCAACTCCAATAAAGGTGGCTTTTTTCACGTGGACAGCGGCGCTTGGCAGCATTCTTACTTTGGATAATCTCAGAAAAAGACGCCAAAAAACAGTTAATTGGTGTTGCATGTGTAAGAAGGCGGGCGAATCGATTAATCATCTCTTGTTGCATTGTAGAGTGGCAGAGGATGTTTGGAGTCTAATGCTGAATGTTTTTGGGGTGGAATAGGTAGTGTCAAGTAACACGATGGATATGTCAGAAGCTTGGAGAGGGAGTTGAGTGCAAAGTCGGGTTAGGAAGGCATGGAGGGTTGCACCTCTTTGTATTTGGTGGGGGTTGTGGCATAAGAGGAATAGGAGATCTTTCGAAGGACAGGTATCGTCAGTGTGGGTTATCAAGGTGAATATTTTGCATTCTCTTTATTCTTGGGTTAATGGGAAAAATTGCCCATCTGTTGATAGTTTTTTGGATTTTGTTGACAACTTATCGTTGTATTGACGCGTTTGCGTTTTTGTTTTATTTGTTTTGTTAAGGGTTCACTCCTCTATGAGCGCGTTTGTTAATATATCTTTACTTAATCAAAAAAAAAATTATTTCTTTTCCTTCATCGCTTCTTCTCTTTCCCTATTCAAAATAGGTAAACGCAAGAACAAGTTCCTTCCATTAAGCCCTTTATTTTTTTTAATAAGTAAAAATATATTAGAAAAACATTCAAAAGGGGAACGTGTCCCTAATACACAAAAACGAAAGAGCAAAAGACAAATCTACGGACCAACAGAATCCAATAGAACAAAAAAATCATCAATCGAGGAGCAAGCGCTGCCTCTAACTTAACAAAAAAAAGAGTAAAGAATAAGAGACTTAAGGTTTGCAAAAGACGATTCCTTCCCTTCAAAATTTCTGTTATTTCTCTCTCTCCAAATACACCACCAAACACAGTGTGGCGCAACCCTCCAAAAATCACGAGCATGACCAGAAACAGGGCAACTTCTTTAAGCGTTAATAAATTGGAAAGAGTGCTTAGGCATTACCCACTGAACGCCAAAAATACTGAATATGAGATTCCAGCAATCAGATGCAACAGGACAATGCATAAGAAGATGGTCCACGGACTCACCATCAGCTTTACAGAGACAGCACCAGTTAACAATGGTATTACCTCTCTTACGCAGATTATCCAATGTTAGAATTTTTCCCCAGGTAGCAGTCCAAACAAAGAAGGCAACTCTAATAGGAGCTTTAGAGCGCCAAATACACTTCCATGGAAAATTATGCCCAATAAAATTAGACAAACACAAGAACATGGATCGAACTTCGTATCTACTATGAAGAGAGGGGGTCCACAAAATATCATCACAACCTCTGCCAACATCCTTCTGTCTATACAACAGGTCCAAAAAGACGCAAACTTCTGCTATCTCCCAATCCTGAAAAGAACGCCTAAAACGCACATCCCACGTAACTCCACTGTTATCAAGATGATAACAGTCAATTACATAAGCATGCTTATTCTCAGCAATGCTAAAGAGACGAGGAAAGGAAAGAGACAACAACTGATCACCACACCATAAGTCTTCCCAAAATCTAACATTCATACCATTACGAACCTTGAACCGAATATGGGTGGAAAACACATCCCAACCTTTCCGAATGAACTTCCAAACGCCAACGCCCCCAGTAATAGAAACTCTTCTCCCCAAAATGACACGAGATAACTCTTCTCCATTGTCGATGACGCTCTTTACCGAACCTCCATAACCACTTCCCTAATAAGGCTCTATTAAAAGGGACTAACTTCCGGATACCTAACCCGCCAAACTTCAACGGTTTGCAAACCTGCTCCCAATTAACAAGATGATACTTAAACTCCTCTCCTTTTCCACCCTAAAGAAAATCTCTCTGAATTTTTTCAATTCGTTCAGCAACAGAGCACGAGATTTGAAACAGAGATAAGAAATATGCAGGAAGGGACGAGAGGGTGCTCTTAATAAGAGTGACCTTCCCCCCTTTCGAAATATACTGTTTTTTCCATCCCGCTAATCTTTTTTCATACCTGTTAATCACCGGATCCCAAGTCCCCACTCTAATGGAGGAGATTCCCAAAGGTAATCCCAGATAAGGGAGTGGAAAAGCACCCACTCCACACCCAAGAACAGCAGCTAAAGAGGAAATATCGGAAACCTCCCCCACTGGGACAAGCACACTATTTCCAACATTAATCTTAAGACCAGACAATGCATGGAAGCATGTAAGAATGCACCTCAAATACCTGAGTTGGGAAACATCAGCATCACAGAAAACCAAGGTATCATCTGCAAACAACAAATGGGATATCTCAATCTGGTTAGCAACATCTCTGCCAACAGTGAACCCCCTTATGTACCCCAAATCCTCTGCCTTTTTCATTAATCTACTCAATCCCTCCATGACAATAAGGAAAAGAAAAGACGACAAAGGATCTCCTTGTCTCAAACCACGCAAGCTCGGAAAAAAACCAGCAGGAGAGCTGTTCACAAGCACAGAGAACATAACTGACGAGATGCAAGATTCAATCCATTTAATCCATCGATCCCCAAACCCCATTCTCCGAAGCAAGTAAAGAAGAAATTTCCAATTCACATGATCATAAGCTTTCTCGATGTCAAGTTTGCATAAAACACCAGGAACTTCACTCTTCAACCTGGAGTCGACACATTCTCCTGTGATAAGAACGGAGTCTAAAATCTGTCTACCACCAACAAAAGCATTTTGTGACTCTGAGATAATTCCATCCAAAACATTTCGCATTCTAAGAACAAAGACCTTGGCAATAAGCTTATACATACACCCCACTAGACTGATTGACCGGAAGTCCTTAATGTCAAAGGCGTTGCCCTTCTTAGGAATAAGAGCAATGAAAGATGTCTTTAATGATTTCTCAAATGTGCCATGAGAATGAAATTCCTGAAAAGTGCCCATTACCTCATTACGCACCACCTCCCAGCTTTCCTTCAGAAACCGCATAGTGAATTCGTTTGGCCTGGAGCTTTACCACCATTACAACTGGATACCGCCTTGAGAACTTCCTCTTCAGAGAACGGAACCTCAAGAATATCACTATCCAGCGTAGAAATAGCATCGAAATGCAAACCATCAAGTTTTGGTCTCCACTCCAAAGTCTCGGTATAGAGCTGCTGATAAAAAGAAACAATACCCCCACACACCTCATCTTCTTTCCACCACTCTAAACCATTCACACGAATACGCCCAATGTTATTATATCTCCTATGAGCGTTAGCAAGCCTGTGAAAGAATTTAGTATTGCGGTCACCTTCTTTAAGCCACAAAGCCCGAGATTTTTTACGCCACAAAATCTCCTCCATAGTAGCAATCTCAGCAAAAGTCGCCTGACAAGACACTCTTCTAGAGCATAGAGATTCCGTGAGTTGCCCTGTCTCATCAAGACGATCAATCTCAGCAATTTCAGCCAGGACTCTATTTTTCTTCCATTCAAGATTCCCAAACACTTCTTTGTTCCACTGCTTAAGCTCAGATTTGAGAATCTGAAACTTCTTAGCAAGCACATAGCTAGTAGAGCCAGTAAACACTGCTACCTCCCACCAGGACTAGACCTTCCCTTGGAAGTCCTCAGCTCTCAACCACATATTTTCAAAACGAAATGGAGTCCATCTAGATCTCATACCTCCACAATCAAGAACTAAGGGCACATGATCAGACATGACTCTAACCAAAGCTGCCTGAGTGACATCCGGGAACTTCTCCTCCCAATCTCCAGAAATCAGGAATCTGTCGAGCCTCAATAAAGTAACTGATTCTCTGCCGCTAGATCAAGTGAAAGTTGCCCCTTCCAAAGGCAAATCAATAAGAAGGTGACCATCAATAAAGTCGGAGAACTGGGTCATCTCCGAAGACCACCTCCCCCCTGTGGATCTCTCAAATGGAGACCGAACAGAATTGAAATCCCCGCCTAAGCACCAAGGCAACGACCACAATTCCTTAATGTAGCTAAGTTCCTGCCAAAAAATAGGTCTATCACAATCAATAACGGGTCCATAAACTCCAGAAAAGACCCAACTAAAATTATCATCTTCCATCTGAAACACACATGACAAAGAAAATAGCCCTTTCCAGATATTCGTTCTGGACATCCATCTACGATCCCACATAATAAGAATGCCACCTGATGTACCAGAGGCGTTCAAGGCTTCCCAATCCACGAACCTACTTCCCCAAAGGCTTCTAACCACACCATCAGAAACAGAAGCCAACTTGGTTTCTTACAAACAAATAAAATGGGCATTCCACTTCGTTAAAGCAACTTTAACCACCTTTTTTTTGTCCGGATCATTTAATCCACGGACGTTCCATGTAATAATTCGTATCTTCATTAAGAACCAAAAATGATCAGTGCCCCTCCGCCCTGCTTCCCACTTCAGGTCCTTCCCCTTTCTTTATTCACCCCATCCTTCCCTTCGTAATTTACATTAGAAATAAGGTTCTTAACCTCCTGATCACCTTTCCGATGTGCATGTTTCCTATTTTTAACAACTTTTGTGCTTTTAGAGGTCTCTGTATTATTATTTCCTACCACAATATCATGAAGAATGGTTTGTGTTCGATCATCATCTCCTTCCGAGGAGACACCCGAAGCTTCGCTGACCTCGCCAATATTATCCAACACCTAGTCCATACCCAAATCGTTAACCGTCTCTAAGCAATCAGGGTGTACAGTTGCTAAGGGTTCCGTAATGTCCACATCAGATTGATCAATATCCCACACAAGAGGACAGATCTGTTGAGACTGACCTTCAAAGTCCTCCCCTTTGCTTTCAACACTATTCTGATACAAGTTTAATTGCAGATTCAACTCTGTTCCAGGGTCATCTGTAAAATTTGTCATCAAATCATGGGTAGAATTCGTCCCAGTCACGGAGGGTAGACCATTTAAGCCTTTTAGAGCAACACAGAGCTTAAGTTCATTAAGTAAAGACATGGCTAAATCATCTGTCAGCTTAAAATGAAGGTCTCGTCCAACACAAACTGTCACCCCGTTGGAACAACTAATACTTTCGGACTTGGTCATTAAAGACGGTGATTCTACATCCCGTGGAACAATGGCTTCAAAAAGACCTCTCCTTTGATCCAAACGATCCTCCACTCCACCTTCACCATTTCCCATCACCTCACACGAAGAAGGGGTAGAAGATGAGCTCCTAGAATGAGAGACAGAGGTTGAACCTGGAGAAGGAGAGCGTGCTACCCATTTTTGTTTTTCAATACGAGTCCATCGGGTACCCTGTCGACTAGCTGAGGCAACCGGCCGTTTCCACTTTTCTTTCTCAGTCCGACACTGAAATAAAGAAGAGGAGAGACTTTGATATTGGGTTTGAGGGTGAACATGGGCTTTCCTTGGATCTGATTCATTAAGAACTGAAACATAAAATGAGTTGGGTCCTCGTGTGGGCTGGCTTAGGCCCAAAATCAGGCTTGAACCTTAACGCTTTAGTTTGCCCATAACCCCTCCGGCCCAAATCAACTTTAGGCCAATCTGTGCACCCAGCCCAGCTTCCTCACCAACCCTTGTAGATAAGTATAGGGTCGAATCTGGAATTGAGTCTCTACGAGCGCCACATGTAGGTTTATCCTTGTCAACTATGACGCGTATGACTGGCGCGTGTCGTTTGCTTGATCTTCCTCGCACCCATTCTTTATCCGGCATAAGATAAGGCTCGTCGCCACCTTCAATACTCTCTGTCGAGGGAACCAACGCCGGCATAATTTCTTCCCAGATCGCCACCTTATAACAGAAAGTGTCATCATTAATAAACACAAATTACGGACAGGTCGATCCTATTCTCACTGTAATCCGAACACTTTCGGCATCCCTTGTTTCATCAGCAACAGCTCCCACAAATCCGCCGCACAACTCCCCTACTTCAACAAATAAAGCATGACACCATAGGTGAAGGGGAAGTCCAAACAGCCGGATCTGCTTGAGACCTTTTTCTCTAAGAACGCCGCAACAACCAACCCTAAAAGACCATACATCGATCCGCAGGGTTGCAGATCCCCATTAACGCCGGCCTTCCTTCAACACACGTTGGGCTTCGGCCTGAGAAGGAAACCTGAAAGAAACCACTCCACAGGACGTATTCCATGCTCTCGCAGCCCATTCCTCCACACGATCACAACCCCCAACTTCCTTGTCAAAAGGCCCGACCAAGCAAGATGAGAGAACTGATTTCCTCCCTGCGACGGACTCCCCGTCGATGTACAAAGACGGTCCTCGATGTGGAACTGCCAACTTCACATCCCGAGTTATTGAAATTCTTGGAATCCTTGCAATCTCTAAATAAAATTTCATCACGAACGAAAACAAAAAAAGAAAGAAAAGGACAAAGTCACTATCGCCTTGAAATCGCCCCTAGTGGGGTGAAATCGCCCATAGTGACGTCATCACCAAAACAGGCCTTTATTACTAGAAAACAGGCCTCTTACTCGTTCTTTGTCAAAGGAACGCAACAGTTTGCACCCCAATTCAAAAACGAGGTTTGGCAATCAAAAGATTAGTACCTTTTAATAAGCCATTACTAGGAAAATGGCTTTGGAGATTCGGAGTGGAGAGGCACAGACAATAGAGGAAGGTGATTGTGAGCAGACATGGAAAGGCAACTGGAGGATGGTGTTCTCCCGAGGTGAGAACCCCTTTTGGGGTGGGGGTTTGGAAACATATTCGAAAGGGTTGGGACGAATTCTCCAAGCACATTGGATTTCGAGTCAGAATTGGCAGGAATATACGTTTTTGGGATGACATCTGGTGTGGGGATCGTTCCCTTGCTACCACTTTCCCTAGACTTTTTCGGGTTGCTACTGATAGACATGCCATAGTGGACGATTGCTATCATCTTGATCGTGGAATAAGAGAATGGGATGTGCATTTCTTGAAGTTGTTTCACGACTGGGAGATGCAGGAGGCTATCAGCTTTCTGGAGCTGCTATATCATCAGGAGATTGAGAAGGATACTTCCAATCTTTGCGTGTGGATTCCATCTTCTCATGGGCGCTTCAATGTTCAATCATTTTATTGTTGTGTCGTGGATGTTCCTGGACAGACCTTCCCATGAAGGGCCATATGGCATTATGGCGTACAAAGGCGCCCTTCAAAGTAGCGTTTTTTGCATGGACATCCGTTCTGGGAAAGATTTTGACTCGGGACAATCTTCAGAGAAGAAAACAAATCGGGGTTAATTGGTGTTTTGTGTGCAAAAAAGACAAGGAATCAGTTGATCATCTTCTTTTGCATTGCCCAGTGGCTCAAGATTGTTGGCTTTTGTTTCTGGGTTTGTTCGGAATTCACTGGGTTATGCCACGATCTACCAAAGGCTTGATTGAGGCTTGGAGAGGTTGTATAGCGGGGCCCAAGCTCAAGACTCTTGAAGGGTTACTCCTTGGTGCGTTTGGTGGTGTTTGTGGCTTGAAAGAAATAAAAGATCATTTGAAGGAAAGGAAAATCATATGGGGTCATTAAAGTTCCCCATTCTTAGAACTCTCTTTTGTTGGGTCCTAGGGAGAAATTGTAAATCCTTGGAAGAGCTTATAGAGTTTTTAGATTTATTGAGGGTTTAGAGGCCCTATTTGGCCTTATGTTGTTTTTCTTTTTTTTTGATAAGTGCCTTGTGTTGTTTTTGAGGGATGTGTTCCCCTTTTGACCTCTTTTAACGAATTATTACTTATAAAAAATAAATAAAAAAAAGTAAAAAAAAAAAAAAAAAAAGATTTAAAATGTTAAATGAGTCCGCCATTCACTTAACAAGCAGCAACGAATGTGATTTTAGAAACTCAAATTTATGGAGTCTAATAACTTGGTAGATTTCTCCGGATAAGATCTTATACCGGAGAGAAAAATTCAGTATGTTTGTAAAAGAAATAAATCTGAAGAGTCCCTATACGCATTCTCTTTCTAAATCAATATTAGCTTTAAAATTATAACCTGACAATGTTTTGCATTATAATGTTAATGTTTTGGAGAGAAAGAAAAGTAAGGTTTTTTCTAGAATCTCCACAATAAAGTTAATATAAGTGCACAAGGTTCATCTATCAAAAAGAATATACATGTGTTATATGCAGCATAATATCACATGTGGCACAAAACAAGTTCATGATTTATTTTTTATTTCATTTTTTTTTTTTTTTTTTTTCTTTTTGGGCTATTGATCGTTATCTACAAACTGACTAAAAGAAATTTCTACCTAATTATGCGATATTATCATTTCAATACAATAGATAAAGAAAATTATAAGTTGTTCTGTTAATGTTGGGCCTTTAACTCTTCTAAACAAATCTCAAGCATTTTTTTTCTCTACAAAAAGGTTTTGATTTATCATTTATAATCAACAAAAGAGGAAAGGTATTTTGTCCCAATGTTCTCGTTTCCGATGGAAGTTTAAGAGCATCTTTTGGGTTATTCACAGGAATTCAACGAATAACTTAATCAATGCTTCTCTCTTTCATATTTTCGCAGAAATAAAAAAGTAAAAAATCATATTACTCATCAAATCTTTCCATGGAGGCAAGAATATGAAGTTTGATGAGTGAAAAATAAATAGTGAACAATTTACATTGAACTATTCAATGAAATGTGTCATACCTATTATTCTGCAGCGTAGCAGAACACAAATCTAACCTCCTTGTTATTTTACACCATTCATGCCTGTCACTAGTCGAGGATGCAACCTCCGAGACTATAACCATTTCATTCGATCTCAGTTCAACATCTGAATATCTTGAGTCCGATGATACTGCGACAAGAAAACAAATTTTGGACTAGAGGCCAAATTTATGCTACTAATGACTATGTGAAATGGTTTCCAAATGGTAAAGATTATATTGGTATTTGTATTTATATTTATATTATAAAATATATAAAATAAAAATAAAAAAGTGAAAATCACAATATATGAATTTGTCACTCAGCCAGCAGAATAGGTTTTGGAAGTCATCAATTTGAAGCAACTAAAGGATGGATCACAAAGTATGAGCTACCTTTGATTGGGTGGCGAAAGATGTCTAGAAATACAACCACCACCATAGAATTACGATGTTCCACCCCGGGAACATAAGCTTTAAACAGGTGACTAGCATACTACAAGTACCATGTGATTTTTTTTTTTTTCTTTTCTTTCTTTTTTCCGAAATGAAGCATTTTTTAAAAAAGAATAAAGCATGCAAGGCCATCTAAGGAGGGAATACCCTCACTTTACATACAAAAATGAATATAAAAGGACCACTTCCAATAGCAATGAAACACAACAAAGAATACAAAATTCAAGAACTCAGCACCATGTGATTTTGATCTGTGGCCAATTCAATTAAACCATATTGAGACCCGCAATTTATTTTCTGGCAAACGCATTGGTACAACAAAACAAATAAAAACTTCAAATAATACCAGAGAAAAACGATCAAAATAGTATACTACTCGTACAAAGAACTGAGACTCCATTCCGTTACTGAGAGAATAGTGGAAAGCAAACAAAATAATAACTTATTTTCTAACAATTCATGAAATTTCTCAGCATGAATTGTGTTTGTACGAAGCAGTTGACATATTCACATGAACATTGTGTACAAATATTGTGTGTGTTTGTGAATGATAAATGTATAACACATACCAAGTTTGGCCCAGATTTCGTCAGAGGGTTTGGAACCAGAACCCTCTCCACGATCCATTACTTTCCTAGATTTTTTGCGATCGAGAATAATGTTTTGCAATTACAACTGCGTGCGAACCTTAGGGCATAGGAAGCGGAAAAGCTTGTTTGGGAAGCAGGAAAATCCCTTCCCGCAAACTGGGTTCAAAACAGGGGACCCATTTACTGTACTTATATTATCGTATATGGATTGTGGAGTACGAGTCTACAAGCAAAAGGAAGAAATAAAACGCTTTGTTTGAACCAACTTCTTTTGGATTTAAAATTAGAGTAATTAAAATAAAATTCAATTTACGTATTTGGAATTTGTAAAAATGGAATTTTAAAAAAATTAAAAAATTTGTACAATTTTAGTATGAAAAGATACGAGGTTTGTAAGATGAGTGATTTAGTAAAATGGTCACTCATTTTAATAATTTAAGTAGTTTTCCTGTGGAATCCCTTCAAATCCTATTTCCTTCTAAAAATCCATCCTTCCAAATAACTAAAATTACTTTTAAAATCCAATCTGCATTAAATTACGAGGTTCCAAACAATAATGCTTGGTCCCGCCCGCATCCTCCGAACTGATGTGGTCCACTGCAATTTAGACACTTGTTTAAAATTAAAAAGATCTAAAGATGGGCATTACCCATCTTTTTTTGGATTAAATCCAAAGTTTTTTTCTTCGTGAGTCACAATAACCCCCTTCTTGTGTGAGTCGCGTGACTCTCCTCTCTCTTCCTTAATAAGAAAACGAGAGCTACACACCCAACCTCCATTCAAAACCAATAGTGATCATCCTCTAAAGCTCGCTGGTGGCGGTGAAACCAATAGTGATCATCCTCCAAAGCTCGTTGCTACCACCACCACCGCCTTTGCCCTCAATCAATTTGTATATGTTTTAATCATTCCAAAATCCTACAATCCATTATTCCAAACTGTACTATATCCACCATTTTCTTTAATGACAAAAATGAGTTTGAACAAATCCACTACCCATCCCAAGCATGGGAGTTAAAATCCAGGAATAAATAGTGTCTTATATCTCCTTCAGAAAAACATATACGAATTGATCGAATAAGGATAGAAATTTGTCTTGTTTGTAACCTTAATAATAAACCCTTTTTAATCCAGTTCAAGGTTGAATTTTAACTCTTTCAAAGCTTATAGAGGAATTTAAAGCATACCCATTTGATATGATTTAGTGTAATTTAAAACATATATGAATTGATCGAGCAGTGGATGAAGGCAGTGGGGGCGGCAAGTAGTGGAAGATGAAAACTAGGGTTTCGAATGGAGGTTGGGTATGGACATGTAACGACCCACTCCACCATATGGTATGATATTGTTCATTTTGAACCCAAGCCCATGTGATTTTGTTCTTGGATTTTACCCCCAAAATACCTCATACCATTTGAAGACAGCACTAGCATATATAAGCACTTCATTGTCACTTTACCCAGGCGATGTGGGATCGTAGTCTACTAGTGCCTACCACCTGCTCACGCACACTAACCCACGAGGTCACCACAATCACCCCCCTTAGAGCCCAACGTCCTCCTTGGCTAACTTCCGATTAGGCTCTGGCTCTAATACTATTCGTAACAACACACTTCACCACATGGCGCTTTGGGCCGAGCCCACACGATTTTGTTCTTAGTTTTATCCCAAAAGGCCTCATAGCATTTGGAGACAACACAAACACATATAAGCACTTCACTTTCACCTTATCCAGAAAATGTAGGATCGTGCACCCATAACCTACTAACATGGTAGCTTGCTGTAATACCCAGTGATTTTGCTAATTAAATAAATGAGGTTTTTATTTACTTTTTGATTATTTAATTAATTATTTGTTTATGTGTATTTTGTGTAATTACTATTTATATGTTTTATTTTGTATTAGGTTTATCATTGGGCTTTAGGGTAAAGGCTATCAGGTCATGGATTTCATGCAGCAATTTGATATTACGAGTTGGGCATTTTATTTAGGCCCAAGTCCATATTATGTATGCCCTAGATTAACACCTAGGGATTTCAGTTTATATAGAATATACGTATAACACATTGATGCAAAGAGAGAAAAACTGAACGAGAGAGAGAGAGAGAGAGAAATAGAAGGCAATGATTTTTCCCAGACTGCCGAATTGTATAAAAGGATCCGTGGAAGACTGTGACATTAGATTGATTATTTGTAATTACATTTACTTGCAAATTTCAGAGACAAATCCATCTCTTCTTTTCCCCTTTGAATTTATAAACCTTCCACCTTTTTGACCTCGAAACTAGTATGTTTGTCAATGTTATTATCATGTATAAATCAATTTTGAAGTAATAGAATTATCCTTCAACTATTTTTTTTGTAATCTATGAATTTATGAACTAAATTTGTAATTCATGCTTTGTTAATGTCAATTTAGATTTGTACCCTTGCTACGCTTTGATTTTTTTTGGTAATTGCATGTATAATTCTATTTTAGTACACTGTTTTGTCTTTGCCTTTCATAACCCGAAGTAATTAATGAATTTTTAAAGAAAGAACGTGCAGCCTCGATAAGATGCACGCCCAGGCAATTTTAGCTGGCTGAAATTGAGAAGTCAATCGACTGAAACTTGATTTCAGGCAACTGAAATCTCCTGGTACTACAGACAAACTTTTTTACTTTAAGACTCGACAATTTTTCGAAACAGTGAAGTTTTAGCACGACATTTTATTAGTGTTTTCTGGTCTCTGGGGCGCTGCCCCAGACCCCCCCTCCCAGGACCCTAGGCTCGACGTTAGAGTAGTTCACGTAAAGTATTATGTTACGCCGAAGTTAATAATGGGAAAGGATAAATAAATTCTATATTATGTGATATAAATGTTATTAAACATAATGTGGATGGGGAATGTATAAATTCCATATGGTGTGTGCTATAAATAATATTAATCATGTTATGGGTGTGGATGTAATATGGAACCACCATAGGCTGACTATTAACGCAGTCTTGCGAGCACCTATTGGCATGGTTGATTTGTCAAGGTGTGACGACCCTAGTTTTTCAAGCCAGTGCGTCATGTGATAACCCGTAAGATGACCCGAAATGGATCAGAAATGCGGAAGCGAAAACATAAACAAAGTCTCTAGGGGTATACGACATCCCTAAGACGCCAAGGTGACCTTCCATAAAGTCACGAAACTTGAAAGAATCAATTACGAAAGCTAAGATTACAAAATAGGAAGGGTACTTGACCAGGGATAAAATGGTCTTTCTAAAAAAAAAACTGGATACAACCGAGTATACCATTAGATAGACAAGGAAAAATTAATAAATCTAGACTTACTAATCACTTGATTCGGAGTCCGGATGAAGAAGATATAAAACTTCAAAGTTTCATAAAATTAGACTTCTGGGTTTCAAATCAATGCGGCAAGGGTACTTGACCAGGGGTAAAATGATCTTTTCAAACAAAATTGGATGAAACCGAGCATAGCATTAGATAGACAAGAAAAAATTAATAAATCTAGACTCAAAAATCACTTGATTCGGAATCTGGATGAAAAAGATATGAAACTCCAAAGTTTCATATAATTAGATTTTTGGGTTTCAAATCAATGCGGTAAGGGCACTTGACAAGGGGTAAAATTGTCCTTTCAAATAGAATTGGATGCAACTGTGCATAACATTGGATAGACAAGAAAAAATTAATAAACTTAGACTCAAAAATCACTTGATTTGGAGTCCGGACGAAGAAGATATGAAGCTTCAAAGTTTCATAAAATCAGACTTTCCGGGTTCCTAATCTGTGCAGGGCCTACGCAGATTTTTGGATTTCAAATGGGGTTTTGAAAGCTTAAACAACATTTTTTGAAAAAAAAAAAATGTGAAGAAACCCCTCCCCCCTCCCTCCAAAAAAAATCATGCTTTCTACATGACCATGTCAAGAGAAATTTTTATTTTTCAAGTAAAATACTCGAAATGCCCCTTAGATCAGAACTTTTTTCAGAAAAACCTAAAAAAAGGGCGCGCACCAGATTTTCCAGATCTGTGAGTTGTTTTCGGCATCAAAACGATTTTTTTTTTTGTAATAACACAAAGAAGAACCCCCCCCCCCCCCCTAAAATCACATTTTCTATGTGACCATATCAAGGTCGGAATTTATTTCCTAAAGGAAAATCCCAAAATGCCCTTTAAACCAGAAAATGCAAAAAAAAAAAAAAAAAAAAAAAATGTAAAATGAGTCCATAGAAGGCTCATTTCACCAAGGAAAGGGTTTTTCTTGAAAACGATCATGCACGTAGACGTAACTTACCTATTAAGACGTGTTACAATGATCCACGTCTTAAAAATACAGCCGATGCAAAGTACGACTCCCCCGACGGCCAAAAATGGCAATAATGAACTAGAAATGGAAAATTTGAAAACCAAAATTAACAAATGATTTCAAATTACCATTTGGCCCTTGGCCACACTTCATATATGATTAATGAGACCCTATGAAAGAATAAAAATGGAATTCCCACACCCTATGCAAACATGGTGAAACAATGACTTGTCATTTTTTAATATTTCCATAATATTTCATGAAGCCAAAAGTTATATAAGATACAAAATAATAGTTATTGGCCTCTGTAATACCCCTAAATTTAAAAATGATATAATTAAATTTTTTTTTTTTTTTTTTTAGTGTTTAATATGCATTTTTGAATTAATTTTTGTGGCTATGTGCTTATGTGTCAAATTGTTTGTTTATCTTAATTAATTGTTTTATTCTTTATATGATTTAATTGTTTTATTCTTTAATTTGATTGAATTGTTTTGTTTGGTTAATTGTTCTATGTAATGTAATTAAGGTTTTAATTAATTGGTTAATTGGATTTTTGTTTTTATTTAATTAAATTAGTTTTGATTGTTTTAAATAAGTTAATTAGGTTGTTAAATTGGGATTTTAGGGTTAGGGATCGTGTATTTGGCCAACTATGGTTTAGTTGGGTTTCCATCTCTTAATATAAGTAGACATAGGTTTTTATATGCCTATATATATACTGTTATAAGTTTGCTTAGGGTTGTAAGCACAAAACCTATTCCCGAATAGTGAAAATACAGAGAGTTTTAGAGTGAAAACAAAGAGAGGTTGTGAGGAAAAAATATAGCAACGTCAGAGAGGGTTTTAGCTGTGGCTTGAAGGTCAGACCTAGGAGGAGGAAGGTTGAGTAGTAGGAGGTAGAGTTGACAGTGAACTGACATTGTCAGAAAAACCTAGGAAGAAGGCGACAAAGGTTTTTATTCAAAAACCATAGAGGCAAGTTCTTTTCTTTCTCCTTCCCTTTGGCTCGTGTTCTGTACACCTAGATAGCCTCTAGGGTTTTAATTAATCAGTAATCAGGGTTTACGTGTTTAGTATATGCTATTTTGATATCTGTTTGTATTAAAATCAAATCTGCTTATAATTTGTGCATGTTTGCTTCCGGTTTTGTTCCTTAAAGCATGTTAAGTTCTGTTGTGATTTTTGTTACTGTACTTACTTCCATCTTCTATAAACGAACCATGGGGATGTTAATGGGATGATATAAGATCTTAGGTTCAGTATTGATAAGGAACAGAGGGGTTGGAATGGAACTGTTGTTGCAATATAGTTTCAGTTTGTTCCTAAAGCATGTTTAGTTCGGTAGCAAATTTAATCTTTGTATTTAATTCCAATTGTTGTTATTAAACCATTGGGATGCTATTTGGTATTAATAAGACCCTTAGAATCAGTTTTAGAAACCAACTGAAGGGTAGAAAGTGGCCGAGTCGAAACAGATCATCGGAAACGAAGAAGGAAGCGGAACAGTGGGCTTCCCCCTTTTTGGAGGCGGCTCCAAAGTGTTTTGGAGGCAGCTCTAAACACTTTGAGCCTGCTCCAAAAGTTTTTGGAGCCGGCTCAATGTTGGTTTGAGCCAGCTCTATTTTTTTTTAGAGCAGGCTCTTTCCATTTTGATGCGCACTATAAGTGTTTAGCTACTGTTTAGGCTCTTGGGGTTTCTGAACAGATTTAAATCTTTAATGGGGTTTTCAATAATTTGTTTAGGATGTAATTAAGGTATTGTATTGCATAAAATATCCTCTTTGTATTAATGAAATTAACAGTGCGTTATTTAACAACTGGTGCGCGGTTAACTGCTGGAAGAAAGTTAAATTGTCTAAATTTAATTTGACAATTTAGGGTGCTATAATATGATTCTAAATTAAATTTTAGATGTATGAGGGAGTCTTTTAATTAACAAATTGGACTTATAGCATAGTTTATGGCTTGGTGCTAAAATAATAAAACAGTATGCAAAGATGCAACCTAGCATGCTATTGATGGATAAAAGGAACTGAATTGCTATAATTAATTTTAGCAATTTCTTGGACAATATTATAATGTTAAAACTTATTTATATGTATGATAGAGTTATTGATTTATTAAAATTGATCTATTCATGCTCTGGATGTTAGTCGTTGAACTGTTAAACAATACATGGTTTAACTCTTGGATTTAAATTGCTGAACCTTTAAACATCTTTCTGCAATTATTTGGATATTGGTTTTGGATTGTAAATCGCTAAACGATTATATATATGTGGAATTTTAATTGCTGAATTAATATATTCTGTTAATTACATGGATAAAGAGGATTGTATGCATCGGTATAGGACGGTGTCATACTAGGGATGGTTTAGCTCAAAACGCATAAACCTAACCTATTGAATTAAAGGAAATGATTGTAAAATATTGAATCCTAATTTTGTTTAAGTCAGATCAACTAAGTAAGTTATGAGACTATTTGGATTAATTAATGTTTGTGGTTTAGGTTAGATCAACTGAGTAAATTGAGTGACCATATGGTTTTACTGTTGTTTAAAGCTAACTCATATGAACTGAATAAGTTGAGTGGTTAACTAATTATACGTCTTATGTCAGATCAGCAAAGAATTGAATGACATACTCTGGTTTGGACGGATTTTAAATATATGATTACGGTACCACGATATGAGCTTGAGTCTCAGAGTCGTTGGTTAGGGCGCGTATATGCAATAGATGCGTAGCTGGCTATAGCAGGTTAAGGTGTACCCCTGTTAGGTCTAGGTATTCATGCCCACCTTTGGGTGCGTTTTCGCATGTTGCCTTCTATTCAGGTTGAGACCTCTACTGTAGTCCAATAAATGTCCCTTCGTGTGGATATTTATATATTTATGGACTAGTTAGCTATTATTGAGATATCTATGGTGTATTGGTGTATCGGGTAACTGTATGGATTGCAGTTAGAATAGAACTTGTTCGTGGCGGGCCTGACCCACTATCATTTTTCAGGTAACGGACGGTTCCAGGTCTTAGATCTTGTTCGTGCTGAGCAGAGACGGCTTCTCATTCTTTCGACGACGTATGAGCTTCTTCATGATTTAGCAGTGGAGTTCTTCCATTGAAGATTTCAGTGTTGGAGTTTTTAGGGGTCCACCAGATGGATTCCCGAGTTGTATTAGAAATGGAGAATTTGGATGTATAAGAATAATTCTTTATTAATTTGATTTTATTCTGAGGTTTCAGTATTTGGATTATCATTCTAGTATCTTTTCAGCAAATTTTTATTTATTCCTATTTCCTTAATTGTATTCTGCGTTCGTTTATTACTAATTGGTTTGATATCCTCGGGTAATCGGGCGTGGGCCTGGCCAACCCGCATCCGGATATCCAGGGGTATCACAGCCTTCGGTCTCATCTCATACATGTCAAATACATCGTAAAAGGTGTACTTATGTACATGTTACATATATGGAATCAAAGATACAAGTTTTGACATATAAAGCTACAAATAGGTTTTTATGCTAACATTTTCATGAAATAAAATACTTCAAGCCTACAAGACATTCCAAAGCAAATGCAAAGCCCCAAGTCTTGAATCCTGTACCTGAAAAATGTCCCCACTACGTGGATGAGTAACATAAAACTAGTCGTAGGAAATGAGCATTCATAAACCTAACATTTGATAAACTTATTAAGTTGATATAAATCAATTCATACGGTTATGCCACCTAACATTTATATCAAAGGTGAGACTCATGGAGCATCCTAAGCTACCTTAGAGCATTTCTAGCATAAATCACATCATTCATGCAATTTAATAACATAGGAGCTTATAGTGTAACGCAGCAAGATATAGGTATTCAAAGTTATCAACTTGGAACCTAAAATGCGAAAACAACCGAAATGGTTCATGCCACCTAACGTCTATGTTCCAAATGAGTCTAAGGAATCATCCTAGGCTACATTGAACAATTAAAACACAAATTACAATTCCAATACAATTTTAACTAACATTAGAACCTCTAATATAGCGCATCAAGGCATAGATTATCAAAGTCAACAACTTGAAATCTAAAATACAGAAACAACAAGTTATAACAATTTAGTGCTATTAACTTGTATTGAAAAGCAAGGCATGCAAGTATACTAAGTAAGTGTATACTACACCTAATTGAAATGTCAAACACCACATCATAAGCTATAAATAATTCATATTAACCAACTTGGAATTAAATGCGAAATCAAGTAGTGGCGGAAAGACAAGGACATATAGTCTCAATGACTAAGCAAGCTGATCTCGGGTTACTAGCCCGCAAGGTACTACTTAGTGCACACTAAATACGGAATCAAACCGTATATTGATGTTTTAAGGTTACTAGCCCTCAGGGAACCACCCAGTGCGTACTAAATGTTATAGGGGGAGCTCTCATCCCCCGTACTAAAGCCATGCCCTGGGCGTAACATATTACAATGCCTTGTAAGATTTCCTAAAATTAACATGTTGTACATCAAGGTATAATATATATACACAATATATTAGTCAACTACCATGCAAACAAGTAAAGTAAAACACACAATATTTATCCTGTGTCTTCAAGCTACAATGGCATACGACATGTCAAATGTATAATGTGTATATAAGCAAGTTAAACTATAACTTCTACTAATGGAATACTATAATGTAATCATACAACAAGTTTCAAATTTACAAGTTAAGCATGGAAGCAACTTCAATACCTAACTACCTCAATGGAACCATATAATGGAATTTAATTAAATTAAATAACTAAATTTTCAAGATTACATAGTAACTCCAAATATTCTAAAACTAATACAAGTTAAAGGTCATAGCAAGGCTTAGTTTAATAACACTTTACAAGTTATTTCTACCTAACTCACAACTAAGTAAATTAAACTTCATACAAGAAAATAATTAAATAAAGTTCTTCACACTTATTCAAATATTCTCATTTTCATATATGTTAATGAGCATATTAAGGCCTAATTTAATATCACATTGTAAGTTCATTCCAAGCTAAGTACAACCATATGAATTAAATTTCATACAAAAAAAATAATTAAATAAAAGTCTTAAAACCTATTCAGTTATTCTCAATTTAATGTATATGATAGAACATGCCAAGCTCATCAACAATATCAAGTTAAAAATCCACTTAAGTGAGTAGAACACTTAAAAAAAATTAATTAACCTAATTAATTAATTTTCTCTAGATTTTAAAATAACTTCGAGTATTCTCAAATTCACATCTATTAAAAAACATACTAAGGCCTAATATAATATCACATTGATTATATGCTAGTAATAATCACGTGAATTAAATTTTCATACAAGTGAAAGATTAAATAAAAGTTGCAATACTTATTCAAATCCTCCCAATTTAATATATGTTAATAAACATATCAAGGCCTAATTTAATAGCATGCCACAATTTAATTCTAAGCTATATACAACCATGAGAATTAAATCTTATACAAAGAAAAAAATTAAATTAAATTCTAGATAAAATACATAGGCATCCATTCAAGTTGTATAAGCATGAAATACATTCAATACAACATTTATATAAACCTAAAACATCCCCTACCTCAATTTGAGATGAAATCTCAAATCCCCACCGAAAGAAAAGTGCTCCGAATCCGACGATACTCCTAGGTTATGTTCGGGACAATGAGGGAAGAAACTTTAACCTTTGAGGCACCATGAATATCCAAACCTGAACTCGAAACTTGAACTCAAAAATGGTGCGCCTCGCCAAGGCCTACGATATACGCTAAGGCACTACGACATTTTACACGAGGGAACGAGGTGGAAAAGAAGAAAAGGATGTGGTAGCCTGTAATACCCCGTAATTTTAAAGAGTTTATTTAAATTAATTTTGTGTTAGGTTAATTCTTTAATGTGTAGATTTATTCACCTTTTAATTATATATGTTAAATTATTTAATTAATTTTATTTATTTGTGCATGTAATATTGATTTTTTTGTTCTATATATTATAATGATTAGTTTAGACATTTTATTGGTTATGTTTTAGATTAATTAATATTATTTAATTAAAGTATTTAATTTGTATTTAATAATAATAATATTTATAATAATAATAATTATAATAGTTTATTAATAATAAAAATAAAAATAATATTTATAATAAATAATAATAGTATTAAATCAATGTAATGATGAAGAAATTAAATCTTAGGATATAATTTACCTTAGGACATCTTGCTTGACTTGGCTTGCTAGCCTTAAAGCCTTATGGTTGGGAATGTGGTTAATTAAATGCAAAAATAGATATTTGTAATATTTAAATTATATAAGTTATGTATATATAGAAGTTAGCCCTTTAGTTGAGGATTCACATAAGTTGAAGAAGGAAATAATAAAAGTGAGTTCTTGTATAAGACCGAAAGGAAAAAAGAGAAAAAAAGGAGCATGGACCGGTGTAGGGAATTTACCCGACTACGCACAACCGGCGGATTTATTTTAAATCCATAAGGCAAGATTATCTACTTTTCCCCTTTGAATCCATAAATTAATTGTTTAGATTATTTAAATAATTATAGAGCTTAGAGATCATGCTAGGAAATTTATTAAATTAATTTTTTAATTTATTAAAGAAAAGAAATTTTAATTATTAAAGGTGGTCGATAATTATTTTATGGCCTATGTAATCAAAATATAGCTAAAAATAATTATTATGGCCTTTGGGATTTTTTTTAGAATTTTCTAGAATTTTCCGGTAAGTTTCTGTAATTTCCGGCGACCTTCCGGCGAGTTTTCCGGTCGCCGGCAATGGGGGAGATGACCGGAGTGATCCGGTGTGATGCGGCGCACCATAGGAGGGTGTGCGCGCGCATCCTGGGCCTTAGATGAAGCTGATTGATCCGGTACATCGCGGTCCATGTTACTGCGGTACACCCGGATCTATGAGCATAGGATTGAGTGATGAGAGGGTGAGATGATTCAGTGTAGCGCGCCCATAGTAGGATGATGCAGCCAACGAATTAGGACGAGCCACGTCATCAGGATGCATTAGTGCGCGCGTGGGAGCGCGTGCGCACGCGTGGCTGATGCCAGACGCGCGTGGAGGCGCGTGGGAGAGTGGGGAAGGTTGGGCTGCGCGTGGGGAGGCTCTGGGAGGCGCGTGAGGGCGCGTGTGGGGTCTCTACAGCTGCTGGAAATTACCAGAATACCCCTAGGGCCTGTTTTGTAAATTCCAGAACCTTAAACTTGGATTTTTAGGTACGGGGTTGGTATTTACGGGTTTAACGGGCCACGAAATTATTATTTCAATATCCGTTAAGTATTATTAGGGCCGATTAATATTTCTAAACCTTAATTGGCCGTTTACTGTACGGATATGAATGCGATTCATTTGAACAACATTACTATAGGTGGTGTTATTATTTTATTAAATGGTATTCATTAGTACTGTTAATAATGTCACGGTTATCGTCATATAAGTTATCCATTAGATGTTATGGGATGTTTATACTGTTAATCATATATCAACCATGATTATTATGCTGTGTGCATTTCAGAGAATAAATGGACTGTTTAAATTATGTCGCATTTATATTATATGGATGTGTTGCCATATAGAACCATGTGAGCTGGCTAATAAGTTTAGACTCATTTATACCTTATGCATTCGTTACTATAGACAGATGTGTGGCTGTCGGGGTATGTGGTTTAATATTATTGACATGTGTTGCCTAATTGACATGCTCAGTATGTTTAGTAATATTATTGGCATGTGTTGCCTAATTTATATGCTCAGTATATTCATCAGTACTTTGAGAGGTGTTATCATTGTGTAGTTCGTTATAGTCTGTGTTGCCAGTACTGTGCACCATGTATAATAGTTGATTTCCTGGGTAGGGAAAGGCGACACTTAACCACCTAGTGTGAGTCTAAGTGATCACCGTCTATTCTGGTTGAGGTCATGTTATACATTGGATAGTTCCCTTAGGATGTATACAGATATAGTACTCAACCGATTCATAATGATTAATTTATTTGATTCTCTGATTTGGGTCATAGTAGAGAGGACTTGCTCGTGGGGTTGACCCACCATTGTTGTTATTTCAGGATACGGTCAGTACCCGTTCCAAGGTTGAGGTTAGCATTGTGGGACCACCATCCGAATTCATCTACTCTTACGATCCAGTTCAGGGTAGAAGTTTTATGTATTACTTCAGTTTCAGTTTTTATTTACTTTTGACGTTGAACTCTCAGGGTTATATTTAGGGATCCTTGACATAGGATTTCCAAGTTGTAAGGAAGTACTGTATTAAATAAAGGATGGATGGATGTTGTATTATTTAGTGTTCCTTTCCTGTCTAAATTCTTTTATTATCATCATTTTGTATTCCATGCTTGTATATTGCCAATTGTTTTTGATATCCCTCGTTTTTCGTGTATAAGCCTGATCAACTTATGCGTGGAAAATGTTGGGGGTGTCACAGTTGGTATCAGAGCATTCCAGGTTCGAGTGTCTTAGGGATCTGTGATTACTATACTTCCGCGTTGTGTATTCTGATAATTAGAGCCTAAGTATTAGGGTTCTTTGTATTCTTTTAGTCGGTCCATTATAATGTACTGACGTTAGATTTTTCTGAATTTAAAAGAAGTATGTCTCGGCGTGGGACAAAGAATGTGAACCAGCATCGCAGTATTTCCCCAACTCAAAATGAGAATCAGGAATTTTCCCCTCAAGTTGCTGATATTATTGCACGAGCTGTAGCAGCAGGAGTAACATTTGCTCTACGAAACCAGCAACCTCCTCCGATAGTACCTGTTCCTGAACCAGTGGCGCAGCCAATGTCATGGGACAAAGTTCGTCACTCGTTCATCCGGGGAAATCCACCAACATTTGCAGGGTCCACAGATGTCCTGTTAGCATATCAGTGGAAACAGGAGAGCGAGCGTCATCTTCGGATGGTAATCTGTACCGAAGTGCAGAAACAGATGCTAGCTACGTTTATGCTGATAGGCAATGCATTGCAGTGGTGGGAGTCTATTACTACTGTCGAAGAGAGGACCAGATTGACTTATGCTGAATTTCAGACTCGCTTTGACGACAAGTATTTTCCTATGTCAGTAAGATCAGCGATGAAGACTGAATTTCTGGATCTGCAACAGGAGGATATGACTGTGGCTGAGTATGAACAGAAGTTCATTAATTTGTCATTATTTGCACCAGAGGAGGTCAATACGGAAGAAAAGAAGAGAGACCGCTTTGTGAAAGGGTTGATATGGCCGATTAAAGTGGTGATCATAGGTAGTCCTGCCTATACTACTTATATCCAGGTGGTTAATGCCGCCTTACAGCACTGCCGGATGAGGAGTGATTACCGGAAGTCCAAGGGAGATAAGCGGGCTAACCGAGACTACCAGACAGTGGAGAAAGGAAGCAGCAGTGGTACAAAGTCCAATGATCGGGGCAGATTTCAAGGATATCAACCTTGGAAGAAAAACAAAGGAAACCCAGATGTGCAGAGGGATGGAGTCCCTAATCAGGGTAGACAAGGTGGGGTACCTCAGACTGGACAGGAACAGTGGTCGGGAAATCAACAGAGAAGGAAGGCAGGTCCTTTTACGGGATGTTGTTATCACTATAGAGAGATTGGGCATCCGGCCAAGATGTGTCCCAAAGCTAAGCAGGGATAGTATGGGCAGCCGAGACCTAATCAGCCGTTACCTCTACCGGCCCCACCGATGCCACGTGGGCAAGTTCAGAATTTTCCGGCACTTCTAGCACCACCATTTCCTCCGGGACAACCTCCACAGCAGTTGCATCATGGCAGAGTTTACAACTTCATGCCACATAATGCGAAGGCTCCTAAGGCTATTGAGGGTATGTTTTCTATACATGGTAGAACTGCTCGTATACTGTTTGACACTGGTGCATCACATTCTTTTGTGTCTAGATCTTTTGTTATCTTATCTGGTATGACGACTCAGTTATGTGACCAACCTCTTAATATTTATGCACCATTGGGAGTTGGCGCAATTTTACGAGAGTGTAGCGGTGATATCGTTATAGATATGGGCCGGCTTCGATTTCTTGCAAATTTGTTAGTGTTAGATATGCATTCGTATGATGTTATACTTGGGATGGACTGGTTATCTCAGTACCATGCTCAGGTTAACTATTACAAAAAGTCTATTGTATTTGCTATACCAGGACAGGAGATGTATCTTCTTATTGTACCATAACCTGATAGAGGGCCTAGCACTTATTTATTCGTTCTTGAGGAGGACTCACAGGAAGCGACTGCGGTATCTCTTGACAGCATCCCGGTAGTACAGGAATTCCAGGATGTATTCCAGGAAATTCCAGGCTTGCCACCGAGTCGAGAGATAGACTTCGTTATTGATTTAGCTCCAGGCACTACGCCTATTGCTAAGGCGCCGTACAGAATGGCACCAGTGGAGATGCGAGAGTTGAAAGATCAAATTCAGCAGTTGCTCAGCCAGGGATTTATTCGCAGGAGTACTTCACCATGGGGAGCACCAGTACTGTTTGTAAAGAAGAAGGATGGATCTCTTCGTCTTTGTATTGATTACAGAGAACTGAACAAGGTCACTGTTCGCAACAAGTACCCGTTGCCCAGAATTGATGACCTGTTTGATCAGTTGAAGGGAGCTACTTACTTCTCAAAGATCGATTTGAGGTCTGATTATCATCAGCTACGAGTCAGAGAACAAGATGTTCCAAAGACAGCATTTCTCACAAGGTACGGATCTTATGAGTTTCGTGTTATGCCTTTCGGTTTAACGAACGCTCCAGCTGTCTTTATGGACTTGATGAATAGAGTATTCAGAGAATACTTAGATCAGTTTGTCATTGTTTTCATTGATGATATTCTGGTTTACTCTAAGTCGGAGAAGGACCATGCCAGACATTTACGCACAGTGTTGCAGACACTTCGAGAACATCAGTTGTTTGCGAAGTTTGAGAAGTGTGAATTTTGGCAGAAAGAGGTCAAATTTCTGGGTTATGTAGTGTCAGAAGAAGGGTTAGCAGTAGATCCAGCCAAGGTTGCGGCCGTTATGGAGTGGGGACAGCCTACCTCACCGACAGAGATTCGCAGTTTTCTGGGATTGGCGGGGTATTATCGCAGGTTCATCCAGGGATTTTCCAAAATTGCGGGTCCACTTACTCATCTGACTAAGAAGAATGTACCATTTGTATGGGATGATTCTTGTCAGACTGCTTTTGCTGAATTGAAGAGTAAGTTAACTTCTGCACCTGTCTTAGCCACACCTCAGAGTGGAATCGAGTATTTAGTATTTACCGACGCTTCTCTGAAGGGTTTGGGTTGTGTGTTGATGCAAGAAGAGCGACCAGTTTCTTATGGGTCTAGGAAGCTTAAGCCTCATGAGCTTAATTACCCGACTCACGATCTAGAGCTCGCAGCAGTGGTTTTTGCCTTGCGTATTTGGAGGCATTATCTTTTGGGGGAGACTTTTCGATTGTTTAGCGATCATAAAAGTCTACAGTATTTGTTCACACAGAGGGAACTGAATATGAGACAGCGCAGATGGTTGGAGTTCGTGAAAGACTATCATTTCTCTATATAGTATCATCCAGGGAAAGCGAATGTTGTAGCAGACGCACTCAGCCGTCAACCCTATGTCAGCCTTTCAGCTTTGTTTGCAACAGAGTGGGATGCTTTGAAGACTGTTGATGAGTTAGTAGACGCTTTTATGGCATGTGTGGTAGTAACTCCTTCTATCATTCATCAGGTCATTCAAGCGCAACTCTCAGATCAACAGTGTATTGATCGGGTTTCGGAGTTAGCCTCCGGAGATGTTCCTTTTTATTCTGTAGGGACTGATGGAGGATTGAGGTACAATGGACGTTTAATTGTGCCTTCAGCTGACAATTTGAGAAATGTTGTGATGAGAGAGACACACACTTCTCAGTTCTCTGTACATCCAGGGGGAGACAATATGTATCAGGACATGAAACGCCAGTTTTGGTGGGCCGGCATGAAAAGAGATATAGCTATCTTTGTCTCTAAATGTAGCACCTGTCAGATGATTAAGATTGATCATCAGAGACCGCCAGGATCGTTACAGCCACTTCCCATACCAGAGTGGAAATGGGAGAGTATTTCCATGGACTTTATAGAGGGATTACCTACTTTACAGCATAATCACAACTCTATTTGGGTCATTGTTGATAGATTGACCAAGTCCGCTCATTTTCTGCCTGTTCGGTCAAACTTTACGTCAGAACAGTATGCTAAGCTGTATATTGCAGAAATGGTGAAACTTCATGGCGTACCATTGTTCATCGTATCAGATAAAGATCCGAAGTTTGTATCAGGATTTTGGAGGAGCTTTCAGCAGGCTTTAGGTACCGAACTTTATCTTAGCACTGCTTATCATCCTCAAACAGATGGACAGACTGAGCGAGTTAATCAGATTTTAGAAGACATGTTGCGGGCATGTGTTCTTGATTTTAAGGGTAATTGGGAGGAATATTTGCCGCTTTCAGAGTTTGCTTATAACAATAGTTATCAGAAAACTATTGGTATGGCACCATTTGAGGCTTTGTATGGTAGACCGTGTAGGTCTCCTGTCTGTTGGCTTGGAGTTGGTGAGAACAGCTTTCTGGGTCCTGAATTTATTAAGGACACGTCAGAAAAGATCGCTATCATTAGGGATCGGATGCGTACAGCTCAAAGCAGACAGAAAAGTTATGCTGACCGTCGAACTCGTGCTTTGGAGTTTAAGGTTGGTGATCAGGTTTTGCTTAAGGTTTCTCCCTTGAAGGGAGTAATGCGGTTTGGGTCAAAGGGTAAGTTATCGCCTCGTTTTGTGGGTCATTTTATGATTACAGATCGGATTGGGGCAGTAGCTTATCGTCTGGCTCTACCAGATAATCTTCATAGGGTACATAATGTTTTTCATGTATCCATGCTGCGGAAATTTCTACGGGAAGAAGATCGATATCAACACATTGATGTGGGTGAGATTGAGTTGCAACCCGATGCAACCTATTTGGAACAACCTTACTGTATTCTCGATCGTAGGAATCAGATACTGCGCACGAAGACTATTCCATTAGTACGTGTACAGTGGAGTCATCATAGTGCTACAGAGTCTACTTGGGAACGGGAAGATATTATCTGTGCCAAGTATCCAGAGCTCTTTAATACAGGTATGTAGAGAATTTCGGGGACGAAATTCCTTTATTAGGGGGGGAGAATGTAATACCCCGTAATTTTAAAGAGTTTATTTAAATTAATTTTGTGTTAGGTTAATTCTTTAATGTGTAGATTTATTCACCTTTTAATTATATATGTTAAATTATTTAATTAATTTTATTTATTTGTGCATGTAATATTGATTTTTTTGTTCTATATATTATAATGATTAGTTTAGACATTTTATTGGTTATGTTTTAGATTAATTAATATTATTTAATTAAAGTATTTAATTTGTATTTAATAATAATAATATTTATAATAATAATAATTATAATAGTTTATTAATAATAAAAATAAAAATAATATTTATAATAAATAATAATAGTATTAAATCAATGTAATGATGAAGAAATTAAATCTTAGGATAGGATTTACCTTAGGACATCTTGCTTGACTTGGCTTGCTAGCCTTAAAGCCTTATGGTTGGGAATGTGGTTAATTAAATGCAAAAATAGATATTTGTAATATTTAAATTATATAAGTTATGTATATATAGAAGTTAGCCCTTTAGTTGAGGATTCACATAAGTTGAAGAAGGAAATAATAAAAGTGAGTTCTTGTATAAGACCGAAAGGAAAAGAGAGAAAGAAAGGAGCCTGGACCGGTGTAGGGAATTTACCCGACTACGCACAACCGGCGGATTTATTTTAAATCCATAAGGTAAGTTATTATCTACTTTTCCCCTTTGAATCCATAAATTAATTGTTTAGATTATTTAAATAATTATAGAGCTTAGAGATCATGCTAGGAAATTTATTATATTAATTTTTTAATTTATTAAAGAAAGGAAATTTTAATTATTAAAGGTGGTCGATAATTATTTTATGGCCTATGTAATCAAAATATAGCTAAAAATAATTATTATGGCCTTTGGGATTTTTTTTAGAATTTTCTAGAATTTTCCGGTAAGTTTCTGCAATTTCCGGCGACCTTCCGGCGAGTTTTTCGGTCGCCGGCAATGGGGGAGATGACCGGAGTGATCCGGTGTGATGCGGCGCACCATAGGAGGGTGTGCGCGCGCATCCTGGGCCTTAGATGAAGCTGATTGATCCGGTACATCGCGGTCCATGTTACCGCGGTACACCCGGATCTATGAGCATAGGATTGAGTGATGAGAGGGTGAGATGATTCAGTGTAGCGCGCCCATAGTAGGATGATGCAGCCAACGAATTAGGACGAGCCACGTCATCAGGATGCATTAGTGCGCGCGTGGGAGCGCGTGCGCGCGCGTGGCTGATGCCAGACGCGCGTGGAGGCGCGTGGGAGAGTGGGGAAGGTTGGGCTGCGCGTGGGGAGGCTCTGGGAGGCGCGTGAGGGCGCGTGTGGGGTCTCTACAGCTGCTGGAAATTACCAGAATACCCCTAGGGCCTGTTTTGTAAATTCCAGAACCTTAAACTTGGAGTTTTAGGTACGGGGTTGGTATTTACGGGTTTAACGGGCCACGAAATTATTATTTTAATATCCGTTAAGTATTATTAGGGCCGATTAATATTTCTAAACCTTAATTGGCCGTTTACCGTACGGATATGAATGTGATTCATTTGAACAACATTACTATAGGTGGTGTTATTATTTTATTAAATGGTATTCATTAGTACTGTTAATAATGTCACGGTTATCGTCATATAATTTATCCATTAGATGTTATGGGATGTTTATACTGTTAATCATATATCAACCATGATTATTATGCTGTGTGCATTTCAGAGAATAAATGGACTGTTTAAATTATGTCGCATTTATATTATATGGATGTGTTGCCATATAGAACCATGTGAGCTGGCTAATAAGTTTAGACTCATTTATACCTTATGCATTCGTTGCTATAGACAGATGTGTGGCTGTCGGGGTATGTGGTTTAATATTATTGGCATGTGTTGCCTAATTGACATGCTCAGTATGTTTAGTAATATTATTGGCATGTGTTGCCTAATTTATATGCTCAGCAGTACTTTGAGAGGTGTTATCATTGTGTAGTTCGTTATAGTCTGTGTTGCCAGTACTGTGCACCATGTATAATAGCTGATTTCCCGGGTAGGGAAAGGCGACACTTAACCACCTAGTGTGAGTCTAAGTGATCACCGTCTATTCTGGTTGAGGTCATGTTATACATTGGATAGTTCCCTTAGGATGTATACAGATATAGTTCTCAACCGATTCATAATGATTAATTTATTTGATTCTCTGATTTGGGTCATAGTAGAGAGGACTTGCTTGTGGGGTTGACCCACCATTGTTGTTATTTCAGGATACGGTCAGTACCCGTTCCAAGGTTGAGGTTAGCATTGTGGGACCACCATCCGAACTCATCTACTCTTACGATCCAGTTCAGGGTAGAAGTTTTATGTATTACTTCAGTTTCAGTTTTTATTTACTTTTGACGTTGAACTCTCAGGGTTATATTTAGGGATCCTTGACATAGGATTTCCAAGTTGTAAGGAAGTACTGTATTAAATAAAGGATGGATGGATGTTGTATTATTTAGTGTTCCTTTCCTGTCTAAATTTTTTTATTATCATCATTTTGTATTCCATGCTTGTATATTGCCAATTGTTTTTGATATCCCTCGTTTTTCGTGTATAAGCCTGATCAACTTATGCGTGGAAAATGTTGGGGGTGTCACATAGCCCCTTGGGCTGCCATGGCTACTGCTGGCCGGCCAAAGAAGAAGGGAGGAAATGTTTTAATTTTTTTATAACCCCCTAAAAGTGCCCGAAAGGGCCCCGCCAGATCCAGGAAAGTGGAATTTGCATAGACGCACTCAAACAGTAAAACACCGTGAATGAAAAAGAACCAAAATGAAAAAAAAAATGAATAATGGAATAAACGACGTCAAAAATTGAGTCTCGTGCAGGAAGATATGCCCCAAAAAGTTCAACGGCATCGGGGCCCGAAAACCCTAAAATTGGGGAAATGACCGGAAGGAAATTCTAAGAGTACACAACTCGAAAAAAAGTGAAAATGAATCCCATACGAGGATCCAAGCTTAAAACGAGGAATTTTGCAATAACTTTCGTTAATTGCATAATAGCCACCTACAAAAAGGGATAATTGCCAAAATGCCCAAAATGAAAATATCTTCCAAAAGATATTTTCTTTAAAACCCCTAATCAAAATATTTCCAAAAGATATTTATGAAAAACCTCCCAAGAAACATCAATGTTTCTGAAGAATCCTTTCATCCACGCCCCCATGGGAGAAAGAAACAACTGGCGAGCATTTCTCTAAAAGTAAAGCTACGCGTTACGAGGAAATCAACTGGAATGAAAACTCGTGAAGTCAAAACTCAAATCCGAACACGGAAAGTGGGGTTGTGCCAACAAAGTGACAAACGGGAAATGGACGAAAAATGAATAGTGTCTAAAAAATGAAAATATGTAAAATGACTCGGTCCTTAAAAGGAAGTTGTCAATCTAAAGGAAAGAGTCTCGGAAACCATTTCTGTGCACTTGAGACGACACTAAGTGATGAGTAACCGAACTCAGAAAAGAAAATTCAACGGAAAAAAATTTATCCGTAAAATTTCAGAAAAATGAAAGGAAGGAAAATGACCGGGTTATTACACAAGGCATGGTTGAGTTGCCCGGGTACATGGTTTAATTTAAGGTATGGTTGATTTTCTTAGGCATGGTTGAGTTGCCTATTACTTTATACATATATTTTCTATCTCATGCTTATGGGTATTTATTATTAAGTCGGTTTTGGTTAAAAATGATAGGTTTATCGGTTCTCTGATTGGGTTGTAGTAGAGAGGACTTGCTCATGGGTTTAACCCACCTTTTGTTGTTATTTCAGGTCCACGTCAGTTTTAGCTATGAGGTTAAAGATTATGTTTATCGTAGCTTTGATTTTCATCATCCTTTTTGTTGGTCCTAATCTATACCAAGTGGTGTTTGCCTATTTAATGTCAAAAATAGGTATAACAGAGCTTTCAAGGGCTTATATCATCAGCATTGTGGTGCACAGTGGCTTAAATTATCACACAGGGGTAGTATTATCTTTTACCATCTTGTGACACAATTACAAAATGGTTTGAGATAGTACATTGCAACCATTCAACCTGTTCTGACTATTTTTCTATCTAAACTAAGGTTCATGAAAATTAGCTACAGGGATTTGCAGGGGCATTGTGGTTATTTCACAGTTGTATTATATGTTTATACATATGTTCAAATACCTGCATTGTATTGAACAATTGTGGTTTGGCCTACATTGTGAATTATAAAGTCTCAGGATCTGTATTATGCTGAGAGTGACAAATGGCCGTTACAAAGGCATTTTGGTCTTTTTATATGAAGCTCAGGTGTGTGATGTATTGTTGTGGTCCTAGAGTGAGAGTGTATATACACTACAATTGCATTTCTTAGGGACTAAGTTTGAATAAGAATGTAATTACGGCCTTATCATTGTGAGCTGTAAATTCTGGTATACTAAAGGACAAAACAACTAAGGTGGCAAGGGTATAATGGACCTTTCTCATAAAGAATGTCAGAACATTCTCTAGTCAATTATTGGTTGCAGGTGTTATATGTATATCCTTCTTGAAATTAGACTTGAATTGTATACTTGATTTTAAATATACTATTATAATTTTTTTGTCAATTCAAGCCTCTTGAAAACCCTAAGTGACTTGTATTTTACTATACTCGAGAGCTTCAAATGAACAAATATTTCTGAGGTATTTTATGATGATCTAAACCTGAAATCTTCATTAAAATGTCACTGGATTGATAGTTGTTTGTGACGACCCTGGTTTTTAGGCCAGCGTGTCCTGTGATGAACCGTAAGGATGATCCGATAACGGATCCGAAATGCGGAAGCGAAAACAGAAAATAGAAAATAAGACTCTAAGAAGTCAAAGTGACCTTTCATGAGGTCATGGAACTCAATGAGAACTGATGCGGAAGCAAAAGATAAAAAATATGACAAATAAGCCCCCAGGGGCAAAATAATCATTTTTGAAAAATGTGGATTCGGGTGCCACCGGGCACACCGTTGGAAAGACAACAAAAAAATAATCAGGATGGACTCAAGAATCGCATGATTCGGAGTCCGGACGAAGGAGAAATGACCTGACGAAGAAAAACGAGCACTTAAGGCTAAAAGGGTAAACTGGTAATTATTCAGAAAGATCCAGGTGCAACTAAGCATACTGTTGGAAAGATAGTGAAAAATTAGTCAAGTTCAAAAAAAAGTTCACTCGATTTGGAGTCCGGACGAGGGAGAAACGAGGGTTTGAAGTTGAGACGTCGCGGCGGCCCGACGAAGGCCATGGCGCACACGGCACCCATGCACGAGCCCACCGGCGCCCGATGGCATGCATATGCTGACAGCAAGAGAAAAAAAATGAGCTACCAGAACTGAGGCTTGAAATGGAGGTCAAGACGAGTTTTTCTGGAAAAATACAAAGAAGAAACCCCTCCTAAAATCGAGTTTTCTATGTGAATCATGGAGAATTAAAAAAAAAAACTCACTGTAAAATGCCCAAAATGCCCCTAGATCAGAACTGGTCAAGAGAGGCAAAAAGCTGCTAAAATGCAAACTGGAAGCTGAAACTTCACGAGGGATTTCAGGTACCAAGATGACATTTTCTGGAAAAACACGAAGAATAAACCCCCCCTAAAATCACATTTTCTATTCGACCATATCAAAAGAAGAAATTAAAACTGATGTGAAAGGTCTAGAATGCCCCTAGAACAGATTATGCAACAAAATTGAAAAAATGGTTCCATAGGAGGCTCAAATCACAAAGGAAAGAGTTTTTCCCGGAAATGATCATGCATGCAGATGTAAATGGTGATTTTGAGCGCGCGGGAATGGTCCGCGGCTCCCGGAAATGGCCGAGTCAAAATTTGACCCCCCAACGGCCAAAAGGCGAAAATGAACTTAAAATTGAAAATATGGAAACCAAAATTAACAAATGATTTCAAATTACCATTTGGCCCTTGGCCACATTTCGTACATGATTAATGAGACCCTACAAAAGAATAAAAATGAAATTCCCACACCCGATGCAAAAGTTATGACACAATGTTTAAGCATTTTTCAACATTTTCATATTAAGCTTTGAAAACGAAAGTGCATAGAAAGCAAGATGCATGTCATTGGCTTCCGGCCTCATCTCATACATGTCAAATATATTGTAAAGAGTGTACTTATGTACACATTACAAAAATAGAATCAAATTTACACATTTTGACATATAAAGCTATAAATGGCATTTCAAGCCAACATTTACAAGAAATGAGAACTTCAAGTCTACAAATCATCCAAGCATGATGTGAATCCTAAATCTTAATCCCGGTACCTGGAAAATGTCCCCACTACGTGGGTGAGTAACATAAAGCTACTCGTAGGAGATGAACATGCATCGACCTAGCATTTTACAATTCTATCACCTTAAGGTGAAACATGTTAGAGGGGCTCATGCCACCTAACGTCTATATCAAAGTGAGACTCAGGGATCATCCTAAGCTACTCATGCAATTGAAATGAACTACGGCATACAAGTATACATACTCAAGTACACTAAACCATATTAAAACATGATGCACGACATTCAAGTACACATGCTCAGAAGTATACTAAATCATGTTAAACGAGATAAGCAATATCCAGCATACATACACAAGTATAAGATATATGTATAGAGTACTCATAAATCAAGTATAGAAACACAAGTATACTAAGCTAAACACATACGCACAAGACAAGTATACATGGCACAAGTATACAAAAATGAAATCTGCACACACAAGACAAGCATACTAAGTGTAAATACACTAGATAGAGTTTAGATACACCAACAAGGATACAAGTTCAAGTATACAGTTTCAAGTATACTAAATGAGATCAAAATAGATAGGCAAACACCAATTCTCAAGTTACAAGTAATCCATGATTAACAACTTGAAATTGAATGCGAAATTAAAGTAGAAAGACTAGGACATGTGGTCACTAGACCAAGCAAGTGTTTTCGAGTAATTACGACCCACAAGGCACTACCTAGTGCGCACATGCATAAGTTATTCCGGGCAATTACGACCCACAAGGTACTACCTAGTACGCACTTATGACTTAGAAGACTCTTGTCTTTGCACTAGAGCCAAACCCTAGCCATCACGTGAAATATGTCCTTATAAGCTTTCCAAAATCAATAAGTCCAAAACTTATACAAAAATCAATAAGTTAAACCAAACTTATACCAAATCCACTAATGCATAAAACCATCTTCCATGCACAAATAAGGTTGAATCTACACAAACCATGTCCTATAATTCAAGTGTAGAAAGCATATGACATGTCAAGCCTCCAATATGCAATTTATACACCAAAACAAGAATATTTTATAACAATTGAACCCCACTACCACACTAAGCCACAAGTACTAAATAAGTCCCAATTTAGTAACTAGCTTCCAAGATAAACAATTGTAATATTCTAACAAGCTATACACCTACACAAGATGTATCTAAACAAGTTATGCAAGTCAATGATATTCTATATCATGTTAAGTCCAATTGCCATTTCAAGAGGTCTCAAGTACCAATTCTACATCAAATTAGTAACATGCTCACAAGGTGATTAAATAGGCTACATTTCAAGGGATTATCAACCTATTACCTCCAATATCAATTTAAGTGACCAACACACTTAAAATAAAATTAATTAAGCTCATTAATTAATTTTTCTCTAGATTTTCAAACATATCCAAACATCCTCAATTTAATATATGTTAAAGAACTCACCAAGGCCTACTTTAATATCCCATTACAAGTTGATTCCATGCTTGATACAATTAGGTGAATTAAATTTTCACAAAAGATAAATATTAAATAAAATTTGCAATTCTTATTCAAATAACCCCAATTTTAATATATGTTACACAACTCACTAAGGCCTAATTTACTAGCATGCCACAATTTAATTCTAAACTATATATCATCATTAAAATTAAATCCTAAACAAAGAAAATAAATAAATTAAATTCTAAAAACTTGAACAAGGCATGCTCACAAGTTGTATATGCTTATAAAACAATCAATACAACAATAATATAAACTTAAGACATCCCCTACCTCAATTTGAGATGAAAATCTCAAAAGCCCACAAAAAAAAAAGTGTTCCGAATCCGACGATACCGAAGGGTTTTGTCGAAGACAACAAGATCTACATGAACCCACAAGAAGTCCCATCAAAATCACAACTTGACTTCAAACCCGAACTCAAAATTTGGCCAAAAACGGGTTCTAATAAGGGAGAAAGATGCGCGTGGTCAAGACAAACACAAAACACGAAGGCACTTCGACTTTTTAACAAAGGGAAGAAGGTTCAAATGAAAGAAGAAGGGTGGCAGCCCCTTTGGACTGCGGGGAGAAGATGACTTTTTTTATTTGAAGTCCCCCTATTTATAGAAAATCTCAAAAAGTGCTCCGAACGGGTCCCGTCGAGTTCGGAAAAGTAAAATTTGAGCAGACGCGCTTAAACGGCAAAACTTCGTGAACGAAAAAGATTAAAAATGAGAAAATATGAACAATGGAAGAAATAGCATAAAAAATAGAGTTCCGAGCAAAGAGATATGCCCCGAACAAGTTCGGCGGCAACCGGGGCCAGAAACCCTAAAACTGAAGAAAAACGAACAGAAGGAAATTCCAAGAATTTACGAGTCGATGAAAAGTGAAAATGAATCCCGTACGAGGATCCAGGCTCCAGATGAAGTATTTTACAATAACTTTCATTAATTGAAAAATGGCCCCTTCAAAAAGGGTTAATTGCACTAATGCCCCAGAATGAAAATATCTTCCAAAAATATTTTCTTAAAAACCCCTGAAATAAAATATCTTCAAAATATATTTATGAAAAACACCCCAAGAAAAGAAAATAATTTCAAAGAACTTTGCATCCATGTCCCTATGGACACTAGGAGTAACCAGAGTACTTTCTTGCAAAAGTAAAGATACGTATTTCGTGGAAACCACTTAAAATGAAGACACGTGAAGTCAAAAACCAACTCCGAACACAAGGAGTGTGGTTAGGCCAACAAAGTGACAAACGGGGAAAAGACAGAATAGGGAAAATTACAAAACAGGGAAAAGGACGAAAAGTGAATAGTGTCGAAAAATAAAAAATATGGAAATGACTCGGTCCTCAAAGGAAGTTGTCAATCCAAAGGAAAGAGTCTCAGAAATCATTTCCGAGCACTCGAGACGACATTAAGTGATGAGAAACTGAACTCAGACAAGAAATTTCAACAAAAAAAGTTCATCCGTGAAATTCTGAGGAAAAAGAAAAGGAAGGAAATGACCGGGTCATTACATTGTTGATGTATTTGATAGGAAAAAATAAACCTAACCTACCTTGACCTAACGATAGAGGCAACTAAGTGTTGACCAGCCGCCAGACCTTTTCAACTTTCGAACGATGATATTTCTATCGGATAAGAATGAGATTCTACCAGTCAATAAAGGTACAACAAAAAACTATTATTAAATCCCTGTATTTCTTTTAGACCTCCGGTGATTGACTTGATTGTCGGAGAGCTCTTGGCAGGCACCACACCGGTGCCCCCAAGATTCATTGATCTTCTACTCTCTTCTTTGCAGGAAAACGGTGTCGTATTGGACCACGTGGATTTCACCCTTAACAGTATTCATCATAGAGGCCATATACTGTCAAGGATTGTTGGTCTAAGGCTAATTTGAAGGTTGAGTTTGAGCCTGAGGATACGGTGGTGCTAAGTTAAGGTGAGACAGGTATATTTGAGCTATTTACAATTGTTGAGCTCTTATTTTTGAACAATACTTTGCTACAAATGATATTTCACTCTCAGACCTGAGATTTGGGTTATTTGTTGGTTTAGCTTTGTGATTCATATATATATTGATTATATCTTGCTATACAATGATTGATTTACATGCTAGCAAGTTTGTATTGATGAATTAAAACTGTTGAAGTTGGTATTTGGACAGAACTTTGGTTTACTTAGGTTTTGATCTACCAAAACCCTTGTTCTTAAGTGAACAGTTGTTGTTAAGGCCTTTGTGTAATTATATTGAGATATACATGCTATACTTATCATGTTTGTCATCTGAGCATGTCTGTAATGGTGATATAAGGCTATGGGATTGATCTCGGAATATTTAGGACACGAAATTCTCATTTTACCCTTCAAACCCTATTTTATGCAAGAAAGGTTCTAGAGGCTATAAACTAGCAATCCTTATGGTTCGACAAACCCTTACTATAGCCATATTCTACATCGATATATGTGCTATTGCAAGTGGTATTTTTAAGTGGTAACAAATTATTGCAATCAGCTGTGAAGGAATGGGAGCATAACCCACTGCTAGGACTTGGTTAAGTCTTTGAGTTAATGTTGTTATTTGAGTAGCTAACTCTCAAGTTTTCTCAATTTAAAACAGACTTTCTACCTTATAGACACTAAGAGTGGACCTAGACCTAAAAGTAGAAGCTTGTTGGAGAGAATTCTCGCTCAAGGCCTCGAAGAGTGCCCAAGCATCATTTGCACTTTTGTGAAGGAACACTGTAATGACCCGGTCATTTTCATTCCTTTTCTTATTGCCCAAATTTTGCGGATAAATTTTCTCCGTTATCTTTTCTCTTCTATGTTTGGTTTCCCGTCACTTAGTGTCATATCGAGTGCTCGAAAATGGTTTCGGAGACTCTTTTATTGGGATTGACAACTTCCTTTAAGGACCGAGTCATTTCTACATTTTTCATTTTTCGTCACTATTCACTTTTTATCTTTTCCCGGCTTCCTTTTTCGTTACATAACCTCACTTTTTGCCCTTGGATTTGACTGCGGCTTTACATGCATCCATGATATTTAATTTCTATGATATCTACATTTTTACTTTTGTATAAAAGCATGTTAAATGTTTACTTTTCTTGTAAAGGGTATGGATGTATAACTTTTGGTAATTTTCTTAAATTTTTGGGGTTTTAGTGTAATTATGAATAATAATAATTTTTCTTCTTAGGGACCTTTTTGCAATTAAATTTGAAAGATATTTTCAAAAAAGACCTTTTTGCAATTTTTGAAAAAGTGTGACAAGTGTCACACTCCTATGGAACCACTTATTGACATTTTGGTGGAATCACTTGGAAGCTTAATCTCTTGACACATGGAGGGTGGAGATTCACCCATTTGTTGGCCTAGGATTGAACCACTTGTTGGCTTGGTTGAGTGACAAGTGTATGCTCCAAATTAAGTCTTGCAATTATTTTTGGGCCACTTTGGGATTATGGTTTTAAAGAAGGGTTTTTGTGCAATTGACCAAGACTTGTGTGTGTTGACTATGGTGTAGAATCACATAGTGAGTGGAGAATTTCTATTTCCTCCACTCACATTTTATTATATTGTATCATCATCTTCCTCACCACAAAACCTAGCCATCATTAGAGAAGCTTGATGCGTAGGATTTGAAAGTGATTTTTGAGGCCCTTCCACTCACTTTAGACCATAAAGTTTGGAATATTTTTTGTTCCCCTCATCCTCCTCTACATAACCCTTGAAAAGTTTGCCATTTTGTGTTGATTTGTCTTGGATTCTAGAGATACACTTCTCTAGTGAGGTAGGGAATGATATATTATTTTTTTTTTATGTGTATACCATGTTTTGTATGAAATCTAGGATTTAATTTAATTATTCATTAGTTAAAAATTAATTCACATGGTTGTATATGATGAAAAATTAATTAAGGACTTGATATTTGATTAGTCCTTGTCTTAATCTATGTTATACATTAATTTGAGAAATTTTAGAGTTGTTTTAAAATCTAGAGATTTATTTAATATTTAATTACTCCATTGATGTAATTAAGTTTTGACTTGATATTAATGACTATCATGATTTAATCTTTGTTATATATTAATTTGGAAGGATTTGAAGATGTCTTGAAATCTAGAGATTTGATTATTTTTATTTAATTAATTTTTTTTCAACTATTCCATTGAAAATGCCAAAGTTCTTCCCCCCAAACTTGTTCCTGATAATCTGTCCACATAAACTAGGTACCAAGCATAAAAGCATAGACATAGATAAAGATATAAATATGAAATAACATGTCATGCTTTATTAAAACCGGGAAAGAAATCAAAATCTGTGCACATCAAAAAGTGCACCCATTATGTTATGCCAAACATGGCCCAAAATAGTATCGAAATGCAAGACGGAAACAAATAGCATGAAATAACAATAGTAAATATAAAATCAGTCTGCCCTCAAAGTAGAAGATGAAGTGCCTGTAATTGAAGCACAACAATCCCCCAAACAATATATAAATCCTCCACAATAGCAAGCCCCAACCTCCATGAAATACTTAAGAATTAAATGATGGAAGAGAAAAGAGCTTACCTTAATTTGGACTTCCTAACCTTGCCCTTTGTGATGGAATGATGATGATGGAAGTTGAAGAAGAGGGAAATAATGGAGATGGAGAGGGTGAAAGAAAAGATTGTGAAAGTGGGGATGGCAGGGTTAGGAGGTGGGAGGCATAGAGAGAAAAGATAGAAGGAAAAGAAGAGAAGAAAATAGAGAAAGGGATTAAGTTATAAAGCTTTAACTGAGCTTGGCTTTCTCTGTTGGGCTGTGGCGTCCGGACGCGGGATGTCATGAGGCGCGCGCGGCTGTGGGGCAAGGTGAACATAATGTAATACCCCTACATTTTACAAGGCTTTTATTTATTTATTTATTTTGTCTACGTGGCTATTTAAATTGTTTGTGCATTTGTTTTAGGGTTTTAATTGTTTGTCATTTAAATGTTAAGCATTTAGTATTTATTGTATTTTATTTTTATTTAATTGGCTATTTGAATTGTTTGTGGAGTGTTTAATTATTTGGTAGAAATTTTTGTGCTAATTGTATTTTTTTTTTTTCCATTGATGTTGTTTTAGACATTTTTTAAAGTTAATTGCATGGATGGATATATATATTAAAGTGGTATTTATGGATATGTAAATCTATAGTGCAAACTATTACATGTAATAGTATTAGCCAAAGAGAAGAACTACCTATACTATGAAACTCTTGCATGTAATAGTATCAATAGAAATGTATTTGAAGTCAAAATTGGTATTATTATTATTTTTGTATTAATTTTTAGTAGGTATTACGTGTCATGGTTTTGGTGGGTTAGTGGGTAAGAATTCAGTGGGCTGTGAGGTGTCATACAGTTGAATTAGGTTACATTATTATATATATATATAGGTTAAGTTTGTGTGATGGGCTGAAGGAAATGAAACAGAAAAGAAAAAAAAAGAATAGAGTGGCGGCGAGACCCAGAGAGGAAAAAGGAGAAAATGAAAAGAGGAGGAAGAGAGAAATAAAAGAGGAAAGTGAGTGGTGAGGCCGACTCTTGTGGGTGAGATTCGAAGTGCAGAGGTAGACGACGGCGACCCGAAAGCCGCTGGCGTCAAAGGGAAATCGGGGAAGAACGGTGTAGAGTTTCGACCCGAATACTAAGGCAAGTCTTTGTTCTACTCGTCCTCGTTGATTTCGTGTTCAACTCATTCGTAGAATGACTTTAGGGAATTTATTTTGGATTAATTTGATTTTTATCAATTCTAAGATAGTTGATAATAGTGAAGAGATATCATATATATATATGAGTATAGTGGTGTATTTTCTAATTTTAATGCATATGATGGTGTGTCAATTTCGTAAAAACCTGTTACCCAAAATTGATGTGGACTATTGGGACATGCTAGGACATAGTTAAAAACCGTAGGACCTTAGCTGTGGAGGCTTGGAGGAGTTGGTTTTACGAAGGCAGTGACAACACCACATTGAGTTCCTTTGGGCCATTGCGAATTTAAATAGCAGAATGGGTGGAATAGGCTGAGGGAATATATGGCATATGTTTAATAATGTTAAACTGCCATGTTAATGTAATTGTTTGTATGGAATGTTAAATGGTTTTATAAATATAACCTGTTGTACCTTTGTTAACAAGCCATGATAGTATAAAATGTATATATGGCAATTGTATGGTTTTAGCAACTTTATTACATGCTATGGTAATATAGAATAGTTATAGTTTGAAAATTGATTTATTTACATGTGAATCGTTATAGCTTATTTTATCTAGTAAATAATTTCATGAACATAAGGAAAATAATGGAACTTGTTTTAAGTTTCAAGTTATTAAATTAATGACTAAAAATGTTTACTTGTGATAATCATAATCGTAGAGGATGATATTATGGTTGTTCATGTAACGGTAAATAGCTTAATTTATTTAATTTATTTAAGTTACCCACACGATACTTATACTAACTTGTACTGTTATATATGTATGAGCTTATATATGCTTGATATAAGTGTATATGGAGGACCATTGTTAGGATATGGTCTTAGCAGCACCATTTTTAGGATATGGCTTGCTGATACATACGGGCTGACTAATAAGTCTAGACCCATACGTTTTGGTCATACTATTATTAGGATATAGTTGTGACCTTAAATTATGCCATTGTCAAGATATGGCTACAGCTACTTACATAAATATATTTTTATTGGGTACCATGATACAAGCTTGAGATCTCATGATCGATGGTCAGGATATGGCTACAGTTACTTACATAAATATATTTTTATTGGGTACCATGATACGAGCTTGAGATCTCGTGATCGATGGTTAGGATTGACGTATATTGCCAGATAAGATGGGTAACTGAATCTAGGGATGTGTGTGCCTTAGTAGAAGAGGTACTCATGACCACCTTGTGTGCGCTTGCATGAGACCTACTATCCGGTTAAGGCTGTTTCATGATCCAGTAAGAGTCTATAGTGTGTATACTTATGTATATTGACCTACATAGTTATTGCATGAGTCGGACTAGGATGGATTGTTATCGGGTCTCTATTTGGGATGTAGTAGAAAGGGCTTGTTCGTGTGTTTTGACCCACCTTTGTTGTTATCTTTTCAGGTCCTCGATCAGACGTAGAGTCGGTTCGTGCAGAGCAGAGGCCAGACTTCAACACTCTTCCGGTGTCGTAGACATAGGACCTCAACTATATTTTCGTTATTATTTATTATTTTTGCGTTAGACATTTATTTATTTCGTCTTTAGTTGGTATTTTTATTAGGGGTCCACATGGTATGGATTCCCAAGTTGTACTCCAGAGATTTATTATTATTATGGAATTTTATTGGAGATTATGTTATCAGAGGTTTTGTTATTTAATTATTAATTTAGTTTTCCTTTTCAGCGTTATTTATTTATTTTATTATTTTTCCTCTTGTATTCTGTGCTTGCTTATTATTAATTGGCTGATATTCCTTGATTTTGTGCACAGACCTGATCAACCCGTATTCTGAAATGAGGGGTTATCACATATAGCGTCCGGACGTGGCAACGCCCAGGAATTGGCATTCAAAATGGGTGTCGGGACGCGGGTGGAGTCATGTGTTGGCGTCCGGACGTAAGGTTGGCGTTCGGACCCAGAATTGCGCAGAGATTGGTGTCCGGATGCGGAATTGCCCAGAGATTGGCGTCTAGACGCGAAGGATGTCGTCCAGATGCAATTGTGCTCAGGTCAATGAGCCCGAAAATTCCCGACGATGTTACTGAAACATAATATGACTATAGAAACCCACAATGACCACTGGAATGGAAATCTAGATGATTCTTGAAGAATATAAAGTGGAGTCTCTACTTAGACATTTTCAAAGATTTTTGGTTTACAGTAACAAAGAAATAAGGAAGCTTGGAATAAAAAGAATTATTTTCTTGGAGTGCTACATTTAACGTCGATAGCTAGACGATATGGGAGTCTAACTAGTCCTCATAAATTGAATCTGTCAAGATGATGGAATCCACGTATCCGACCGGGACTAGGTTGTCAATGTAGGGCTTAAGCAGCTGGCCATTTACCTTAAAAAGATTCTCATTCTTTGGATCTTGCAACTCAACTGCACCATGAGGGAAGACATAAATGATAAGGAAATGACCTTCCCATCGTGAATGGAGTTTCCTAAAAAAGAGTTGCAATCGGGAATTGAAAAGTCAAACTTTTTGACCCGAAGTAAAAGACTTCTTGGCGATATGCTTATCATGGAATGTTTTAGTCTTTGCTTTGTAAATTTTGGCACTTTCATAAGCGTCATTCTAGATTTCCTCTAGCTCATTGAGCTATAATTTTTGGTTAGAACCAGCCTAATCAAGATTGAAATTGAACCTTTTTATGGCCCAAAAGGCACGATGCTCGAATTCAACCGGGAGGTGATATGCCTTACCGTAGATGAGCCGGTATAGAAACATGCCAATTGGCGTCTTAAACGCAGTTCGGCAAGCCCAAAGCGCATCGTTTAGTCGTAATGACCAATCTTTGTAGTTCGGTCTAACCGTCTTTTCAAGGATATTTTTGATTTCTCGATTTGAGACTTCTACTTGACCACTCGATTAAGAGGACAGGTCGAAGATAGTGATTACAGAAATGAGATCCTCCGTCACTTAAGAGTGCTTTAGTTGTACCAAATCGATTGAATATGTTCGTTTGAATGAACTTAATCACTATATCATGGTCATTGGTTATGGTTGCCTCAGCCTCTATCCATTTAGATACATAATCCACTGCCAAGAGAATATAAAAATAACCATAAGAAGATGAAAATGGTCCTATAAAATCTATTCCCAATAGATCAAAGATTTCAACAATTAAAATTGAGTTCAATGGCATCATATCTCTTTTAGATATGGCCCCAAACTTTTGACATCGCTCACAAGACTTGCAAAAATTGTAAGCGTCCCTGAATAATGAAGGCCAATAAAATCCACTTTGAAGGACTTTAGATGAAGTCTTTTTAGTACTGAAGTGTCCTCCACATTCAAGAGTGTGGCATAATTTTAAAATATTTTGGACATCATTTTCAGGAATGCAGCTCCGGATTATTTGATCCTGGCAATACTTGAATAGTTCCGGGTCTTCCCAAAAGAAAATTTTGATTTGAGCGAAGAACCGATCTTTCTCTTACTTAGACTATTGGGATAGAATTTTTCTAACTTGAAGATAGTTGACAATGTCAGCAAACCAAAGAGGTTACACATGAGAAATCTGAAACATGTACTCATTTGGAAAGGAATCATGAACTGGAGAAAAATCAGAAGTGTTCTTAATGAGAAGCCGAGAGATCAGATGGCCTGCTACAACATTGTCAGTGCCTTTTCTTATCCTTTGTAATACCCCTAATTTTAAAAGGATAGTCTCGGCATTTTTAATATTTATTGTATTGCATTTTTCATTATTTTATTGTCTTTATCGCATTTTTATTTATTTTATTGTTTTTCATTTGTTTAAATTGGTTGTATGTGCATTATTTGGTTTAATTAATTGCTTAATGGTTTATTTGTTTAATCAGTCATGTTACTTAATATGTTTGGTAACTGTTTATATAATTTTATTTATTTATTTAATTGTTTAATCAATTTTATTTAATGGAAATTTAAATTTAAGGGAATTCAGTTTTCTGTTCTCTACGTGAATTTAGGGTTGCAATTTACATGGGTGGTCGACGTAGGTATTTATCTTAGGTCGGTTTATGGGCCGAGATGGGCTCTGGCTTTAAGGTTACAAGGATTAGGGTTTAGAGTTAAGCTTATAAATATATACGTGCGGTAAGCTTAGGGTTTGGATTCATAGCAGTTAACTCGGAGACGTGAATTGAATTCTGTGGAAGACACAGAAATTGTGAGGTACAGAGGGAGAACAGAGGAAGATAGGAGGTGTCTCTGGGTTGAACCAAGTTACTGGGGAAGCAGACTTGCAGTTTAGGACACAAACATATCACCACAGAAGCTGAGAATTTAGAGTTTCAAGTTTGAAACTCAAAGGCAAGTTCATCTCTTTCTCGTTCTCTTTGGCTCGTGTTCTGTGCACCTAGATAATCTTTAGGGTTTAATCAATCAGTAACTAGAATTTACCTGTTTAACTCATGCTATATTGATGATCTGTGGTGTTGAAAATCAATCTGTTGCAGTGCATACAAGTTTCGTTCCAATTTTCTGTTCTGCAAGCATGTTGTTTCTGTTGTAACTTTAGTCTCTGTATTTGATTGCAACTACTATAAACAATATATAGGAACAATACTGGGGTTATATAAAACTAATAGGGTTGTTAGTATTCTGTTTTAAATAGGTGTTGCAATTTGTTCTGTTTCAATTTGTCAAATAGTTTCAGATTTGTTCCTATCGCATATTAGTTCGGTAGCAAAATTTAATCTCTGTAATTAGGTCTAATGGTTGTTATCAAACCTTTGGGATGTTCTTGGGTGTTAATAGAATACTTAAGATCAGTTTAAGAAACCAAACAGAAGGGTTGTAGTTGGCCGGAGTTGGAACAGAGGTCAGAACAAAGCTGAAACGGAGAAGAAGCTCACAGGGGGAGAGAGAGCCGGCTCTGGAATGCCAAGAGCCGGCTCCCACCTGTTAGAGCCGGCTCCAAGGTGTGGTAGAGCTGGCTCTATGTCACCTTGAGCCTACTCTACTTTTCTAGAGCAGGCTCTTTCTTTGTTTTGTGCGTAAAAGTGATTTTCAATCACTGTTTGGGCATTTTGGGTTATTAATCAGTTTTAAAATTTTAATTGGGTGTTAAATAATAATTTTAACATGTAACTAAGGTCTTGAATTGCATAAATTTACCCCTTAGTTTAAATGGAATTAACAGTACGCTATTTGACAACTTTGCGTACAGTTAACGGCTGAAAGGAGATTTGTTGATTAATTTTAATCTGATGGTTTAGGGTGCTATAAAATGATTTTAAATTTATTTTAGATGCACGATGAAGTCTTTTAAAGTAATATATTGGACTTGTGGCATAGTGGAGGCTCGGTGCTAAAGGATAGAACAAAATATAAGTATATGACTTAGTACTCTGTTACCGGATGGAGGGAACTAGATCGCTTAGTTTAATTTAGCGATTTATTAGACTATAATATTATTATAGAACTAATTTTAAATACATGATAGGGTCATTGTTTTATTAAATTTGAACTATGCATGTGTGGGATGTTAATTGTTAGAATAGTTAATTCTTCGATGCAATTACATGGATTACTACTGGGTTTTAATTGCTAGATTGTTAAGATTCCTTCTGCAATTATTTGGATGGTGGTTTTTGGTCTGTAAATTATTGAACTATTATATATGTTGTAATTTACATGGATGTGGAGGATTGTATGTACCGGTATGGGACGGTGACATACTAGGGACGGTTTAGCTCAAAATGCATAAACCTAACCTAATGGATTAATGGAATGGATTGAAAGATATCGAATCCCAATTGTGACTAAGTCAGATCAGTTGTAACCAAGTTGGATGACTTCCTGGATTAACGGATGGTAGTTAAGTCATATCAACTGAATAAGTTGAGTGACTAACTAGTTGGTTTATTGTATGTCAGTTTAATAAATAGTTGAATTGCATACCCTGGATTTGGACGGACTTTATATATATGTTTATGGTACCACGAGTTGAGCTTGTGTCTCAGACTCGTTGGTTAGGGTGCGTATATGCAGTGGATGCGTAGCTGGTTATAATAGGTTAAGGTGTACCCTGTTAGGTCTAGGCACTCATGCTCACCTTTGGATGCGTATTCGCATGTTGCCTTCTTTTTAGGTTGAGACCCCTATTATAGACTAGTGAATGTCCCTTAGTGTTGATATATTTATATGTAAGGACTAGATAGTTATTGTGAGGTGTCTACGATGTATCTGCGTATCGGGTCACTGTATGGATTGCAGTTAGATTAGAACTTGCTCGTGGGTCTGACCCACTCCTTTATTATTCTTTTCAGGTGCAGGACGGTTCTAACCTTAGATCTTGATCGTGCTTGTCGAGGACAGTCTCACTTTCATCTGATTACGTAGGACTTCTCTCGATATTTCTAGCATTATCTATTTTCAATTTTCAGTTTCAGTTGAACTTTTGGTTAGGGGTCCATCAGTGGATTCCCAAGTTGTAACCTTGAAGTTTTGGAGGATTGGAGTTTCAATTTTCAGTTATACATGGAGGGTTTTATTATTATTATTATTTCTTTCAGCTTTATTCTATCTTTATTGTTTCTTTTTGTCATCTGTGTTCGTATTAAAATACTTTAATTGTTTGATATTCCCTCGGGTTTGGGCCTGTGCCTGATCAACCCGTGTCTCGGATTCGAGGGGTATCACATCCTTAATCTCAACGTTGAACTCTTGGAGTAAGAGTATCCAACGAATGAGTCGAGGTTTGGTCTCTTTCTTTGCAAGCAGATGCCTTAACGCGGTATGATCCGTGAAGATAATGACCTTGGATCCAAGAAGATATAAATGAAATTTGTCCAAGGCATTGACAACAGCTAACAACTCTTTCTTAGTTATTGTATAATTCAATTGAGCATCTGAGAGGGTCTTGCTAGCATAGTAAATGGCATAAGGAGCTTTATTTACACGCTGGCCCAAAATAACACCTAATGCATAGTCGGATGCATCGCACATGATCTCAAAAGGAATAGACCAATTAGGTGGTTTCATGATTGGGGCGGAAGAGAGTAATAAACGGAGCTTCTTAAAAACTTCCAAACATACATCATCAAAGCTGAAAGTAGTATCCTTAGTAAGAAGATGACATAAAGGCCGAGATATCTTGCTAAAGTCTTTAATGAAGCGGCAATAAAAGCTAGCATGGCCAAGAAAAGATCAAATTTATCTCACCAAAGAAGGAGGAGGAAGCCTGTGATTTAATTCAAATTGGTCCTTATCGACCTCAATCCCTCTTTTAGAGATAATGTGTCCCAAGACAATCCCTTTTTGCACTATGAAGTAACTCTTCTCCCAACTTAAGATCTAATTTGTCTCCTTATATCTTTGAAGCACAAGAGACAGATTATGAAGACAAGAGTCAAAGGAAGATCCAAAGACGGAAAAATCGTCCATGAACACTTCAAGAAATTTTTTGACCATATCAGAGAATATGGATATCATGCACCTTTGAAAAGTGGCCGTTGCATTGCATAACCCAAAGGACATGCGATGATAAGCAAAAGTTCCAAAAGGACAATTGAAGGTGGTCTTCTCTTGATCTTGAGGATCTAAAACCACTTGGTTATAGCCAAAATAACTATCAAGAAAACAATAATAACTTTGGCCGGCTAGCTTTTCTAGGATTTGATCAATGAATGGAAGTGGGAAATGATATTTCCTAGTTGTGGAATTGAGTTTCCTGTAATCTATGCACACACGCCAACCAGTGGTGGTGCGTTGTGACACAAGTTCCCCCGCTAAATTTTCAATAACGATGAGGCCGAATTTCTTTGGAACAACTTGAGTGGGGCTTATCCACTTGTTATTCGAGATGGGATAAATGATTCCCACATCTAATAGCTTGATTACCTATTTCATGACAACCTCCTTCATGTTAGGATTCAACTGGCGTTACACCTCTCGGGAAGGTGTCGGATCTTCCTCCAAAAGAATACGGTGCATGTAAATAGAGGGGAGCGACCAACCAATAACTTCTTTGTGTTATTGGAGCACCGCTAAAAGGCTATTTTCTTGGTCGTTGGAAAGATCCAATGCAATAATGACCGAAAGAGTTTTGTTTGTACCAAGAAATGAATGAATAAGAGAGATTCTTCGACCATTTCATTTATGGTGTCAAGAGAAAAACACTCATATTCTTTCGAAGGATGATGAGAAGCACTAAAGATGTTGAGCTTCACCTTCATATTTCCAAAAGAAATATCCATCACCCCGGTTCAGTAATTAATTGAAGCATTAGCTGTGGCTAAGAAGGGCGACCACGGATCATGGGAATGTGTCTTTTGGGATCGTGAACTGGTTCAGTATCTAGAACCAAGAAGTCTACTAGAAAGTAGAACTTGTCTACCTTGATGAGTACATCCTCAATGATACCACGAGGTTGTTTGACAGATTTATCTGGAAGTTGCAAGACAACCATGGTTGGTTCGAGTTCTCCTAAGCCAAGTTGCAAGTATACTAAGGGATCAGATTTACATTTGATCCTAAGTCAAGGAGGGCCTTTTCTATCTCATTGTCTCCAATAACATATGAGATTGTCGGGGCACCCCAATCCTTAAACTTCGTAGATGTATTATGCCGAATGATAGCATTTGCTTGCTCAGTTAACCTCACCTTCTTAGGAGTATTACTCTTAGAAATGCGTTTTTGAGTACACAAATTTTTAAGAAATTTAGCATAAGGTGGAATTTGCTTAATGGCATGAAGGAGATGAATGTTGATCTTTACTTGCTTAAACACTTCAAACATTTCTTGAATTTTATCGCCCTTTTTCCTAAAGTGTGTGGACTCTTTGAAGCGTTAAGGAAAAGGAGCCTTGGGCTCATAAGATGTCTCAACATTTGGAATTGGCGGAATTTGGATTTCTGGACTAACTTTCAGATTTTTGGGTGAAAAACTTGAATTCTTGGGAGCAAGAGTTTCAGTTTTTTCATCAACCTTATTGTCCACAATTCTTCCATTCCGAAGTGTGGTGATTGCTTAGACTTGCTCAACATTTAATCCACTCAGAGGAGTGATTTCATTAATCATATATTGCCCTTTCGGGTTCACCACAGGTTGAGTTGGAAGTTTTCCCGTGTCCTTCTTATGAAACTGGTTCACAGAAGTAGCCAATTGTCCCAGATGGGTTTCAATGTTGGCTATTGATTGGGAATGAGTATTAACCAATTGCACTGTTGATTGCATACCACTAATGGCAGCCATTATCTGCTTATTGGAGTTCAATATCTTATCTAATTGGGATGGGTTAGGAGGAGCAAGATTTTGATTATAAGAGCTCGCATTATAGGAAAGAGGACGGTAGTTTGAAGAAGCTTGGAATGGCCTGTTCATGGGCTGAGAAATAGACTGAGTTGATTCCCCATGACCTTGAAATGATAAATTTTGTGGGGCTTGTTGCCTCCACAAGAAATTTGGATGATCTCTCTAACCTATATTGTAAGTATTGGAATAAGGATTATTTCCAGGGCGAAAGAACATGGCATTGGCTTGTTCTGGCATACCTCCAGAAAATTGCTTCGGTATGGCGCAATCTTCTGCATTATGAAAAGTGCTTGTGCAATGTGCACACATAGCACTGGATGGAGAATTCTGAGAAGATGAGAGATATGGTGCCACAAGCTCAAAAACTTTGTGGGTTATGGCATCCACTTGAGAGGCTTCTTCCCTTAGAGTCCGTAGTTGGCACGAATTTGAGGGTTTCCCAACATTAGAAGTAGAAGCTCTACGAGAACTATGTTGCATAGAATTTTCGCTTATATTCTTAAGTAGAGTCCACGCATCATTTAAATTTTCGACATGAACATGCCACCATATGAAGAATCAATTAATTGTCTATATGGTTCTGTTAAACCATCATAAAAGGCTTGCACCAATTGCCACTTTGAAATTTGGTGGTGTGGACACTTCCTTAGAAAATCTTGAAGTCTTTCCCACGTCTCATAAAATTGTTCCCCATCAATTCGGGGAAAACTAAGAATGGATCGACACATTTGGTTGGTCTTACTAACAAGATAGTACTTTTTAAGGAATTCTTGTTGCAATTGGACCCACGAAGTGATGGAATTTGCAACAAGAGAGTTCAACTAATACTTTGCTCTTTCTTTTAGGGAAAATGGGAAGAGAAGTATACGAAGTGCATCTTGGGGGAAGTCCCTCATCTTGATGGTGGAGCAGATTTCCAATAACTCATCAAGATGTTTATAAGGGTCTTCATTATCAAACCCATGATAAATTGGAAGCATTCGGATTATGGTAGATTTGATCTCATAATGATGAGCCTCGACATTGGGCATGACAATACATGATGGAGATATATATGTTGAGGGTACGAAGTGATCCCTTAGAGTCATTGGGGCTAAATTTTCATTTTCAGCTCTAGGATTTTCAACTCTAGAATTTTCGAGATTAGCATTTTCAAGATTAGCTTGTTCATCAGCCATATTGTCTACTTCGATTTCAAGTTCTCTTATAGTTTCGAGATCCCTAAGGTTCCTTCTTTGTTGCCTAAAAGTCCTTTCGAGTAAAGCAATATCAATTGGTTCCTTAAGATGTGGTAGAGACGATGACCTACGACTTACCATCAATTAACAAACATAACAATCACAACAACCTTTCACCAATACATCTACCTACATTGATCCCTTTCTCCTCAATTCAACAATAATGAAAAATAGATTTAAATGGCCACGACAAGGACCTATACTCTAAAAAAAACAAAAAAATTTGTTTCGACAAGGCCAAACAATGAATAAACTAGAAACTTCAAAAACTTACCCAAAGTCCTTAAGACTTCAAATTTTGCAATTAGATCACCTGGAAAGTCTTTAGTTCCTAGTAACACAAAAACACACTAAATGCATAAAACACATCGAAATAAATAAAAAATATATACAATTAAACACAAAGCAATTTTTAAACTTTGATTACAAAACCGTATGCATTCCCTAGCAACGACGCCAAAAGTTATTGCAATAATTTGTTATCACTTAAAAATACCACTTGCAATAACACATATATCAATGTAGAATAGGGCTATAGTAAGGGTTTGTCGAACCACAAGGATTGCTAGTTTATGGCAACCAAAGTTGTAAAATTACTTTTTAGTTTGATAAAGGAGATGATAGTTTGATTGGTTTGTCACTCAAAACTATGAATTGAAATTGAATAAAAACAGTAAATAAAATGAATTCAAATGGATTAAACTTATTGAAAGAAAGCTAGGGAATTGACTTCACCAAAACCTCATAAACATACTAAGTTGCATTCAACTTGGGGATAAACAACTATGTATATAAAATGATATATAGAAGTATAAAACAACCACAACATCTTCTAGAAATTCATACATTTTAGAACTAAGCATAACCCATTTTTGGTTGGAAGGGGTCATCTGCCTAAATTAAGTTGTGGTATGAACCATCTTCCCTAGGAATGGCCTATCAAGGTCCTTTAATTGTATGTTGAAGCATATGAAATTCAATTATCTTTCATAAATTATCTTCAGTTTGTATAAACCATCTACCTAACATAAATTAACATATGCTCTGTTTGGTAGGAAGGAAGAAAGAGGGGTGGAAAGAAAATAGGAAGGAAGGAACAAAATTCCTTTGTTCGGTAGGAAGGAGACACGGAGGGAAAGGATAAAAGGAGGGATGTCTTATCCTTCCCTCTTAACAAATTTTCATCCGCCCAAATTTGGGTGGAAGACAGGAGAGAAAATAAGTGGAGCTATTATAATACTATTAAATTACAATATTATCCTATCCAAATGTTAAAAATTAAACCCTACACATCTCATCTCACGCAAAAAAAAAAAAAAAAAAACCTATCAAGATATGATTCATGTGTTATATACATATATATATATATATATATATATATATATATATATAGATAAGATCCAGATCTCAACCAAACAAGGATTACATATATATATATATATATATATATATATATATATATATATATATATGGATTGTATGTTATATAATTTCCTTATTAGTAAAAAAGAGGATTCAGAAGAAAAAATACAAGAAAAAATACATTGTCTACATAAAGAAAAAATACACAGTCTACATGATGAAATATGATTATATATATATATATATATATATATATATAAAATTAAAACAAACAATAAATTAGAGTGAAATTAATGGTACTGTTTAAATGAGTAGTAAAGATGATGGCTATTTTCTGGGAAAAAAAAAATAATGAAGGTATAATGATAAAAATAATTTTAAATTCTTTCTTCCCTTCTCTCGCAACGAACAAAGGAATTTGGTAGGTTCTTCTCTTCTCTTCCATCCAACTGAACAAAACAAAGGAAGTCCATAATCTCTTCCCTAAGGATGTCTCATCCTTCCCTTATTTTCTCCCTTCCATCCAATTTACTTCCTTCCTAATGAACAGAGCATAAAGGTGTAGCATGGTCCATCTTCCCTAAGTATAATCTATACAAATTCTCAATTAACATGCCAATATAACCATTTCATAATTTCATTCCCATTGTCACTATAGGAATATCAAGTGCATAATTGTGCCAATATGATTTATAAGCCAAGATAAACATATCAACATAATTATATATTCAAATGAAGATCACATACATTAATTCAATGTAAAAACACATCAATTCAATGTAAACAACTTCTAATTTATGAAATCAAATATATACAAGATGAATCCCCAAATTGAAAAAGCAATTACAACATATTTACTTAGTCTAGGTTACATTAACTACCTAGGAAGGGAGTTAGTTCCTTATTGACATGGCAGCAGCTTCAAGGATTGAAGACGAAAAAGAGAACTCCAGCCCCATGAATATAATATAACACATGAACCCTAAGGAAAATCCTTTCTCTCTCAATTTATTTTTCTAGAATAAAATTCGTCCTCAAAATACAAGTCTTTGCCCCCTCTTAATCCCAAAATGGGTTGCCAAACAACCCAGCCCATTGAAATTCAAATTCCCTAGTAAAAGGGAACAAACTTTGACCAAATAAAAGTGGGGACCCGTAGGCTGGTGTCCGGACGCGAAGGATGGCATCCGGACACGAAGTCCTGCGCGTCTGGATGCGAGGTTCATCCTTGACTTCTTTCTTTTATTCTGTAATACTGAATGTGTCCATTGAATATTTAGTCTATCTCTTCTTGAAAATCACTTGATATTTAGGCCCGATATGACTTGTTCTTCAAAAACCCTTAAAACCTTATTTTTATTTCTTTTTAGTAAATAAACCTGTAAAAACACAAAAATGAAGATAATCTATATACAAAGATCAAATAATGGACTTAACTAATGCAATTAAGGGCGATTAAGTATGTAATATTGGGCGCTTATCAACAGCACTCTTCCATACCACATGAGGTGTGTTCAATATGCTCTAATCCTTCTCATCTCGCCGGAAATTTTCCTCTAAGGGGTCAATCTTCCGAAATCTCTCAAGAGCAGGCCAATGCCACATTCTCTAGACCAGGTTACAATCCATATTCCAACACTTATAACCCGGGATGGAAGGATTATCCATATATTTCATGGAGGAATCAAGTCCAAGGTAATCCCGTCCTACAATCTCAGGGACAATTTCAAAATCAATCAAACTCTTTTCCAAACAACAATTCGTTCAATTCATCATCCAACTATCATCCTCAACCATTCTATAGTCAATCCAATCCTCATCCACCTCTTAGAAATTTTGCATTTGAAGAGAATATCTTAGCTGCACTTAGCAACCTTGAGTCCAACACTCAATTGTTGCATTCCCATTCCTAGTCAATAATAAAGCTAGAAGCTCAAGTTGGGCTAAAACTGAAGTGTTGAGTCAAAGAGAGGAATGGAAATTGCCAAGTCAGCCCATTGCAAATCCAAAAGGGCAAACTTATATGATTGATGAGATTAATCATTCAAGTACTCGTCATAAGCAAGTTAATGCCATTACCACACTTTGGAGTGGAAGAGTGACTGACAACAAAGTTGTGGAGAAGAGGGAAGATGGTGAAATTCATAGGATTCCAAATCTAAAAATTTCAAATCCATTGGAGTCTTATTCAAATCCAAATACATCCATCACCAAAGGAGTAAGGAATGAAGTCACTTCTTTGTCCACTCATATCCTTGAGACGCCATATGAGCCACAATCTCCATTCCCTCAACGTCTCAAGGAGCCTTCTAACTTTGGTAAACAAGGGGAGAAAATTCAAGACATGATGGAGGTCTTCAAGCAAGTAAAATTCAATATTTCTCTCCTTAAAGCTATCAAACAAATCCTAGCCTATGCAAAATTTCTAAAAGATTTGTGCAACCAAAAGAGAAAATAAAAAAGCCAAGTCTCTATGAAAATATTACTTACCGAGCAAATGTGCAATAATCCAACTTAACACACCTCTGAAGTTCAAAGATCTTGGTGCTCCTACAATTTCATATGTCATTGGAAATAATGCAATAGAGAGAACACTTCTTAATCTCGGAGCTAGTGTTAATCTTATTCCTTACTCAGTGTATTTGCAATTGGGCTTGGGATAGCTTAAACCCATGTTGGTTGTGTTGTAAGTTGTTGATCGATCTATGAAGCAACCATGTGGGATAATTGAAGATGGTCTTATTAAAGTGGACAAGTTTTATTTTTCAGTAGACTTTCTTGTTCTTGATACAGAGCCATTCCACAATCCCAATAGATGTATTCATGTGATCCTTGGTTGTCCATTCCTAGCTACAACAAATGCCAACATTAACTATAGGACTGGGGTTATGGATATTTCTTTTGGGAACATGAAGGTCAAATTAAACATCTTCAATGTCACTCCATATTCCTCAAAAAAAAGATGAGTGCTTTCTTCTTGATGTCATTGATGAGGATTCAGTCATAGTTTTTCCAACAAAAGAACATCTTTCTTTGATTTCGAGTTCTCCCCTTTATCCTTCTCGTGAGTCTACTCACAAGCTTGAGCCTAAGCTACCATCGGATAAGCTTAAGTATTCTTTCTTGGGTCCCAAAGGAACCACATTGGTTCCTATTGCTTCAAATTTCATAAATACCCAAAGGAGAAGTCTTGGGATGAGGGAGGTAGTTGATTTGTTGGATGCGGGTTAGAAAATGGCATTACGTCTAGCTAGAGACATTAAACTTAGCATGTGATGGGGACATTGATAAGCACCGAATATTACATATTCAAGTGCCTTTAATTGCATGGTTTAGTTTATTTAGCGTGTTAATAAAATGTGTTTTACAGACTTTCTTGTATATTTGTTATTTTTAAGGCTTATCTTTAAAATGGCGTAAAAACGGATTTTTACCGGGCTTTAATGAACAAGGCATTTTGTGAGCTATGGAATCCAGTAAAATGGACCTAAGTTTAAGAGCATGCTCAGCTCGAGAAAGAAGTTAGGCCCAGGAAGCTAAGCAAGAAAGAAGAAGTCAACCTTGAAGAACAAAGCTTAGTGTCTGGACACCCTTTGTAAATCGGGATTAATAATTGCAAATTGCAAGAAATTGAAATTCGAGTAGCCAAGCAATTTGGCGTTCGGACGCCAAGTGCCATAAGTTAGGCACGCTAGCACTCAGCGTCCGGACGCCAACCTGTGAATTAATGGCGGAATTCAAAATTTCAGTTACTTTTCTCTCTCTTCTCCACTTGAATGCACGATTTTTAGGGAGTTTGAAGTTGAATCTGGCAGAATAGGTTATATACATTTGTTTAATATTGTAATACATATCATATATCATTTTGGGATTTAAATTTTGTAAGCTTTTAGAGAGAGAAAGTGAGGAATATCAAGGGTTCTTGAGTGTTCTTGGGAGTGGCTGCTATGGATCTGCAGATGGAGGCTTCCTCTTCAACCATTGACGCTTAAACCACCACTAGGATGAGCTAAATCCCCTCTGTAATACCCCTAATTTTAAAAGGATAGTCTCGGCATTTTTAATATTTATTGTATTGCATTTTTCATTATTTTATTGTCTTTATCGCATATTTATTTATTTTATTGTTTTTCATTTGTTTAAATTGATTGTATGTGCATTATTTGGTTTAATTAATTGCTTAATGGTTTATTTGTTTAATCAGTCATGTTACTTAATATGTTTAGTAACTGTTTATATAATTTTATTTATTTATTTAATTGTTTAATCAATTTTATTAAATGGAAATTTAAATTTAAGGGAATTTAGTTTTCTGTTCTCTACGTGAATTTAGGGTTGCAATTTACATAGGTGGCCGACGTAGGTATTTATCTTAGGTCGGTTTATGGGCCGAGATGGGCTCTGGCTTTAAGGTTACAAGGATTAGGGTTTAGAGTTAAGCTTATAAATATATACGTGTGGTAAACTTAGGGTTTGGATTCATAGCAGTTAACTCGGAGACGTGAATTGAATTCTGTGGAAGACACAGAAATTGTGAGGTACAGAGGGAGAACAGAGGAAGATAGGAGGTGTCTCTGGGTTGAACCAAGTTACTGGGGAAGCAGACTTGCAGTTTAGGACACAAACATATCACCACAGAAGCTGAGAATTTAGAGTTTCAAGTCTGAAACTCAAAGGCAAGTTCTTCTCTTTCTCCTTCTCTTTGGCTCGTATTCTGTGCACCTAGATAATCTTTAGGGTTTAATCAATCAGTAACTAGAATTTACCTGTTTAACTCATGCTATATTGATGATCTGTGGTGTTAAAAATCAATCTGTTGCAGTGCATACAAGTTTCGTTCCAGTTTTCTGTTCTGCAAGCATGTTGTTTCTGTTGTAACTTTAGTCTCTGTATTTGATTGCAACTACTATAAACAATATATAGGAACAATACTGGGGTTATATAAAACTAATAGGGTTGTTAGTATTCGGTTTTAAATAGGTGTTGCAATTTGTTCTGTTTCAATTTGTCAAATAGTTTCAGATTTGTTCCTATCGCATGTTAGTTCGGTAGCAAAATTTAATCTCTGTAATTGGGTCTAATGGTTGTTATCAAACCTTTGGGATGTTCTTGGGTGTTAATAGAATACTTAAGATCAGTTTAAGAAACCAAACAGAAGGGTTGCAGTTGGCCGGAGTTGGAACAGAGGTCAGAACAAAGCTGAAACGGAGAAGAAGCTCACAGGGGGAGAGAGAGCTGGCTCTGGAATGCCAAGAGCCAGCTCCCACCTGTTAGAGCCGGCTCCAAGGTGTGGTAGAGCCGGCTCTATGCCACCTTGAGCCTACTCTACTTTTCTAGAGCAGGCTCTTTCTTTGTTTTGTGCGTAAAAGTGATTTTCAATCACTGTTTGGCCATTCTGGGTTATTAATCAGTTTTAAAATTTTAATTGGGTGTTAAATAATAATTTTAACATGTAACTAAGGTCTTGAATTGCATAAATTTATCCCTTAGTTTAAATGGAATTAACAGTACGCTATTTGACAACTTTGCGTACAGTTAACGGCTGAAAGGAGATTTGTTGATTAATTTTAATCTGATGGTTTAGGGTGCTATAAAATGATTTTAAATTTATTTTAGATGCACGATGAAGTCTTTTAAAGTAATATATTGGATTTGTGGCATAGTGGAGGCTCGGTGCTAAAGGATAGAACAAAATATAAGTATATGACTTAGTACTCTGTTACCGGATGGAGGGAACTAGATCGCTTAGTTTAATTTAGCGATTTATTGGACTATAATATTATTATAGAACTAATTTTAAATACATGATAGGGTCATTGTTTTATTAAATTTGAACTATGCATGTGTGGGATGTTAATTGTTAGAATAGTTAATTCTTCGATGCAATTACATGGATTACTACTGGGTTTTAATTGCTAGATTGTTAAGATTCCTTCTGCAATTATTTGGATGGTGGTTTTTGGTCTGTAAATTATTGAACTGTTATATATGTTGTAATTTACATGGATGTGGAGGATTGTATGTACCGGTATAGGACAGTGACATACTAGGGACGGTTTAGCTCAAAATGCATAAACCTAACCTAATGGATTAATGGAATGGATTGAAAGATATCGAATCCCAATTGTGACTAAGTTAGATCAGTTGTAACCAAGTTGGATGACTTCCTGGATTAACGGATGGTAGTTAAGTCATATCAACTGAATAAGTTGAGTGACTAACTAGTTAGTTTATTGTATGTCAGTTTAATAAATAGTTGAATTGCATACCTTGGATTTGGACGGACTTTATATATATGTTTATGGTACCACGAGTTGAGCTTGAGTCTCAGACTCGTTGGTTAGGGTGCATATATGCAGTGGATGCGTAGCTGGTTATAATAGGTTGAGGTGTACCCTGTTAGGTCTAGGTACTCATGCCCACCTTTGGGTGCGTATTCGCATGTTGCCTTCTATTCAGGTTGAGACCCCTATTATAGACTAGTGAATGTCCCTTAATGTGGATATATTTACATGTAAGGACTAGATAGTTATTGTGAGGTGTCTACGGTGTATCTGCGTATCGGGTCACTGTATGGATTGCAGTTAGATTAGAACTTGCTCGTGGGTTTGACCCACTCCTTTATTATTCTTTTCAGGTACAGGACAGTTCCAGCCTTAGAGCTTGATCGTGCTTGTCGAGGACAGTCTCACTTTCATCTGATTACGTAGGACTTCTCTCGATGTTTCTATCATTATCTATTTTCAGTTTTCAGTTTCAGTTGAACTTTTGGTTAGGGGTCCATCAGTGGATTCCCAAGTTGTAACCTTGAAGTTTTGGAGGATTGGAGTTTCAATTTTCAGTTATACATGGAAGGTTTTATTATTATTATTTCTTTCAGCTTTATTCTATCTTTATTGTTTCTTTTTGTCATCTGTGTTCGTATTAAAATACTTTAATTGTTTGATATTCCCTCGGGTTTGGGACCCGTGTCTCGGATTTGAGGGGTATCACACCCTCCTAGGGGATTGAGGTAGCCTTGACCAGATTAATTATGTAATTTCTGAAGTTTAATTTGGGAAAATAATATTGTATATATTGGATTTCATGAATAAGATGAGGATTTATGTGCAATTTATGTATTACTTTAAATTGATGTATGATCCGAGCAGAATACATATATATAAGTATGTCTACCGTGTAATTCTTAGCTTATAACCATGTTTACATGCTTGTACTCTTGATATCTTTATAGTGACAATGAAAATTGATTTCATGAAATGGGATTATAGGCATGTTATGTATGACTTTAGATAAATTATGCCAATGGAGGATGTACCATCCTACACCCCCAGATTAATGTAGTTAGGTAGATGGTCCATGCCAATCAAAGATAGTTTATGCTAGATAATTGCTTTCATGGGCTAAACGTGCAAATTCAAGACCTTAATAGGCCATGCCTAGGGAAGATGGCTCATACCACACCCTATTTGGTGGATGAGCCATGCCTATCGCAAATGGGTTATGCTTAGTTTTGAATTGCATGAATTTCTAAAAAATTGGTGTAGTTGTGGACACTTCTACACATTATCATTACACGTAATTGTTTTCCTCAAGTTAATTACACAAACACATAATTATGAGGTCTCGGTGAACTCAGTTACCTAGCCTCCTTTACTTGTTAATTCAATCATTGAATTTGATTTATTTTTATTTAAATTTTATGCTAAGTGACAACTAAATAAATAACTTTTCAAACCATCTTTTGTGACATTAACAAGCTTGAAATTAGTCTTTGAAATCTGATTGCAATAAGCTTCACAATTTTCGTGGATCGATACCCCTACTTAGTCGCTTTTTATGTGAATTTGTGCTAGTTGGTGTTTTTATAATTGACGTACCACTTGCGCGACACATCAATTTTTGGCATCACCTAAAGTCGGCAATCAAAATAAAAGCGCTGGTTCGGTCTATAGAAAATCCTAAACTTGATACTAGCGAGGAGCCGTTGCCGGGAATTGTAATCGGCTTTGTGATAAAAAAACTTCAAAGATTAAATTCAGTTTGTTCAAAAATATAATTTTTGTATATATTTTTCTGTTTCTCATTTGTTTGCTAAGTGTTTTGAGTGCAGAATTGAAGCGAAGAGGCTGCTTTGAGGTGTTTTTCAAGTGCTAAAAAATCCAAAAAAAATCTAGAAATTCGGATAAATTATACCCCTTTGTAAGTGTTTCAAGTTGATATTTGTTGCACTTAAATTTTTAATATTATTTGCTTTATATGGATGCATGTTAGTTGATGTTGGGTCGTAGATTTTTAACATTGCCAACCATTGAAGAACAAGTTGATATAGCTTCATTAGAAAGAACTCTTAGACAACGAAAAAGGAACCTTAGGGATCCCTGTGATGATCTTGTGGGTGAATGTGCCGTGGGTGGGTGCGAGACACTAACAGACTACCACACTGGGCAAGCTATGGGTACACAATCCTACATCGCCTGTGTGATACCCCTTAATTTCGGAATACGGGTTGATCAAATCCGCGCACAAAATTAAGGAATATCAAAGTAATTAAAGTATTTAAACAAGCACAGAATACAAAGATGAATAATAAAGAAAGCAAGTGGTTAATTACATGAGCTTAGTGGTGATTCCAACACCTTAAGACTTCTCTTCATATCTCTTAAATCCCTATTTCTAACTAGTTTACTTTACTTGATTTTAATTTCATTGCACCTTAGTTTAATCAAACCAATCTCTCTCTTTACAATCTTGTGATACATTAGAGTCAAAGTTAAATTCCAACACGTATAATCCCTTGGGACGATCCCTACTCACTCTTGATACTTTAGTAGTAGTGTTGGTAGTGGTTTTTATAAATTTAAACTTGACCCAAAAGGCTTTTCTTGAATCGCACATTCACTACATCAATTTGGCGTTTATCGAGCGGCCTCGTCAAATTTTGTGTGATGAGCGCTGAAAAGTACACTTTTAAACCCCTTAAGTTTGAGTGTTCTAGGACTTTAATCTATCTTATTTACCCGTTTTAGTACTTATTTGTGTTTTTGTCTATTTCAGGTCAATAATGTTAAAATGGGCTAAAAATGGATTCTTAAGGCCTTTTTGGAGTCAAACAAAGTCTTGGTAATGATCTGGAGCAAAAAAAGGCTGATTTGGAACAAAAGGAGGCCAATGCTAAAAAACTGCCAAGTTGGATCGATCCAACTTTTTCTCTGATTGATCCAACTTCTCTGATCGATCCAACTTTGCAGTTTTTCAGCATTGGCATCCTTTTGCTCCAAATCAGCCTCTTTTTGCTCCGGATCATCACTAAGACTTAGTTTGACTCCAAAAAGGCCTTCATAGAACACTCAAGCTTAAGGGGTTTAAAAGTGTACTTTTCAGCGCTCATCACGCCCCCAAACTTAAATATTGCTAGTCCCTAGCAATGAACTACGAAGTTAAAGAAATGAAATGAACAACTAAACAACTATAACTAGAAAGCAATAAATGAATAACACCACTTTCGTAGGGAACACGATTGCACTTAGCATATGCAACATACCTTTTAAACCCCTAGGTTACCTCTAGTGGATGAGTGAAGTCTCGTGAGGGTTTCCAGAAATAATACCCACAAACATTAAGCTTATTCTTTCAAAAGAGACACCAATATAGTAAACAAGTATTGGGAGAAAACTATCCCAAGTATGCAAATTTTCAACTCTTTCCAAGCAATCTCCCAAAATCTAAACATCAAACAAGCAAATATAGTCCTCCACACATCAAGAAAATGATCATGCAAATCAAAACAACTCTAGAATCCTTTTTGAGTGGTCTGGCATCAATGTGTTGCTATCTTAGCCAACTAAAGAATTAATCACATCCTTACTCTCAAACTAGCACACAAATCTAGTATCGATCATCAAGACAAAAAGTGGACTTTTTATTAAAGCTTTATTAATCTAGATGGACTTATTCTTTTCACTCATCATTTTTTTTTTTGGCTCCAAATCAGCCTCTTTTTGCTCTGGATCATCACTAAGACTTAGTTTGACTCCAAAAAGGCCTTAAGAATCCATTTTTAGCACATTTTAACATTATTGACCTGAAATAGACAAAAACACAAATAAGTACTAAAACGGGTAAATAAGATAGATAAAAGTCCTAGAACACTCAAGCTTAGGGGGTTTAAAAGTGTACTTTTCAGCGCTCATCATACCCCCAAATTTAAATATTGTTAGTCCCTAGCAATGAACTATGAAGTTAAAGAAATGAAATCAACAACTAAACAACTATAACTAGAAAACAATAAATGGATAACACCACTTTCGTAGGGAACACGATTGCACTTAGCATATGCAACAAGCTTTTTAAATCCCTAGGTTACCCCTAGTGGACGAGTGAAGTCCTGTGAGGGTTTCCAGAAATGATACCCACAAACATTAAGCTCATTCTTTCAAAAGAGACACCAATATTGCAAACAAGCATTGGGAGAAAACTACCTCAAGTATGCAAATTTTCAACTCTTTCCAAGCAATCTCCCAAAATCTCAACATCAAACAAGCAAATATGGTCCTCCACACATCAAGAAAATGATCATGCAAAAAAAAAAAACAATTCTAGAATCCTTTTTGAGTGGTCCGGCATTAATGTGTTTCTATCTTAAGTAACTAAAGAATTAATCACATCCTTACTCTCAAATTAGCACACAAATCTAGTACCGATCATCAAGACAAAAAGTTGACCTTTTATTAAAGCTTTATTAATCTAGGTGCACTTATTATTTTCACAGATTATTTTTTTATTTTATTTTATTTTTTTTCTTCTAATCCTAAGGATCAAAGATGGAAGCATGGTGCAATGTGTTGATCTATTAAGCTTTTTAGCGATTCATGAGGTCAAGCGTTAGGTCAATGACTCCCAAACCAAACGGCTTTAGGGCACTATGTGTTCAAACACCCCTACGGACTTACAAGCTCAAATCAATTAGGCTACAAATCAAGACAACCTCCATCTAATCATTTCTTACTTCTCACCTTTTGGGAGAAGTCCTTACTTTTTATTGCTTTTGCAACTTCTTCTTCTTCTTTTGGGTCCTCCACCTTTCGGCACGAGAAGTTCAATGCTTGATGAGGCTAGAATCCTGGCTACTTAGTGAAAAGGGGTTGTTATCGACCTTTATCAAGAATGAAAGCTTTCAATGCACTACTAACTCAATTGGGATATAACCAATTCAATAATTAACAAAGCATGTACCCCACAAATAAATGCTAGTGTGCACCTGTGCTAGTATAGAATTTTAGAATGAATCTCAAAACAATCACAAAATCAGGATGATGTGGACCACAAGTGCAAACAAGATATCAATCTTTCGAAAAATTTACTCCTAAATGGCATCCACAAGGCATACAAGGAGTATTGGACTCTCAAGTCAAGCAATTTTTAAATTTTAAGCAATATAGTCCTCAAAAGATCAAAATCATAGCTAATATCAATCCCAAATCTCAATCATGCAATTGAAACTTAACTTTAAGTAGAATGCAACAAGACACCTTACCCCCAAACTTAAACCACACATTGTCCTCAATGTGCAATGAGAACAATGGAAAAGATGGAAAGAGTATACCGTGGTGGTGAAAACGTGAAGCCCGGCAATGATCCAATTTGAAAGACGTCTCCCCCAAACTTGGAATCAACAACCTACTTTAATAACCACACTAGTAAACTCACATCAAATATCAAATGTGATGAGAATAATCAAGCATTCTAAGTCAATATAGCACAAGGTGAAAGAGAGATATGAGATCAAGCCCTAACTAAAGCATAAAGTATGCATGACTATACATAAGGGCACAATGGTGAATGTTTTTATATTTTTCATTTAATGAAAGCTAGTATATACAAAATACAAGAAAAACAAAGGATAAAATGCATAGAAAAAAAAAAAAATAAAGAAGGTAAAATGCAATGAAAGAATATGTACAATGCAAGAAATGAAAAATAATATGTACAATGCAAGTATATACAAAATTTTCTTATGTACAATGCAAGTATATACAAAATTTTCTTACTTTTTGTTTTTCATATATATATATATATATATATATATATATTTAGACAAAACAAATATGTACACAAACAAAAATAAAAAGGCAAGAAATAAAAATGCAAGAAAGTAAAAAAATTTATTTATTTATTTATTTTTCAAAATTAAAAATTAAAAATTAAAAAAAATTAAAAATTAAAGTTAAACAAAATATTTTTGGATTTCTTTTAATGAAAAATAAAATAAAATAAAATAAATAAAATAAAAGAAATATTTTTGGGATTTTTGAAATATAAACAAAAATTAAAATAAAAGTAAAAGTAAAAATAAATTTTCAAAACCTGTAGAGATGTTCGATCGATCTCAAATGAGAGTTCGATCGATCGAACTTCATTTCTGCAGCAAACCTGCATCCAAATCATTCTCTGTCTCATTGATCTAAGAAAATCTTCAGATCTCAGTTCTCAGTTAGATCGATCAGAAGACCTTCGATCGATCCAAACATCAAGTTCGATCGATCTTGAGTTTCAACACTTAGAAAAATTTTGAGCCAGCATAAACCTGAATATTTAAGCTCTTTGTCCCATCGATCGAAAATATTTCAAGATCGATCTGAAGTTCTTCGATCGATCCAACTTCATTATTGGATCGATCTTAAGTTCCAATGCTTAGAAAATTTTTGAACCCAAAAACCTGCATATTTTCACCTCTCTGTCAGACTGATCGAACATCTTTACAGGTTTTAAAAATTTATTTTTACTTTTACTTTTATTTTTATTTTTGTTTATATTTCAAAAATCCCAAAAATATATTTTTTATTTTATTTAGTTTATTTTATTTTATTTTTCTTTAAAAAAAAAATCCAAAAATATTTTGTTTAACTTTAATTTTTAATTTTTCTTAATTTTTAATTTTTAATTTTGAAAAAAAAAATAATAAATAAATAATTTTTTTTTCTTTGCATTCTTTATTTTCTCTCGTTCGGTGCTGACCTGATCCGCCTACCAGGATATTATTTAGAGGGGCCTAGCCGCTATTCTTGCCCCTGTTACAAAGCCGGTCTACCTACAGCTGGTTTAGTTGTTCTACCAGAACCTCCGACCATCGCCGCATACCACAGCTGAGATGGTCACTTCTATCGATGGCCATCCGATCACCATTACACTGGACACTTTAGCCCGCTCTTGCCGCTGTCCACACAGATGTCCTCCAGAGCTTCAGGACACATATCCGAGGCTATTCAGGCCTTCATATGCCGACATGGCAGTTTCCCTCACAGGTCACCATGCCAGTGCCGAGATTTTCGCCACCCAGACATACCTTCCAGACGACCTATGGTTTACTGATTCCGTCCTTTACTGGAATATCTACATGGCGGGACACAAGATTCAGTGGAGATGGGCGAGGGTACAGTGGCGTAGGAATTAGGGTTTGGAAATGGGGAAGAATGGGATCTTATTCTCTATTTAAAAACTGTCGCACAAGAGTTCGATCGATCGAACTAGAATTTCAGACCGATCGAAACTGCTTCATCTCCTTTTATTTTTATTTTTATTTTTTATTTTTATTGAGGATCAAAGATGAAAGTATAGTGCAATGTGTTGATCTATTAAGCTTTCTAGCGATTCATGAGGTCGAGCGTTAAGTCAATAACTCTCAAACTAGATGGCTTTAGGGCATTAGGTATTCAAATACCCCTATAAACTTACAAGCTCAAATCAACTAGGCTACAAATCAAGACAACAACCATCTAATCATTTCCTACATCTCACCTTTTTGGGAGAAGTCCTCACTTTTTTTTTTTTTTTTCAATCCAATTATTAACCTAGAGTTTGGGCTTTCCACCTTTCGGTGCGAGAAGTTCAGTGCTTGATGAGGCTAGAATCTCGGCTACTTAGTGAAAAGGGGTTGTTATCCACCTTTATCAAGAATGAAAGCTTTCAATGCACTACTAGCTCAATTGGGATATAACCAATTCAATAATTAACAAAGCATGTACCCCATAAATGAATGCTAGTGTGCACCGGTGTTAGTGTAGAAGACTAGAGTGAATCTCAAAACAATCACAAAATCAAGATGATGTGGACCACAAGTGCAAACAAGATATCAATCTTTCAAAAAATTTACTCCTAAATGGCATTCATAAGGCATACAATGAGTATTGGACTCTCAAGTCAAGCAATTTTTAAATTTTAAGCAATATAGTCCTCAAAAGATCAAAATCATAGCTAGATATGGACCAATCATAGAAATATCTCTCAAATACACAAGTCATGCTAAAAATTTGAATTTAAAACTAACACTGTAGAGCACCATTCCCCCTAAACTTAAATTGCACAATGTCCTCAATGTGCAAAGGGAACAAAGGAAAGAGTACACCATTGCAACTAAGCAAGAATGATCGGGACTAATGTATCCGAAGTGGGTGGCATGGCCCCCCCAAACTTGGGATGAACTGTGGTCCTGAAAATTGGCACTTGGATAAACTTATCAGATAACAAAATGGGATAATCAGTGCACAATGGTCATGCAAGTGTAAATGGGATAAACAGATAACGAAATGAGAGAGGTATAAGGGTGGTCCTGGAAATTGGGTAGCACTCTCTCACTGAAGTCACTGTGATGCACTTGATGGAGTTAAAATGGCAGATGTATCAATAAAAGCATACAACATCCATCATAGATAAAAACAATAATAAAGTGCAATACATCCAGTGTCAAAGCCGACAGACCCGGCTGCAAAAATAATAGTATCAAAAGTGTAGCAGACACATAACATAGATAGAGAGCATAAAAAGATAAAGAGACTGGAAGTCTCAGGCAGAGGGAGCTCCGCGGATCTCCCTGGCTAAGTCATCAATGGCAATCAAGATCTCCGTACGGAGGCGAGAAATGTCAGCTCGAATGACAGCCATCACATTCAGACGAAGGGTACTAATGTCAGCTCTAAGAGCAACCAACATATCCTCCAAACTCTGAAGGTGCTCCTCTAAGTGACATATCTAATCATGAGCCTCAGGTGTGGCTGAAGTGGAAAAATTGTCATTCTTAGTCATGGTCTACAAAAAGGAAATCTTGTAATGGGATTAAGTGCTAGAATAATGAATTAAAGGCACAATAGTAACATATTTGTCAGATAGGATAGACAAAACATATATGACATAAATCCATGTAAGTGATAGGATGTGAGGTATGCCAAGCAATATAAGAATGAAATGCATCCAATGTGGGATATCACAGGCATTGGGCATAGATATGATAGCATGAAGTGAATACAAGATGAATGAAGCGTGTGTGTGAGATCTGTGAAATTCGATCGATCAGAAAAAGGAGTGAGATCGATCACAAAAGTTGGATCGATCGAAAGTAAGTGAGATCGATCTTACAACTTCGATCGATCTTGATCACAAGTTTGATCGATCGAATTGTGTTCTGTGAAAAATGAGAAGTCACAGATCTGGGACTGTGGAAGCACGGGACCCACACAAACATGTTCGTGGGCCCATCAATCACAACAATCATCAATTACAATTACCTATAATGGCTCACACTCCCAAAAATCAAAGCAACTCATTACAATGGATATGGCATAAAGATGAAAATGGACATATAAACATGAAAAGCTTGAAACTTCATCCATGGCCAACAACCATCATGAATATGGGAGTGGATCAAACACTCAAAGCATACTGTTAACAAATCATGGTGTGAAATCAATAATGAGGTGTCGGATCTTACCTTGAGGTAAAGAAAGGAGAGATGAAATGAAATGTGAAGAGGAAGAAGATCCGAGAAGAGGGAGAGATCGACACCTGGCTTACTATAGAGATCTCGCCGGAGATGGAGGAGATGTGTGATACCCCCAAATTTCGGAACACGGTTTGATCAAATCCGTGCACAAAATTAAGGGATATCAAAACAATTAAAGTATTTAATAAGCACAGAGTACAAAATGAAATAAAAAGAATAAATAATTCACTAAAGGAAAATCTATTAAATAAAAATTCCATTAATAATTCTCCAAAATTACAACTCGGGAATCATGTAACTCAAGGACCGCTTAAATAAAATCCATTATTCAGAAGTTCATTATTAAGTACTAATCTCAAATGAAATAATAACAATATCCTACTGCGGATCCTCAACCTTTAGACTTGAACTTCTAATAACTTGAAAAATAAATTGCGGGTTAAACCCTACGAGCAAACTCTCTCTATCAAGCCTCTGAAAACTAATAAACAAATCATCTTTACTAAAACCATTCCTAATAAAGCTTTTACCTTTAATAAACGATGCTACAAAGCATGAATTAAATTGTAGAACAACCCATCAAGCATAAGTATAAACCATTAAATTAATTGACAAACCCATTCAATGAAAATCCATGCTTAGCCATCACCAGATTTTCAATCAACCACATATAGACATGCAACTAGTGTAGAGATTAATTCCCAAATAATCACACATAAGACAACATGTAATCAAATAGAGAATCAATAGAAAGAATTAATCCATATGAATCATGTAAGAAATAATTCCTAATTTAATCACACATAGACATGTAAATAAACTAGAGAATTAATAGGAAGAATTAAACCATAGAAATCATAGAAATATACCAAGATTCATTAAATTCACAAGGCTAGAACACTAATCACAACAATATGTATAAATCCCCAAAAATAGAAATACAAGGGTTTAGATTACACAAGACTTAGGGCTCATCCAAGCCCTAAGTGTAGATCTAGCCAATCATGGAGGAGGTGGATGTGGTCATGAAATCAAGCTCCAAATATGGCTCCATCTTCTTCTTCCTCTTCTTCTTCTTTGAAGCTCTAGAGATGAAGAGAGAGAGTGGTCTAGAGATGGATCTTGAGATGTGCCTCCACTTCCCCCTTTTTTTCTAACCATAATCTCTAACTTTGCTACAGAGAGAAATAAAAAATACAATGTAAAAATAAAAAGCTAAAAAGCTTATTTACAAATGGGTCTCTTCCCTTTATATAGAAGGTCCTTTTCTTAGTCACTAAGTAAGGAATATAGCCCCAAAAATATCTAATCCCGTACTATGTGATAGATAGATTTTTGGGCGCGCATGGAATAAGACAGCTCGTTGCCAGCAATGTTCGATCGATCAGAGAAAAAGTTGGATCGATCAGAGAAGTTGGATCGATCAAGGAAAAAGTTGGATCGATCAGAGAAGTTGGATCGATCAGAGAAAAAGTTGGATCGTCCAACTTGGCAGTTTTTCAGCATTGGCCTCTTTTTGCTCCAAATCAGCCTCTTTTTGCTCTGGATCATCACTGAGACTTAGTTTGATTCCAAAAAGGCCTTAAGAATCCATTTTTAGCCCATTTTAACATTATTGACCCGAAATAGACAAAAACACAAATAAGTACTAAAACAAGTAAATAAGATAGATAAAAGTCCTAGAACACTCAAGCTTAAGGGGTTTAAAAGTGTACTTTTCAGCGCTCATCACAAAAAACTATGGTGTCTCGACCTTAGGGGTGCATAAAATAATGTACAACACCTTGAGTTTGGAAATTAGTGTCAAGTGGGCATCATAGTTTAAATTTATAAACCGCTTAACACCTATACTATGTAGTATGAGTGAGAAGGGGTCATCCCAAGGGATTGGAGTCATACTTGAATGTGAAAATGTAACTAGGGTCAATAGCTCGAGTGATCAACAAATGGTTGGTTGGTTAAGTAAACTAGAGAGCAACTAAATTAATCTAAGTGATTGAATGTAACAAGAGTAAGCAAGAGAGAGAGTGAGATCTTGGGGTTTAGAGGTCACCACCGAGCAATGCTTTTCTACACTTCCAACTAGTGACTAATGAGGGTAAAGTGTGTTGCAATATTTGTGTGTGTGTGCTTGGTTGATTCAATTAGTAAGGGTGACCAATTTAAGCATATATTGTCTAATCAACATGTGAAAAACACAATATATCTAGCAATTAAGTATATATTGTCTAAATAGCATGTGAGAAGAATAACATATCTAACAAGTCATTAATCCTTTCATTAAGCTCATAAACCAAACACACCACAATATTAGAGACATATGCTATTTGCATTCAAAAGTATGGAACATCAAACAACTAGCATGGATCGTCCTCTCATCTAACAATTATGCTATCACTACACTACAATTAAACTAGTGGCATGAAATTAAACTAACTAAGCTAAGGAAGAGGCATAATCCATCAAGGGGTGAGCATGGACCATCTAGAAAATCATAAGAGCATTCTTTTAAGCACAATGTTTGACAATTCCTAAATCCATAGCATTAATACACATAGACATGCATCAATTACATAAGAAATAGAGGTAAACACATGAACATCTATTCTAGCATACATAGACATATGGATAGAATGAAACGATTGATTGGAAACATTAAACCACATAAATCATTGAATAAACAAGATCTATATGTATAAAAGTGTCAAAACATTAATTACAACACTAATCCCTCAATAATACACAAGATTAAGATATAGAAAGCATGCTTGGGGCTAACTCTAGCCCCAAGAGGATGTCTAGCCACTCATGGTGATGATGTTCCAACCCTCAAGGGCTAATTCTATGGTTGAATTCTGCTCCTTGTTGATGAAGAGTCTCCAATGGTGTCTCTAGCCTCCTCCTCCTCTAAGCTTCCTCTCCAAGAGATGATATGAAATTAAAATTGGCTCTCTCCTTTTAAAAGAAATCCTTATCCTTATATAGGTAGGTGATGAGCACTAAAAAGTGCGTATTTAAACCCCTTAAGCTTAGGCATTCTAGTACCTTTATCTATCTTACTTTACCGTTTTAGATTAATTTCGTATTATTTCCATTTTCAGGCACTTATCTCAAAAATAAGCTAACTCAGCCAAATAAGAGCTTAATTGAAACAATTCTGAGATTAAACAAAGAAAGGATCAAAGTGGACAAAGAAAGAAGCAAAATGAAGCAAAGCAGCAAGTTCGATCGATCCAAGTCCAAGGTTCGATCGATCGAACATTGATCGATCTTAGCACTTCAAGATAGATCCAAGCCTTGACCCAAAGCACTTAAGTCCAAAAGTTTGATCGATCCAACATCATTCTTCGATCGATCGAACACCTTTGTCCTTATCCAAATGATTGATCCTTTCCACAACTGTACCACCCATCAACCACTTTTGTCCTTTTCCCATAAATATCTCCCATAAATATCTCGGATTTGTCTTTTTCCAAAAAGCTCAGCCAGTTGGATCGGTCTAGCCTAAGTTCGATCGATCTCACTTACTTTCGATCGATCTCACTTACTTTAGTTAATTATACTATAGTTAGTTGATCAGAGAGAGAGGAATCTTAGGGCTTTGACTTCACCACAACCATATACTATAGTTAATTATACTAACTCTGGGAATTTAATAATGATATTTTTCCAAATGAATTGAACTCAATAACATTCATTCAATTCGGGTTTTAAAGAAAGATGTTTTACAAATTTAGCTAACTATAACCTATTTGCGGTTAGCGTGGACTATCCGCCTACCTACTCTACCTGCTTTAACTACCTTGCGAATGAACCACCTTTCCTAAGTATAGATTATGAAAACGTTCTTTTGTAAAAAAACATTAAAGTACCATTATATGACCTCTAGTCTTATAGCCGGTAGGGCTCCGCCAGATACCGTCTAATAAGGTAGATTGAGAATAGTAAACAGACTATTACATCTAGATAAGGTAGTAACAGTTTATAAGCTATTAAAGCATGAAAACCACTTGAGTTGTCTCAAGTGCTCATAGTCATATAATCAAGAAAATACATATATTAATATTAATCCCAAAGTTAAAACAATCAAACCATAATAATTAGATTGGGTTACATCAGTGCCCTAAGAAAGGGTTTAACTACTCATGACGAGACTGGATAGCATCTGTGTTGAGTTCATCTCCATTGTCATAGACTACACTTCTCTTCTCAGGATCTGCACTTTTAAGGTTGTAGGAACCCTAAAAGCCACCACACCTTCAGCCTTTTGAATAACACCGTAAAAGAGATTGAAATTTTGGGCCTCTTCTATCAAGGCTTACGCCTTCTTTTATAGAAGAAAATACGTATTTGGTGGGCTTTTAGGTCTTCTGGCCGAACTAGAATGAGATATGGCTGATAAAGATAGTAATCCCGCAGTTTTTAATCTGACATGTCATGGAAGGCTCGAGCTTCAGGAACGGATGCTCGAGTTTTAGGGTTCATGCTCGAGCATCAGGATCAATGCTCGAGCTTCTTTGGATAGATGCTCGAGCTTCAATAAATGGTGCTCGATTATCACATTGACACTTAGCCAATTTTCTTCAACTATTTTCCGAAGCGTCTTTTTCTTCAACACTTAGAATATTTTTGAGGTTGAACTCCTTTAACATTGCTCGATCCAAGCTTCATAGGCTCGAGCACTAGGTACAAGGCTCGAGCATCTGGGGCTCAATGCTCGAGCATCAGTAGATGATGCTCGATCCTTTGTGGATGGTGCTCGATCGTGGAGGTAAGGCACGAGATCTGGGAGCATAGCATTTTCATTAAATTAACTCTTTTTATTTCCGACGCCTCATGCTCGAGCTTCAGGGTCAAGGCTTGAGCACCCTTTATTAAGGCTCGAGCACCCTGAAGTAAGGCTCGAGCATCCTGAAGTAAGGCTCGAGCATCAAGGTACTGATGCTCGAGCATTTGGGCCTTGTTGACTTTTCTTCTCTTCTTTGTTGTGATGCTCGAGCCTCAACACTTGGGCTCGAGCTCTAAGGCTTGAATTGCTTCAAACTTCACCATTTCAGCTCTCGGTTTGCTCTAAATGACCGGCAACGACCCTATAAGCTTCGATATCATCGTAAAGTCTCGGTTTTAACCATTTATTTGGGAAAGTACCTACAAACACAAAGTAAACATAAATTAGTCTATTTATGGATAGAAGTATCATTTTAGGCCCTAACATGTATGTACTTAGGGGCTCGAATATGCATATATTCAGCGTTCATCACACCCCTAAACTTACATATTACTAGTCCCTTAGCAATACAGAACTAAAAAGCTGCTTTCGTGGGAATCACGGTTACATTTAGCCTATGCAACAAGCCTTTAAACCCCTAGGTTACCCCTAGTAGACAAGGGTTTCAGTGAAGATACCCACAAACTTCTCAAATTAATGCCTTAAATGCATATTAAGCTTATTCAAGCCTGTTTTTAGATCATATCATCCCTGCAGCTCTTTAATCAGTCAAATACAGCAAGTATACCAATCATGTAATCAGAAAATCTTTCAACTTCCAATCTCAATTAAGCAACCATAGTCCCCACATATTAGTTCAATCATTTATTTAACAATTTTAATCTCTAAAACACTTAAAAATAATCATACAATTCATCATGTGGCTTACTGTCCATACTTGCTTTTATTCTTTATCATTCCTCAATTCACAAGCAAACTTTTCAAATTCCAACTCCCAAGGCATTTTTTTTTTCTTTTTCTGTGGTATGCATTGTTTCAAAAAGGATACTGTGCAATGTTCAAGTTTATTAAGGTTTCTAAATCACCCTTGTAGCGAACTTTCAGCCAATGACTTCCAGACCAGATGGTCTTAGGGCATTAAGTGTTAAAACACCCCTAAGGACTTAATTGTTCAAGTAATCTAGGCAGCCTAAACCCCTTATGTAACAAGCTTTCGGCCAATGACTCCCAGACCAGATGATCTTAGGGCATTAGGTGTCAGAACACACCCCTAAGGACTTAATCACTCAAGCAATCTAAGTACAAACCTGAACTTGATCATTCTCTACTTTTTTTTTTTTTTTCATTTTTCATTCACATTGGTGAAGAATTTGTTTTTCTTTATTGCATACATACCAATTTTTCTCTTTTTTTTTTTTTCTTTCTTTTATGCCTCAGTCATCAAAACTATCAAATTTACCTGATCTTCTCAGTCTAAATCAAAATAAAACAAGACTTCCAATTTCTACCCCACGGACTTCATGTAAGTGTGACATTGTGCAAAGTGTAGCATCTCAGAGATCAGCATCATTAAACAACAATTATCCTAACATAGTGAATCACAGGCCACCAACTGATTTTAAAAATTTTCAAGTAATCCTTTCATAGTAATTTAGCATACAAACCATTTCTAACCAACTTCAGACTGCAAACAGAGTATAGAACCATCAACAGACTCAAGCACATGCTTCTATCATCAAATAACAAATCATATCCTTGTGTAAGTAGATTAAAAATTTAAAAATTTCTCAAGCCCAAGCCAACCTTACCCCCAAACTTAATATGCATATTGTCCTCAATGTGTGAGAACAAAAGTGAGTGAGAAAGATATTACCATACAAGTAGACTAGCAAAGATATGACAATATACTGCACAGAAGGGTAAAAATGAGTGTTTAGCATCGTTTCCTTCAACATAGTGGTTCTTCTCAAAACCACCCCCAAACTTAATTTGTTGTATCTGGTAAAATCAATAAACTCCAACACACATCAGAGTATCAAGTATATGGAGTAAGCATAGAGAAATATAAATACAAGGATAATATAACCAAAAAACATGTATAAATATCAGAAATCAGTACAATAGTTTTAAAAGAAAGACTTAGGGCAGAAATACATCATATGGAAATAAATACAGTAAAAAGATTGCCTTAGTCAACAAAAATATAGAAAAGTCCTAAAACTAATTCATAGGTGGTGGTGGTGGAACAGAAGAAGTGGATGGATTGGATGGAGTGCGACGAAGTAACTCCTCCAATATGCTCTGCTGCGCAGTTAACATCTGACGGAGCACTGTCTGACCGTCATACAGCTCGGCCTCCCTGGCCTGTAAAGCTCTAATCTCAGCCTGGGCTGCAGGAGCGAGTCTCCTCCTAACCTGAGGCCTAGAATTGGAGAGATACATATCCTCATCCGTAGCCTCATCATCGTCATCATCATCATCGTCCTCATCCACTGCTGCCATCACCACATCAACAAGATCTGTAGGAAGAATAGTAGGCAAGGGTGGATAAGGTGGAACATGCAACTCATAAGGCACCCCCTCTCATCGGCGTCCCTACACCGTCGATCCTTTCAGATATCATCGTCAATACCCCACTCCAGCTTCATCTCCTTGGGCATATGCCCAAATACATTGTTCCATTGCGTGAAACGGTACTGGGTGAAGACAGTAACATTAGCCTCATTCGGGCGTATTGGAACCCCTGCTATCTCCATCAGGCGTGTGACCAGCTCAGGAAAGTGAATATGATGAATAGGAGGGCGTCGGGCTTCTTCCATTTCCTCATATAGTCGACAAAGCTGTACCAAAACTAACTGGGGAATAAACACCCAGTAGCCGGCGTGGAATGCATAAGTCACATCCACCATCTCAATATATCGCACTATCTTGTGTCCGATAGGGTGAGCGTTGGCCACAAGGGCCGTATCCAAAAATCAGAAACGTCTCGGAAGCTGTGACTTCTGGATCATCTCTAAGGTGGAGGCATGTCATCCCTGGCCCAAAGCACGGAGCATTGCCTCCCGGGTCGTGCCCGGAGGAATCTGGCCTGAAGAGCGGCTAGGCACCTATGATGGCAACCCATAGCCTAAGCAATAGTGTGACAGCTCACTGTCAGCTATTTGCCCTCGACAGTGGCTATGTAATGGTCCTCCTCATCCTCCTCCTTATCTCCTGCATAGAACTGCAAGGAGCGGTAGAAAGCTCGCACCAGCCTGGGGTAGGAAATCTGCGCTGGTTGCCTTAAGAACCCAGAGAGCTGGCGAGCCTGCAGGGCCTCCACTGCCTAGAATGTATTGCGGTGCCTCTGAAAATCCTCTATAAAAAAATCTATCTCATTGCAGATCTTGCTATACCGCCATGAATCATCTAACACCATCGCCGGCATCCTAACAACTCTCTGCCTCGGCCGTGTCGGCATCGTTATAATCTAAGAATAATATCCAAGTAAAAATCCCAACTTTGTGCTCTAATGCTCGAGCCTGAGGTACTAATGCTCGAGCATGGGGCTAATGATGCTCGAGCATTATGACAATTTTTTGGATTTTTCAAATTTTTTTTTTTTTTTTTTTTTTATTCAAACCTAAACTAACCTAAAATCGAAATAAAGACTAAAATAAACCTAAAACTTAGAAAAGAAACTAACTAAATTAAAAACTTAAAATAACGAAATAAAAATCAAAATAAACTACAGTACAACATGCAAATGCTAAGTTTAACGTCGATAGCTTGACAAAAACCTGACCTCTCTAGTCCAAGTAAATAGGATCATGAACGACCTGGAGCTCCCATGGCAGCCCAAGGGGTGCTGCCATCTTCTCTCTCCTCTTTTGGTTCACTTTTCCTTGATGGAAAGTCTTCGGCCTTAACGTTTGTTGTTCCCCTTGCCGTGCTCTACCTTTCCCCCTTATTAGAATTCAGTTTTGACCATTTCTTGAGTTTGGTTTTGAGGTCAAGTTATGATTTTCATGGGGCTTCTTGCGGATTCTTGTTCACGGTGTTGTCCCCGACAAAACCTCTCGGTATCGTCGAATTTGGAGCACTTTTATTTTGGTGGGCCTTTGGAATTTTCATCTCAAATTGAGGTAGGGGATGTTCTAGGTTTAAATTCTTATTATATAGCATGCTTGTGATGCTTATACTACTTGTTTGAATGATTAAATATAAAATCTAGAGATTTTATTATTTATTTTTCTTGTACGGGATCTAATTTTCCTGGTTGCTCATGACTTGGTTTAAACATGTAGCATGATTTTATATTACCCCTTGATATGCTCATTGTCGTGTATTAAAATTGGAACATTTGAATAAGTATTAAAGATTTTATTTAATATTTATCTTAGGTGAAAGATTAATTCACATGGCCTTAACTAGCTTGAAATTAATATGTGTTAGCATATTATATTAGGCCTTAGTATGCTCTTCAACATAGTTGAATTTGAAAGTAATTGGAGGTGTTTTGAAAATTAGTAATTATTAATTAATTTGATTAATTAATTTGCCCCGAGTGTACTATTCACTCTATTTGAATTCCGACTTGATATTCTTGATCTACATGCCATATAGCTTCACATATATTTGATTTAGAATATTCGGTGAGGTTTTGAAACCTTTCATTTAATTAATTTCCTTGTTTAAGATTTAATTCTCATGGTGATATACAACTTGGAATTGAATTGTGGTATGCTAGAAAATTAAGCTTTGGTGTGGTTGTTCACATATATTAAATTGGGATTAATTGCATGAGAATTGCAACCTTTATTTTATATTTAACTTTAGTGAAAGTTTAATTTACATAGGTGTAACTTGCATGAAATAAGCTTGTAATGTAATATTACATTAGTCCTTGGCATGTTCACTAAGATATGTTAAATTGAGAGCATTTGGTTAAGTTTGAAAATCTAGAGATTTTAATTAAAAGAATTAATTAAAATCTATTTTGTGGTCCCCTTAGCTTAATTAAGGTTTTAACTTGATGTTTGTATTGGCCATGACTTGTTTACTAGTATATATTAATTTGGGACTATTTGAAGTTGTTTTAGGACCTTGGGATTTAAATTAGCATGATTTAATTAAAGTTTCACTTTGTTGTTCTAACAACCTAATTGAGTTTTAGAATGGATATAGGTGATGACCTTGCCATGTCCTTTAACATGTGTTAAATTGAGGTTAATTGGAATTGAATCAGAATCTATAGAATTTAATTGTGTTTATCTATTTAAATTCTATCAATTTGCTCCATGATCTAGTTGTATTTTATAAGTGGTTTCTATATTCAAATCATGGAATTAGACTTGTATATTCATTTAGTTATGTTTTGAACATTGGATAACATAGTTGCTATGTTTGTATTCATGAGAATATATGTTCCAATATTGAATTATATTGTTATAGCATGTAACGAATCGCACACTGAAAATTCGATATGTGATGTTATTATAGTGCGTAACGAATCACGCTCTGAAGATTCGACATTGTCATCCTATAGTAGTTGTGGATTTAGAGCATGTGTTGTGTGGTTACAACCTACTTGTGCATGAAGGTAGTTTCGTGTACTGTTTAATACGTATATAAGTTGTTAACTTATTTATTTTGGAGTCTTGGGACATTGTTACTGTGATATGGCTAAAGTTCGGCTTTAGTGCGGGAGGTATGAGTTCTCCCCAATTGAGATAGTGCGCACTAGGGTGGTCTTCCCAGCGGGTTAATGCCCGGAATAACCAATTTGTTCTTGGTTTAGTCCGAGACGTGATGTCCAAGTCTTCCACTATTTGTTTTTCGCATTCAATTCTAAGTTATCAATCATGTTTATATTGTGACTGTGGTTTGGCTATTGGCGATTTGATGTTGTTAAGTACATCCATACTAAATTGTTATATTTAGTTGATTTAGCATTTAGATTTCAAGTTGATAACTTTGAGAATCTGTATCTAGTTGCTTTGTGTAAGCATGTTTCTATCTGGTTGCTTTATGTAAGCATGTTTCTAACTAGCTACTTTGTGTAAGCATGTTATATCTTATTGCTATGTGTAGCATGCTCTTGTGTTGTTGAAATTGCATAAAGGATGTATTTTATGCTAGAAATGATCTTAGGTAGCAAGGATGCTCCCTGAGTCTCACCCTTGACATAGACGTTAGGTGGAATGAACCACAATAATTAAATCATGCAACTTGTAAAACTTTAGGTCGATGCATGCTCATTTCCTACGAGTAGCTTTATGTTACTTACCCCTACGATACTAGGGCATATTTTAGGTACGAAGACTTGGTTCGTGAAGTGGAGCATTCCTTGGATGTCGTGTAGCTTTCAAGTTTCCATTTCACGCAAATGTTAGCATGAAATGTCATTTTGTCGACTTATATGTTAAAATATGTATATTTGATTCCATGTATGTAATGTGTACTTAAGTACACTCCTTTCAATGTATTTGATATTTATGAGATGAGGCCGGAGGCCAATGACCATTATATTGTGTTCTATGTACTTTTTAACTTCGTGAAATATTGTGAAAATCTTGAAAAATCCCAAGTCATTGCTTCACCATGGTTGCATCGAGTGTGGGAATTCCATTTTTATTCTTTCATAGGGTCGTATTAATCATGTTTGAAGTGTGGCCAAGGGCCAAATGGTCATGTGATCCCGTTTTGTATTTTTGGATTTCGAGTTTTCATTCCAAGTTCCATTTTTACCTTTTTGCCCATTGGGGGGTCGGATTTTGTATCGGTGGTATTTTTAAGTCGTGGACCATTGTAGCACGTCCAAATAGGTAAGTTACGTTTGTGTGCATGATCGTTTCCGGGCAAAACCTTATCATTTGTGTTTTGAGCCTTTTGTGAATTCATTTCGCATTATTTTTTGCATATTCTGATCTAGGGGCATTATGGACCTTTCACGGTGGTTTTATTTTCTTCTTTCAACATGGTTGAATAGAAAACATGATTTTAGGGGGGGTTTCTTTTCCGTGTTTTTTCAGAAAATGTCGTCTTGGCATCGGAAATCACTTACGAAGTTCAGCTTTCAGTTTTATATATAGCAGCTTTTTCGACCCTCTGGACCAAATTTCTTGGGAGGGCATTTTGGGCATTTTACATTGCGTTTTTTTTTTAATTCTCTGTTCTGGTTTTCTTTTAAAAAAAAAATCACATAGCAGCTTTTGGGCTGTTGGCAGCCGTGTGTGCGCCCAGCGCGTGCTCGGCGTGCATGGGTATGCGCATGGGTGCGCATGGGGGGCTGTCATGGCCCCCTCGTCGGGCCGCCGCGACATCATTTCTTCTTTTGCGCGTTTCTCCTTCGTCCGGATTCCGATTCAAGTGAATTTTTTTTTGAACTTGACTAATTTTTCGCTGTCTTTCCAACGGTGTGCTCAGTTGCACCCTGTTCTTCTTGGATAATTACCAATTTACCCTTTTGCCTTAAGTGCTCGTTTTTCTTCGTCATGCCGTTTCTCCTTCATCCGGACTCCGAATCATGAGATTCTTGAGTCCATCTTGATTAGTTTTTTATTATCCTTCCAACGGTGTGCTCGGTGGCACCCGAATCTATAGTTTTCAAAAATGACTATTTTGCCCCTAGGGGCTTATTTGTCATATTTTGGATCTTTTGCTTCCGCATCAGTTCTTGTTGAGTTCCACGACCTCATGGAAGGTCACTTTGACTTCTTAGAGTCTTTTTTTCTATTTTTGCTTCCTCATTCGGATCCGTTATCGGATCATCCTTACGGTTCATCACAAGACATGCTAGCCTAAAAACCAGGGTCGTCACAGCCTTGGTGGGCAAAACTGTGGTTTTCTCTTAACTTTCATCTTCATCACTTTCCTCAGGAATTTCTTCTTCTCCATCTGAAAAGTGTCAGGTCAAATTTTTAGTATGTGGAAAGGTAACAGATTTCAATATGAAGAAAGATGGAAGGAAAAAGTTCAATAAAGGTACATTTTACCTGGAGATAGGGGTTTAAAAGAGGCTAAGATGATGTCACAGACGGCTTTAAAATTCCTTTTTTGAGTGGAAGAGATGTAATCTATCCACCATATGTCAAACTCATTTGTTAACCGAGGCTGGCTAGTGTGGCCTTGAAAGTTGAAAGCTGACCTTTCCACTTCATAAACCTTGTCAATTGCTGCAAATTTTGCAACATTTGTGAATCTCACCCGTTGATCAAAAAATCTATTTCGAGATGTATAGGGTGGTAAGGGAATGAGCTGGGTGAACCTCATTTGCCTAGCCAGATGGGCTGGATTGTTGAATTCCATACCACAAAAGCTATTCCTTAGATTAGGATTGGCCGTGCTATATTGAAGGTCTCAAGTATGTAAAAAGCTTGCCCAAATGCTTTTCCACTCTCTAGAATGTTTTTTGGTGGAAACCCCTGGGGAAGGAACTAACCATGATGGCATGCTACCAAGGAAAGTAAATGGATCGAAGAACTTGTTGTCTCCAGTTTCACATTGATTATAAAAATACTCAAAATTTTCAGTAAAACTGAAAGAGGAAAGGGCTGTTGTTGCCAAGGGATATCACAGAAGGGTTTTTCCAGTCTGCATGGCAAGAGGAGAAGTTCTGTCTTAGAAATATACCTTAAGCAATAATTGGAATAACCAGAAAGGGCCTTAAAATCTTGAGAATTTGGGAATAAGGAGTTTATTCAGACCTCTGCACAGATAGGAGAGCACGAGAGAAGCCAACGCCAACACTCCATTCCTGGCTAAGGATATGGCAACCTGAACAAAGTCCTTGGTGACTTGGACGGATGGAACGAACATTAAATGGCCAGAAAACCAATAGATCAGGAAAGCTATGTGCTCTTCCTTTTTGACTGGCCTAGTTTTCTTGTAATGCTTGATGAACAGAAGGTGGGAGGAAATGAATTTCTTACTGCCAGTGGTTTTTATAGGAAAAGGGAATTGGTCAACAAAGAGAATGGCACTATCATCATCTCTATGGGGTTTGAGGCCAATAATACAACAAACATCTCTTAGAGTAGGAGACATCATTCCACATTTCAGGTGGAGGGCATTCGTGGTTGTGGTCTAAAAGAAAAGGGCTGGAAAGAGGAGATTTGGATCAAGTGTGATGGAGGCCTTGCTAATCTGGATAATGTCAAAGATACCTTGTCTTTTCCACTATGAAGAAATCTTTTCATCTTTGGAAAGGCAACTCACCCAAGAAGTTCAAGAGGAGCGGTATGGTGGCCAATTCTTTATACTGAATGAGGGCTTTACCTTCTTTTATTTCTTTGAAATAAGAAGGAACTCTGAATCAAAGGGAAAAGGAGACGTACCAAAATGATAGAATTTTGCCAGCTCGAAAGGGGCCACACCTGTAAATGTTGGTCCAAGTCCAACTGAAGAATCTTCAAAAGACACCAAGGGTTTGAGATGAAGCCTAGCAAGGTTTAAGGATTTCAGAAGTAATTGGACTTGATGACTAGGGCTTCGGGTTTTTTTGACTTTGGCAGGAGCCATGGTTCGTGATTTCCATAAGAGTAAGGTTTGGTTAGAGAAGAAGAAAGAAGAAAAAAGAAAGAGGATTTGTGCGTAAGATGATAAGGATGGAATTATATGCACATATATATATAGGTAGGGAAGGAATAAGAAGAGAGGAACGGCTTTTAAGGTTGGTGGTTGGAAAATTCAAAATTCAAAAGGGAAGTAATGAGGATTAGGATGTTTTTGCCATAAATGGATAAGACTCCTATTGAGATAAGGAATAACTTCTGAAATTGGCGACAAGTGAGATTGACATAGAGGAAATCGAGGAGACAGTTGTGTGTTATGCTGAAACTCTTCATTTCAAGTGTGCAATCCAAGAACAATTTGTTAGGGAGTTGTTTGGAAAGTTTCAAAATTTAAAAAAAGTGATATGATTTTAAGAGACGATTGTTTATAAGCCTTAAATAAATGAGAATTTCTTTGGATATACAACACTTTTGAATTTGGCGGCACGTGATATTGATATGGAAGGAACCAAGGAGTTAGCCATTTGAAGTGATGGAAGTTGAAAAGCTGTTTTATAATTTAAGTGGGTCATGATGGCGAAATTCAAATCCCATGCCTTGTCATAAATTTGTTCCACACGACATGGAATTTGGGGGGTATATGTTTACTCCATAATTGTTTGCCCAATGGAAAGGCAATATGTGGTGAGTTCCAATAAACTTGCCATACTAGATTGGTACTTTGAATGTCCAACAGAGGAAGCATAGTATGGAATTATTGAAGATTGATTTTGTGTTGCCGACCAGTAAGAAGGAAGTATGTGGTGAGTTTCAATGGAACTTACCACGCTGGATCGCAACTCTTATGAATTATTGGAAGCTATGAAATATTACGTAGTAATTAAACAAGTGGGACAGTACAATCCTACTATATGGGGTTTTCTATTTTTATTAAAAGAAGAGAGTGAGTCCTATTAGAACTTGCCATCTTTAAAGCAAGGGCCCACATCTTCTTATATGGAATAAATTTTTTCCACACATGGCGAGTTCTACTAAGCTTACTATGGTGCTAACCTAGCACTACAACAAACGGGGCCTTTTGCGACCAAATTATTTTCGACCAAGCTTAAAAGGTCGTAAATACTACCTTATTTGCGACTAAATTGAATTGGTCGTAAAAGTTTACATATTAGCGACTAAAGTAAATATTTGTCGTAATTGGTTAAAACATTGACGACCAAAATTAATTATGGTCACAAAAGGATCACTTTTTTATGACCAAATTATATGGTTGTAAAAGGATCAAATTTTGGTCGCAATTTGGTAACATTTTAACGACCAAAAGAAATAATGGTCGCAAAAGGATCACTTTTTTACCACCAAATTTGTTGGTTGCCAAAATATTAAATTCTGGTCGTAATTGAGGAGAACATTGACGACTAAAATAAATTATAGTCACAAAAGGTGTAATTTTTTAGGACCAAATTTTTTGGTTGTTAAATGATCAATATTTGGTCGTAATTGGAGAGAACATTGACGACCAAAAGAAATAATGGTCACAAAATGGTTCTCTTTTTATGACCAAATATGATGGTTGCCAAAATATTAAATTCTGGTCGTAATTGAGGAATACATTGACGACTAAAATAAATTATAGTCGCAAAAGGTACCATTTTTTACAACCAAATTTTATGGTTGCCAAAAGATCAATATTTGGTCGTAATTGAGGAGAACATTGATGACTTAAAGAAATTTTGGTCGCAAAAAGGACCTTTGTTACAACCAAATTTTATGGTTGCAAAAAGATCATATTTTAGTCGCAATCGGGTAAGGTATTAATGACCAAATAATTTATGGTCGCAAAAGGACACATTTTTATCATCTTTTTTCTGATCTCCTTTCCTTCTATTTATTATCTTTTTTTTTTTCTTTGACCAATAGTTGGTTCAATATGGGGTTGATGGAATAATCCCATAGCATGACGTATGTATAATAGTAATAATTAGTGAAACAAAAATACTTGTATAAACCATCGAAGTAACCCCATCACCAGCGGTCCAAAGTAAAATAATATATCAACTAATTAAAAACCATGCAAAACTATCATTAATTTCAAGATAGACAAATTAGTCATTTATTGTTTCGAGCTTAATTAATTTTTAAAAATGCCAATATGAGAAAAAGATAAAGAAAAATAGCAATTTATAATTATCAAGTGTACTTTACTAGCTAATTCTCGATCTAAAATGACCTGTAACTTAAATATATATTTTTATTTAATAAAAATGTAAAAATATATATATTATGGAGTATATTTATAAAAGAATTGACTAAGGTGTTGTTTGATAAGACTGGAAATTAAGTATTGAAAATTTTAAGAGCGATATCTCATTTCTTGTCTACACCACAAACACTATATTTCTCTATTCTTAGCCATATTCTTCAAAAACCTCTTGTTGCAACCTTCAACTTCTTCTCTATTTTAGAGTAAACAGATATATCTCATTTCAACAATATATCATTTCGTAATTTATCTCGTTCTCAGTCACAACGATCTCTTTTCTTTAAAAAATGTATTATATATTTAAGAGAATTGACTAAGTAGTAGAGTTTGTGTTTCATACAATTTTTTATTATTTATATATAAATAAATATAGATTTTTGTTTAATTTTTTTAAGTACAAAAATTCTACATACATTTAATAATAGTGTATATATAGAGAGATAGAAATATTTAAGAGAATTTGTAAGAGGAATATGAATCCTTTTATATATATATATATATATATATATATATAGATATATATTTGCAAAGAATTATAGAAGAAAAAATTTGTAGATAGGAGTTAATGACACAGCCCATGAGTATAATGGTCACTTTGAAGCAAACGAGTTCAGGTCAGCAGACAGTCGAGATAAAGTTGCCGATCAAGTCTGTCAAAACCATATATCCTTTTGGACTAAATTAAATAATATTTTATTTTTAAAAAAAATATTTTTTTAAAGAATTCTACATGAACACGACTCCTTTATTAACTTAAATATATAAATAAATACAATACAAATTAAATAAAGATAGTACAAAACAAAATTCATGAAACCAAAATACTTTAGGCGATAAAATTATAGAAAAACCCAAATATAATATCCATATTGAATTTAATATGAAACAATAGAAACTTTCATAGTAATTGGGTTAAACATGTTACAGAGTAATCGAAACACAACAAATTAAACAAGTCTAATCGAGTTGAGGTCCAAAATATTCATAACACGATGAATTAAACTTATTGACATTAACACAACAAAAGTAAACCCAAACCCACTAATTTTGAGTCATTTAATATTTTAAAAATATATTTTAAATTAATAAAATAATTGAGATTGGTAAATTCTAATGACCAAATATGGTGTGTGTGTGTGTGTGTGTGTATGTGTGTGTATATATATATATCTATTATATCCAAGTGATGTAAGCGGAATCGATAAATTTGTTTACGAGGAACAAATTACTTTGAATTTACAAGGTGGGTGTTTTGAATCCACAAAACAAAGGATAATTTCAGAGAAATTTGATATTTGTAATGATAATTGAAATGAATGATCTGCTCTGCAGTACATGTATTTATAAATAAAAACCCTAACCGCATAAAGAAAATCCTAAAAACGTAAGAAAACTAGTAGCGCGTGCAAGGAAACTGCTCAAAAACAAACTTGCTCTGAATATTCTGTAAAAATAAGGAAAGAAACCTAATTACTAAAAACTACTACTAATAAAGAAAACAAATTGAATCCGTTTAGTCTTCAAACAAAAATCTCAAAATATTCAAAAATGAGAAAACATCATTCCCAAGCCCTAAACGATTGAATTTGGCCAAAAGGCGCCCTACCTTGGCAGCTATATCTGTGAGTTGGATCGTTTCTGATAAAACTGAGCTTTTTCTGGGTTAAAAATGCACACTTCAGGATCAGCACAAAAAATTGGTCAGTATGCCTGTTTGGCCCCTTGGCGGTCCAAACGAGCCATAAAGGCTTCAGCAATCAGTTATACATCACCAAGTTATAACAAGTTCTTCAAGTATCGATACATGTGTATATTCAAGTTATTTTCAACTTATAATTTTCCTCAAATGTTATTTATATTTATTTCACATAGTACACACATATATGCATTTATATATAATTAATCATGAAATCATTACATATGACACATTTTTTTTATACATTAACTTGGCATATGTTAATTATATAGAAAGCATATGGAAAATCTACAAAGGGAAGATCCGAATAATGTACAACTAAGGCATACACAACAATTCACTAAATGGTTTGAAGAACAAGTAAGTATTTGTTTAGGTTATGTGGAACCATTATGTGTAATATACATATAAATATATAAATTTTATTAATGAAACTAAGACTTAATTTTTTTTTATTTTATTTCTGTTAATAGATCCAACAACTCCATCAAAATGACCCATCCAAAGTGAGTGATGATTTGTATTCATTGGCATGTGGACCGGACGAACGAGTACAACGATACAATGGTTGCATTGTCAATGGAATTTGATTCCATAGCAAGGAACGGGATAATTATCGAAAAACTCAAAATAGTGGTGTCGTTGTGGAAGGAGAACACGAGTCAGAAAATATTGAATTCTATGCTGTCATAGTAGATGTCATAGAGTTAGAATATTGTATGGGGAGACGGGTTTTTCTTTTCAAGTGTAATTGGTGGAATATTGGCAAAAAGAATGGAATGCGCAAAGATTCTCATTTGATCACTAGTGTTAATGTCTCTCAGAAATGGTATGAGAATGGCCCTTTTGTTCTTGCATCCCAGGTTCGGCAAGTTTTTTATGTAAGTGATACTAAATTATGTGGACAATGGCAAGTAGTGCAGAAAATCCAACCACGAAAATTGTTTGATGTTGCCGATGTGGAAGATGAAAGTGAAGTTATGAAAAGTGATACTCTTGATGCCTATCAAGAATATGAACAATGTGAAGTTGATCGGGTTATCCCAAATGTGGAGGATGTGGATATGTTGCCTTTGAATAGGGATTTCATGTTGTCAGACAATATTAATGTTGATATTGTTCATGGTAACATGACATTAGATGAATGAGATGATAATTTTTTTGATGATGACACTGAAGAAGAAGAAGATATATCTATCCATTGCAGTACAGATGAGGAAGTAACAATGCTTAGTGATGATGACACTTATGCAGATGATATAATGTAACCTTCATCCACGGTTGGTGAATCAAAGATGAAGCCTTTTCTATAGCTATTTCTATTGCATGTTTGGGATCTTCTCTATATCTTTAGTCTTACTTTATTAGACATGTTAGCCATTGTCAGTGCTTAATGTTTACTACTAGTTCATCTTTTATTTTTGGTCTTTATTGGAAATAGGTTTCTCTATCTTTGTTTTGTAATGGAGAGGGAGGTATGTCTCCTCTTTTTGTAATTTCATTTTTCATATATAAAATCATTCTTTTCATGAAAAAAAAAAAAATGTTATCTTAATTCATCCTATACCTTGGTAAGCTTCTGTTTCATGAGTTAATGTTTAAATGTACTGCAACTTTAATTTTTCTTTTCATATTATGCAGATTTTCTGAATATATGGCTCCAGGTCGTAGATCACTGAAAGTTGTCACATGTTCTTCTCCGGATCCCATTCCACCTACCGCAAGTCCAAATGTTGTTGCTCTCTCCACTGACTCTCCTTCGGAACCCATTTCACTTACCACGAGTCCAAATCTTGTGGCTCCATCCACCGACTCTCATTCTGATTTGGGTAACATCACAGCTTTTAATATAATTAGTAAATTATAAGTATTTATGCATAAGTCGAGTTGAGTTGAGTTATGGTTTATTCCACTACTGTATTACCTTTAGTATTACATTTATGCTTGTCTTTTCTAATTCTTAGTTACCTAGTTGATTAAATTAAGAGCTTCTAACACTAGTTTTTTCTATAGTTTCTCCAATGTTTGTAAAGCGTCAAGGAAAATCAAAGAACTGTTCACTGAATACCTACCGGAGTAAGAAGAATTCAGTCTTAATAGAAATTGAGATTCTAGTAGAAATGTGGAAGCCTGTCAATGGTTGGAGCAAAGAGTGGATAACTGAATTGGGAATCCAGGTTCGGCAACATGTGCCATATCATAAGAATTGGAAACATATACCGTAAGCTAAGAAAGAGTTAATTTATAAAATTATAAAGGTACATAGTTTGTTTAATTCTTATTACTTAAATTTATGAAAGACTATTGCATTAGAACTTATATGTTAAATAATAGGTGGGCTATTTTTTCAGGGTAAATTCAAAATGAGGTATGAGGATACCCATATCATGAGATGTATTGATAAGAACTTGAAAAATAATTGAAGGATTACAGATGCAGGCTACATAAACATTTTCTCAAGTTTTCCCCGGAGGAGGTGCACTCTCATCCTTATAAATCTGTCACTCAAGAAAACTGGGATCTTATATGCAATGGGTTTATGTCTGAACAATTTAAGATGAGTTCAGTTGTTTTACATGCCTATATTTTGGTATTTTCTGTATCGTAATTGAGTTTAACCCCTGATAATAGAGCTAGTTGGTAAACATTGCCAAAAATACATAATTATTCCATCCTCACTTAATTGTTACACAAATTCTAATAACATTCCACACTACTAGATGCTCTGGTTTTTAATTGCATTTGCACATTATTTACTATTGTGGTAAGTGTATTCAGTTTTGTTGGAAAGTAAATCAAGTATTGTGCTCCATAATATTAGATTAAAAAACTAGAATGTATAAGTTCTGACAACACCTAAGTATGCTTAACATGTTTAAGTTCTGATAACCCTAAGTATGCTTAACATAGTATAATGCTCTCTCTTTTTTTTCTTTTTCTTTTTTCATTTTTTCAGATAGCCACATGCTGTTTTTTTTTAATAGTCTAGCTTAGTATTGTGCTACTATATATATGTGTGATGAACAAAATTTAAACATTTTGAATGCAGTGAGCAAGTAAGACAAACAAAAAGAATAGGGAAAAGAACAAAGTCCCGCATCGTGGTGGATTGAAATCATTGGTTCGATGTCGTAAGGAGCTGGTATCATTCATAATTTCGTTGAATGCATGACAATTCTTTTATAAGTCTAGTTAATAAATTAATAAAAAAATTTTTTATTATTTGTAATTATATAGCGGGATGCCGAGACACAACAACTTCCTGGCAGGATCAAACTCTATGAGAAGACACATTTTCATCCGGATAAAGGTTGGAGTTGTCCGCGTGCTAAAGAGCTTTAGGAGTCATGTAGTTTGTAAGAGTTAATTACTTTATTACTTTATGCAGGTTGGACCGGAATATAGGTAGGAAGCTCTTTTTGATCCGCCATATTCATAGGGAACTTTTGATCGCAAGACAGTGCCTTCAATTGCTTCATCACCATGTTTTGCTGCTCTAATCAAGCATGTTAGTGATAATGCAATTGACATGCCATGGGTATTTGTAATGGAGTTGTTTCGGATATAATTAATAGTCTTATTTTGTTATATATTTGCTTTAGATATATGTAATATTTGTATATAGGTAGGACTTGTAGTGTATATATATATATGTTAGGAATATGGCATGATAGTTTTTGTTAAATGGCAGGATAGTTTTTTGTTAAATGTCCATTTTTTTTTACTCTTGTTATGGACTTTGTTTGGGCATTTATATATATAATGGTGCATAGGCGGCTTTTACTGTTCAACTGTTACAACTATATATTTAGGGATGTTCTTAAATTATAATTGTTACAATTATATATTAAAGATGTAAAACATAAATGTACTTTTCAAACAATGTGTAATTTTGCGACAATATTTATGATTTAAAAAATAATTCTTTTGTGACTAAAAAAAAATTCGTAACAAAAAAAGAAGATAGTTGTAAAAAAACAAAAAATTAACAAAAAAAAAAAAAAAAAAAAAAAAAAAAAAAAAAAATGAAGTCATAAAAGACAAACCCAACCACAGATCAAGATATATTCTTATACAAAACTATTAAGTTACTGAACTTGCGCAATCTTTAGTGCTCTTAAAAATAAACTATTAATGAGTATTGAATTGAAAAAAAAAATTATACTCTATGATAAGCTTTAGTTAGTATTGTTGAGCTTTTCCGTGATGGCCTTATACATTTTAGCCATTTTGTTGCATTGCTCTACAGGTTTGGCAGCCTCTCTTTTAGCATCTGAAGCCTCTCATTAGCCTTTTCAATCTCTAACTCTAAAAAAGTATTTTTCTCCATAGCATCCCTCTTAAGAGCTTCAATTTCGGACTTTAATATAACATTTCTCTTGTTAGCCACCAACACTTGCTCACGTAGGCTAGAATTAGAGGATGGAGCTATCACGCCATGTCCGAGGCCACCCACATAAGTTGATGTCGTACTAAGAACTTCATCTACAATATCATCCTCGGTCATTGGAGAATCATTGTCTCTAACTGATTGAGATTCTTGAAGTTTTGCAACCATGGTATCCTATAATTCAAATAATGGTAAATTTTGTTAAAGCAAAAGATTGATACATGAAAGGATAGAAAATAAATAAATAAATGGTTTCTTTACAGACAGAAAATATAAACAACCATCCGTTATGTCGTTCAACTGTTTTAGTTGACAGGACATGCATCCATGTAGGAGTTAACTGTTTTAGTTAATCCATTCCGTATGTATGAAGGGGTAGGACTTAGTTTTTTGATCTAATCCATCCCTGATATGTCATCGTCCCATACCGGTACATATAATGCAAATGATCCACAAATGATGCAACATTTTATTCAGTACATCAAACATATCCATATAATCCAAATAGACAATAAAGAGAATCTAAACAGTTTATCATCTATAAACCAAAATCCATCCACGTAACTAACAAGACAAAGTTTAATAGTTCACCAAATTAATTATCCAGCATCCATCCAAGTAATTGACAAAAAATATATATAATTAATTCTTCAATTAATTCTAGGCCAACACCCAATTAGATTGACAGAACCTAAGTACTAGTTCAGCAATCTAAGTCCAAACCCTAATCCCAATAATTGCAGTGTAGTGCTTAATATTTCAGCAATTAAAATCCCAAGCTTAATTCCACATATCGTAGTACAGAATCAATATTTCCAACAATTAACATCCAAGGTATGCATAGATCAAACATGATATATAATGACCCTAGCATGCAACCAAAAATCAGATTTATGAATATATATATATAATCCGTTAAATTGCTAAAATTAAATTAGGCAATTAAACTCCTTCCATCCGTTAACAGCCGACACTGCTGTAAACTTTCCTACTGTTAAATCCAAGAGTACAAGACATTAATTTATTTAGTGTGGCTCTAGTATAGCCTAATATCATGTTTAAAGTCCATGCTTCAATCCGTAAAATTTTTAAAACAAGATTTAGCAATTTAGTCCTTCCTTACCGTTAGCATCTTAGAAAGTTCAATTATACTGTTTGTTCTATTAATTTAGAGGTCAACTTTAATCAATTTAAGATCTTAATAACACCCAAAATCAACTTCCTAATTCCTCTGTGAAATCTCAGAACCATTAGAACAGTTTCCATGCTCAAACAGTAACCACAGTTCGTAAAAAAAAAAAATAGCAGAATGTCCAATTTGAAGAGAGCCTGTTCCAAAAACTTTTGGAGCAGGCTCAAAGTGTTTGGAGCTGCCTCCAAAAAGGGGGGAGCCGCCTCCAAACTTCTGGAGCCGGCTCTCTCCTTCTTTGAGCCCACTGTTCCGCTTCCTTCTTCGTTTCCAATGATCTGCTTCGACCCCGGCCACTTCCACTCCTTCTGTTTGTTTTTAGAACTCTTCCTAAGAGTCCTAAGTATGTCCAGAATCATCCCACCCCTTACTTAAGTCAGTTTGTTTTAAATCAAAACCCTAGAACTTTCACCGATTAACCATGCTTAGGAAGAATAAACACTGTAACCAAACCATACTTGCATGAACTATAACAAAGTTAATTCACGCATACAAAATAATTGATTTAACATATAATAAGCATGTAAGGTTCAATTTAAAAATTAATTTAGAAACCCTAGAGATTATCTAAGGATGCACAGAACACAGGCCAACGGGAGAGAGAAAGAACAGAACTTGCCTGTGATTTCAATTATGAAATCTCGAGTCCACTGTTCCGGCAACATGAACCACTGTAAAGCCTCCTAGTGCTCTGGAATAATCCACCAAAATCCCACCTTGGTCCCCTCTGTTCTTCTCTTGCCAACCCTTACGGTGTTTTGTTCCTTCTACCCTCTGTTTTTACAGAATTAACTTCACGTTTTTGTGCTATGAGTTATGAGCGTAAACCCTAGGCTACAGCATAATGGTTGTATTTATAAACTTAATACAAAAACCTTAATCCTTGTAATATTAGAGACAGAGCCCTAATGCTACCCCAAGTCGGCCCATAAAGCAACCAAGATTTATCCATGTTGGTTAAACACACTGTCTTCCTAGAGACCCTAGTAAACTAACGTAATAACCAAAACCTCATTTAACTTATTGATACTAAAATTAATAATTACTAAATTAATTCATTTAAACATACAAGCCAATTAAATAACAATTTGTCAATTAAATCAATTAAAAATACAAGTAAAAACAATCTATTTAAATCAACCAATAAAATAAAAACAAACAATTAAATAGAACAAAATCAAACAATTAATTAAAAAAAAATCAAACAATTAATTAAAATAAACCACTACTCAAATAACCAATTTGACACATAAGCACTTAGCCACAAAATCAAATTAAAATTTCACACAAAATAAAATTCAAATTCCAATCTTATCCTTTGGAAAACTAGGGGTATTACAATGCTCCCAGATACAAGCCTAAACTGTCGACGATGCTCCCAGATACGAGCCTAAACTGTCGATGATATTCCCTGACACGAGAATAAACTGTCAACTTGAAAAAAATGACACTCCTTGACACGAGTTTAAAATGTCTACCTAAAAAAAAAAAAAAAAAAGAATCAAGAACTCCTTGATACGAGTTTAAACTGTCTCCTAAAAAAAAAAAAATGACACTCCTTGACACGAGTTTAAACTGTCTACCTAAAAAAAAAAATCAAGAACTTCTTGATACGAATTTAAACTGTCTCTCAAACAACAAAAAAGATGACACTCCTTGACAAGAGTTTAAACTATTTACCTGGAAAAAAAATATATCAAGAACTCCTTGACACGAGGTTAAACTGTCTTCCAAAAAAAAAAATGACACTTCTTGACACAAGTTTAAACTGTCTACCTAAAAAAAAAATATCAAGAACTCCTTGATACGAGGTTAAACTGTCGCCCAAAAAAAAAAAAAAAAAAAAAAAAAAAAATGACACTCCTTGACACGAGTTTAAACTGTCTACCTGAAAGAAAAAATATCAAGAACTCCTTGATACGAGGTGAAACTGTCTCCCAAAAAAAAAACTACACTCCTTGGCACGAGTATAAATTGTCCACCTGAAGAAAAAAAAAAATCAAGAACTCTTTGACATGAGTATAAACTGTCTACCAAAAAAAATAAAATAAAAAATAAAAAAATTGTGAACTACATGATGACTTGATCCCTGTTTAGGGTATGTAGGCATCTAGGAAGTTTGTTCCAAGTTCAGTCAACCTAAAAAAAAGGGCAAAGTGTGTTCATCGCATGATATCAAAAGTGATTAGTCACACCCTGTCAACTTGGCACGCCACCAAAGTGTAGCTGCAAAAAGAATTTTGGTTTGTTGTCGTAGTTGTAGCTACAAAAGAAATTTTGATTCGGCAAAGTGTAGTTGCGAAGAAATAAATTGATTCGTCGTCAAACTGTAGCTGCCTAGAAAAATTTTGCTCACCGCCGAGGTATTGCTGAGAGAGAAATTTTGCTTGATGCCAAGGCGTCGCTGAAGAATTCGGTTCATCACCACGATGTTGTTGTAAAACTCACCACTGAAGTGTCGTTGAAAGAAAAAAAAATCTGCTCGCCGCCGAGGTGTTGCTGAAAGAAAATTTTGGCTTTCCGTCAAGGTATTGCTAAAAAAATATTTGCTCGCTGTCAAGGTGTTGCTGAAAGAGAAATTTGGCTTTCCGTTGAGGTGTCATTGAAGAAATAGTTCACGGTGTCGCCAAGATATTGCTGAAGTAAAAACAAATCACCACACGGAGGCATAGGCATGCAAGCTTTGTCTGTCACATCCTTACAGCATCTGCAACAGATCTCTATCTTCGAGACAAATATGCACAGCACACTTGTGTAACTCGGTAACTTCATGTCAAGTGGCTATTGGTTGAGTCAAATCTTTTGGTGGAGCTTCGGCTTGAAATCATCATCAAATTTGGCGATGGTTAACAATGCTGGTGGCATGACCTCTCGGAGTATGGTCTCGCTCTATCAATGGCTGCTGGATGATCCATAGCTAATGAAGATGCTCTGGCGGCGGGTGTTGACAACGTTATCTGAACTAGTGGTAAAACCTCTCTCCATCTACATCTATCGTTGCTCTCTGGGCTGATTCATGGCTACTGACGACACTACCTATGCTGGTGGCATGACCTCTCGGAGTCCGATCTCGCTCTATCAATGGCTGCTGGATGATACATGGCTGATGAAGACGTTCTAGCGGCGGGTGTTGATAACGTTGTCTGAGCTAGTGGTAAAACCTCTCTCTATCTACAGCACAGACAATCTGGCGGCGGGTGTTGACGAAATCATCTACATCTGTCGTTGCTCTCTGGGCTGATTCATGGCTGCTGACGACACTGTCTGTGCTGGTGGCATGACCTGTCAGAGTCTGTTCTTTTCCAAAACGGTGATAGTATAGGGCTTGAAACTCTTGAAATACACCATTGTTGACTAGCAGCCCCTGAAAAAAAAAAGGGGGGGGGGGGGGGGGCGGGGGGGGGGGGGGGGATTGGCATGCATGGACGATTTTTGTTCCAAAGGAACAATGGGTCCTTACGAACTAGTTACATTCCAAAAGAACAAAGGGTCCTTGCGGACTAGATGCGTTCTAAAGGAACAAAGGGTCCTTGTGGACTAGTCGAGTTCCAAAGCAACAAAGGGTCCTTGCAGACTAGTGGCGTTCCAAATGAACAAAGGGTCCTTGCAGACTAGATACGTTCCAAAGGAACAAAGGGTCCTTGCAGACTAGTGGCGTTCCAAATAAACAAAGGGTCCTTACGGACTAGTTACATTTCAAAGAAACAAAGGGCCCTTGCGGACTAGGCGTGAAAAAAAAAAAAAATGCTTACAATTTATACTCAAAGAAATTTAGAGGACCAAAAAAAATAATAATAATAAAAATAAAAAATTCCTCCAGGAAGCGTAGAGGATGAAAGGAGGGAAAACAAAAGTGAAAAGGAGAAAAATTACGTGAAAAAAAAAAAAAAAGAGAGAGAGAGAAAAAGGAAAGAAAAAAAAAACAGAGAAGAAAAAAGTTTTTGCGTGAAAAAAAAAAAAAAAAAAAAAGCGAGAGAGAGAGAGAAGGAAAAATTGTGTGAAAAAAAAAAAGAAAAAAAAAATTGCGTGAAAAAAAAAAGGAGAGAAAAAGGAAAGAAAAAAAAAAAGAGAGAGAGAAGGAAATTTTTTTTGCGTGAAAAAAAAAAAAAAAAAAAAAAAAAAAAAGGAAAGAAAAAAATAGTGAAAGAAAAAGAGAAACAAAAAAAAAAGGAAAAAAAAAATGAAAAAAAAAAGGAAGAAAAAAAAATATTCTCTTCCAACAAGAGTGGAGAGAGAGAGAGAGAAAAAAAAAGTGAAAAAAAAAAAAAAAGGAAAGAAAAAAAAGGGAAGAAAAAAAAAATTCTCTTCCAACAAGCGTGGAGCGAGAGAGAGAGAGACAAAAAAAAAAAAAAAAAAAAATCCTCCAAGAAGCGTGGAGGAGAGAAAAAAAATTTAGTTCTGCAACAAGCGTGGAGAAGAAGAAAAAATAATAATAATAATAAATTTAGTTCTCCAGCAAGTGTGGAGAAGGAAAAAAAAAATTTGGCGTTCTCCGACAAGCGTGGAGAAGAAGAAAATATATATATATATATATATATATATATATATATATATATATATATTGGTGTTCTCCATCAAGCATGAAAAAAAAAAAAAAAAAAAGAAGAAGAAGAAGAAGAAGAAGAAAGAAAGAAAGAAAGAAAGTCATACCAATTATTTGTTCTAGTAGATGCCGCAATCCAACACAATCTTCAGAGGCTATAATCTTACAAGTCCTTCAGAGCCAATTGAAATTGATGTCAAACCCTATGACTTGGGTGGTATATATAGGCAAGGGATTTGTATAAATTGGAAAGTAAAAAATCCAATAAAAATAAAATAAAAATAAAAGGAAAGTTGGATACTTCAAGTCCCACTTGAAAAAGGAGACAAGTCCTGTTAAGCGTGGGACTCGAAGTGGGGGCAATTTGTAGACATTAAAATTTTAGTGGGCTTTAATTTTGACAAATGGACCCATTAAATATGGGCCTAATGTTTAATTAAGTTATTTAATTGGACCAAGCCTGGTCTACTTAAATTATTTAATTAGCCTAGCCCAGATGATTAAATGGAAAGATAATTATTCCTAATAAAATATATTTGGAATAATTATCTTTAAGGATAATTATCATAATATAACCGGCCCGGCCCAGTTATGATATTTTCCTTATCAGAAATGACACGTGTCATCATCCTATGAATCCAAGAAGCCTATAAATAGAGGCTTGGGGAAAGGAGAAGGGGGACAGAAATCCAAAGTCCAGAAATTCAGAAATTCAAGGGACACAAATTCAGAGTCCAGAAATCCAGAGATTCAGAAATCCAGAAGATCCTGAGGGCAAACCTAAAAGCGAAGAACACCAAACACATCCAAAGTCATGCCGTTCTGCACCAAATTCAACAAATCCTCTTTGAAGACGAAGAACAACAAGCACATCCAAAGACGTGCCGTTCTTCCTCAAATTCAACAAAGGACACAAATTCAGAAGTCCAGAAATTCAGACACAAAGTCAGAATTCAGAAGTCCAGAAATTCAGACACAAATTCAGAATTCAGAAGTCCAGAAATCCAGAGACTCAGAAGACACAAATTCAGAATCCAAACCCAAAAGCGAAAAACATCAAGCACATCCAACGACGTGTCGTTCTTCATCAAATTCCACGGTGATCAACAATAAGCACATCCAACGACGTGCCGTTCTTCATCAAATTCCACGGTGATTCAAGAATAAGCTCGTGCAGCCCTTGGATCCAACCAACCAAAAAAAGGAGATCGAATCAGAGGACTGTCTTATTTGTAAAGAACATTATTACAGAGGATTGTACTCAAATTTTTCAAATTAATAAATTACTATTTGCTCCATATTTTGTTTTATTTGCATACTTACAAAATTTGTGTGTACAGTGGCAAAGGAATCATTTGGGTAAAGCCTATTTGCCTTGCTAGTTGAGCTGGGTTGTAGAACTCAACGCCATAGAAACTATTCTTCAAAGTAGGTTGAGCAGTGCTGTAATGGAGGTCACGAGTAATAAGGAAGTTGGCCCAAATATTTTTCCAATCTTCAGAATGTTTCTTGGTGGACACTCCGGGAGATGGAACCAACTATGATGGCATGCGACCAATGGCAGTGAATGGATCAAAGAACTCATCGTTTCCAGTCTCACATTAATTGTAGAAATATTCAAAGTTTTCGGCAAAGCTGAAAAGAAAGGGATCTACGGTTGCCAAAGAATGGCACAGAAGGGATTTTCCAGTTGGAGTGACTAGGGGTGAAGTTCTGTTTTGAAAGTACACTTTAAGCCACATTTGGAACAACTAGAAGGGGCTTTGGAACCTTGAAAACTTGGAAGTAAGGAGATCATGAAGACCTCTGTATAAATGAGAAAGTACAAGGGGAGCTAATGCTAAGTCTCCATTTCTGGCTAGGGAAACCGCCACTTGAACAAAGTCTTTTATGACTTGGCCAGATGGAACGCATATCAAGTGGCCAGAAAGCCAACAAATCAGGAAAGCAATGTGCTCATCTTCTAGAACTGGGCCAGTTTGCTTACAGTGTTTAATAAAAGGGAGATGGGAAGAGATAAACTTCTTACTTCCAGTGGTCTTGGTTGGAAAGAGGAATTGTTCAACAAAGAGGGTGGCACTTATGTCATCTCCATGAGGCTTAAGACTTGTGATGCAACAAATATCTCTCAAAGTGGGGGACATCATTCCACATTTAAGATGCAGATAATTGGTGGTTGAAGACCAAAATAAAAGGGCTAGAAAGAGGAGGGTCGGATCAAGTGGTATGGAGGACTTACTGATTTGGATAATGTCATAGATGCCCTGTTTCTTCCACTATGAAGAAATTTTCTCGTCTTTGGAAAGACGACTCACCCATGAAGACCAGGATGAACGATATATTGGCCAGTTTCTTATGCTAAATAAGGGCTTTACCTTTTCCCCTTTCTTTAAAATAGGAGGGAATTCTGAATCGAAAGGAAGTGGAGACTTACTAGAAGGGTAGAATTCGGCTAATTCAGAGGGGGCCACGTTGGCAAAGGCTGGACCCAATCCAACTGAAGAGTCTTTGAAGTGAATCAGAGTTTCAAGATGAAGTCTAGCAGGGTTTAGAGACTTCAAGAGTACTTGAACTTAGTGACTGTGGCTTCGAATTTTGGTTTTGGTTTGAATAGAAAGAGCTGGCAGGGATGAGCTAGTAGTTGGCTTGGAAGGTTTCTTAAGAGCCATGGTCTGTAATTTTTTCGTGGGTAGAGATATCCTTTAGGGTTTCAGAAGGAGGAAAGATGATAGAAGGAGAGTTGGTGGCAAACGATAAGGATGAAGGGAATATATATATAGAAAAGATAAGGAATGAAGTAAAGGTTGAGAGCGTTTTCCTAGGATGGGTGGTTGGGTTTTCAAAATTCAAAAGGAAGTCTTAAAAGGTTTTGGAAGCTGGATAGTGTAATGCCATAAATGGATGAGAGGTTTATTGGGTGACAGAATGTGTTTGGCGGCTGGAAAGATTTACATGGGTAGAATCAAGAGACCAGCCGAATAACACGTAGAAGATTTTATTCGTTTACGGTGAAATCTTTCAAAAGTCCAAGGACGCTTTTTGAGGAGGAGTAGTTAGAGGAGGACTTTCAAAAGGAAAAGGGAATAATGAGAATTGAGAAGGCTGACGGCTCTATGCCATAAATGGTTAGGATCTCCTTGAAGATACGAAAATCAGTGGTTGGAGAGGATGTTCTCAGAATATGCAGGGGGAGCAGCCACGTGTTTCCTTTTAATGATTATCTTGAGTGTCCAAAAACCTAAGGTTACTATTGGAAGGGTTTTAGTTGGAATTTTTGAAATTCAAAAAAGGAAAGCAAAGAGATTTTTATGGGAAACAGCGAATAGGTCTTTTAGGGGCACACGGCATCTAGGAGATTGGTGATTAAAGGAAATTAATATGATGGAAGCCGAGAAGTTAGTTGTCGTTAGGATTGGAAAATCAAACGACCATGATGGTATTCTGATGGCGGAAATCAAAACCCACACCTTATTTTCAAGTTGTTCTACAAGGCATGGAATTTGGGGGGCATATGTTTATTCCATTATTTTACCCAATGGAAAAGAGACAAGTGGCGAGTTTTGACAAAGCTTACCATATTAATTTAATATTCTAATTGTCCAAGGAAAAGAAGGTGTGACATGGAATTGTTAATGTGGTTCTTTAAATAGAAAAGAGGTACGTGGCAAGTTCCAATGGAACTTGCCATGTTAGACTATAATATTGATAAATATTCCACCTTGGAACATATAAATTATGGGAAAAGAGGCAAGTGGCAAGTCCCTTTAGGACTTACCAAATTTAGGATATAATGTCCTAAAATGAAAAGAAAATGGCATGGAGTTATTATCATGAGTACAATCTCATAAGAAGGCTAAAGTCAGCCAACCAATGATTTATCGACACATGGCAAGCTTTATTAAACTTGCCATGATGGATTAATTTTGTTAAAGTTAAATTTATTTGGAAGATCCTATTTTAGTAGGATACCAATTAGATGGGTATTTTCCATTTAAATAAAAGTTGACTAAGTCATGGGGACGTAGAGGCAACTTTCTCCTTATTTTTTAGAGACTTCAACAATGGTTCAGTCAAGTCAACTTCTGTTGCTAAAATTTAGCAAGACGTGGGATTTAATTTATATATATATATATATATATATAGGCTTAACCCACGATGAAGGAATCACCGTGAAAAGGGAGTCCACGAAGCCATGAGGTCTAAATCCAGAGGAAGTCAAGGTTGAAGAGAAGTTGTTAAAATTAAGGAAGTGAACAACAACCATAACCTACGATGTAAACTCGGTGACCATGACGCCATGAAATTAATATGGAAGGTTCAGCCTAAAATCAAGGAAACCGTGGTCTACAGAAGAAAGGGAGTTAGGTTGGAGAAATTTAGATGTGTACAAATATATTATGGGAAACTACCCACGATAGAGGAGTTGCCAAAATTAAGGAGGTCATGGCACCATGAACTCCAAACTTCAGAAGAAAAGTCTCAAGATGGAAGTTATTCACGATGAGGAGTTTATCAGGAGTCAGAAACCATGACGCCATGAAAGGAGGGTTCTATAGAAGGGACAGACTACTACAAAATCGTGGGACACCTGGCTAAACGAGAGTACGTCGGTTGAAAGTGGTGGAAACCTATAAGGAAACTACCACTAACCAAGGGAAGTTATCAAGGGTCGTGGGTGACAAGGCAGCAGTTGGTGAAATCATGTCTGAAGTTAAGGAAAGGAGTTGACGACGTGAGGAAAAAGAACAAAATCATGGGACACTTGCCAAGTCACAAAGAGAACACGTGGGAATTCATTCTGAAACTACCCATGACGCTAATTCGTTGAAGACTAGAGAGGACGTGGTTGAAGTCTACAACAAAAGATAGATAAGATGGAAGAAGTTACAACCATTGAGGAATCATGGGACATGTGGCAGTCCGAAACCATTCCAAGGGGAAGCTGCTGAAGTTGCCACACCTAGTTAATACATGCATGGAGAGCTCTATAAATAGAACATTTAGGCTTCACTTGCAAACCCTGTTTAAATCACACAGCAAAACAGCACTTCAATATCTTTACATTCATGTAATGCACCTTCAATATGTTTAATTCAAGTCCTGCACTTATTATTCCTACTTTCCAGCACTTTCAATACCGCTTTCTTTTCCACTAGCCATAGTTCAGTCCGAAAGTCCTTTTTCAAGGCAAAAAGAACCCTTGAAGGTGGTAATTCCAGTCCTTCATTCAATCGCCTGATCCCTGCAATTTCCTACTGGATAGTTGTTCGGATATCCACTTTGGAACGACAGCAGTTCCTAGCACGCCCGACATCCACTCCCACTTTCCACTCACCTGGAAAGTAGAACTAGCGCTTTTCCGCGAGCTGAACATAAGGTATATAGATAAAAAATCATTTTTTGCATAGAATTCTTGGAAATTAGACTGGATAATGCCAACAAAAAAAAATTACACTTTATTATTAGTAATTCATACAAGAGCCTGCTCAATGCATATTCATATCCTAGCTTTGTACAAGCTTGCAGTAATAAATCATACACTGGTTGATGAATTGAGCAAGAAAGCTTGCGATTTTCGCTCATAGTAATAGTCATTGGAAGAAGAAGCATCAGCAGAAAATATCATCACTCCATTCACATCAAACCCATTCCCCTTCAAAAGCTTCAAAGCTTCAAAAAATGCATCTCCTTGAATTCCCCTCCCATTTACTTCATAGCTAGGCAGCACCTTACCCTTATCAAACTGCTGGGTCCGAAGCCTGAAGGCTTCCAGATATCCTTTCGGTGTCTTAACCTTGTCGGTGTAGAACTGGTGGTTAACATAGTCAATAACATCTCCGTATCCCTCAAAGAGCTGGATATATGGTATCACGGTGCTATAAAATGGTGCAATGGTTGCTACGGCGATGACTCTTTGATTCTTCAAGAGAGTGATGAGCTCGCCAATGCAGTAAGCGAAACTTTCGTTGTGTTTGGGGAAATTTTCATAGTCTATGTCTATACCATCCAGATGGTAAGTGGTGACAATGGATTTGAGGGAGGAGAAAGCGTTGGATATCCAAAGTTGGAGATTGGCCGGCTTGTACCAGCGCAGGACCTTTTGACCTAGGCTCCAGCCGGAGAGGCTAGCCAAGGCTTTCAGGTTTGGGTGGCGTGCCTTGATAGCTGCAACTGATTCCGGGGTTAAGGTTGACTGCCAGTAGGGTGAAAATTTACCATTTTGGGGATTGCCTAACGAGTCTGCGTCGATTGCGAAGCTAAGGATGAAGTGGAAGTCAATGCCTTTTTCAATTGGAACATCATCAAAACTGACTGGAATGCCTGTGGCTCCAATATATTCCATCATCACCTTCCCATCTAAAGCATTAAATGATATATATAAGTTCAGGAAACACATGCACAAAAAAACATTTTGCTTTGCATTACATTAGGATGATGATGATGACAATGAAAACCATTAATTAATTAACCATATATAAATAAACTAACATTTATAGCAATCCCAATTCTTAATTAAGGATCATGTGTTGGATTAATCCAAAATCGAAAATGAGCTAGTATCACCTTATATATAAGAGACTAAAACTTACCACAAAATTGTTGAAAGATGAGCACTAGAAATGTGGCAGCATGAAGGAGAAAATCCCAAAGCTTAATCATCTTAAAAACTCTCTGCTGATTGAGAGATTGAATGGGAAGGCCAAAAACTTCATGTTATATATATTTTTTCACTGAGCAGGCCGGCTTAAACTGCCATTTTCATATTCTTTTTTATTAAATTAATAAGCTGAGAAAAACAATGTTATATATAGTATGTCTATAGAGTTATTAGGCCATTTGCGATGAGTACAAGAATACATGTTCTCTCATGTTGTCTCCTTGAACAAGTGAGTATCGACTCATAACTATTCTGTTATATATAACTGTGAAAACTACATTCTCATATACGCCGCATACTAACGTATATAATATCACTAGTTCGGAATGTTCAAAGAAAATACAATAAGTACTATGCATTCCAAATCTTTATAGCCGTTTATAGTTTCGTGATAAAGATTCGACGGCGGAATTTAATTCATAAAGCAAGCTAGAATGCCGCATAGGTATAATAATCATATTTAATAAGCCAATAAACCTCCATGCACTAGATGCGAAAATTGAATGCAAGCCATTATATATATAAGATGTGTGTGTGTGTGAGCAAATTGCATTGTACCTCCTTTCACTATAAATCTTTTACAGATTACTCCCTTCAAGATAATTTTTCTTTTGTACAAAACCCTCCTCAACTATTGATGAATTTGTTACAAGAGATTAGTTGGCACAGATGACACTTCACCTAGGTGTGATGCCTCTAGGGACGGCAATGGGACTGGTTTATCATTCCCCATCCCCATTCCCGTTTAAATTTGGCACCCCCAAAACCTCCCCATAACCGATAATTTTTTTACCCCTAATCCCCATAACCGCCTCTGCCCCGCCCCCGCTCCATAACCGATTAATTTTGAAAATTCCAAATTTTTTGATTCTGTCGTAGTTCTGTAACAAAACCACATAAATCTTAAAATCTCTAACAGATCCACATAAATTTGATATTTCAAGCAACATCATCCAACATCATCATTAATCAACCAAAAATAACATTCTTCCAAGAAAAATGAAATTCCAAAAAAATAGCCAAAAAACAAACGTAAGAGTTTCCAACAATAGCCTTAATTAAGAGGAATAAAACTATTCAAAACAGTAGCCATAATCTAAGCCTAAACAGTAGCCTAAATCTGAAACCATTCTCTGTGATCTCTTCAAAACCACTAATTGTCACCAACCTAATCTGAAATAGAATAAAAACAATAATTTTTTAAAAAAAACAACGTTAAGTTAAGAAAAACTAATAAGGTATAATACTAAAAAAATTAATGTAATACCTTAGTCCAAAACTTCATAATTTGGAGAATCATCATCATCATAATCACAAAATATATTGCCATTGGATGGGTCTTTGTCTGAATGAGCTCCCAAAAATAAAACAAAACATTTTAGATAGTTATTACATTAAAGAGAATTTATTTAACAAAAAAAAAAATCAGATTTAATAAAAATCAAATTTAATTACCATTTGGTCCATTCTCTTCACTCAACAACCAACTTTAAGCACACATCAAAGCCTCTAAAGTAGTTGGATGAAGTTTACTATGATGAGGACTGACCAATCTACCACCATGCTAAAAGCAGACTCCGATGCAACTGTAGACACTGGGATAGCTAAGATATCCTAAGCAATCCTTTTCAAAAGAGGATACTTAATTCCATGAGTTTTCCACGAACCTAAGACATCAAAATCAATTTCTCTCGGCAACAACTTTTCTTCCAAGTACAAGTCCAGCTCAGTCATTGTTTGCACTTCATATGAACTCAAGTTTACAAATCGGTCAAGCTTTAACAAATCATCCTCCTCCACAACTTCCACTTGTTCAGTAAAAGAAGTAATATTGGAAGATGAACCACCCACGCTACTTTTATTTGAGCTTGACTTGTTTTGGTACTCGAAAAGTAAATCAATACAAATTTGTCAAACTATTTGAACTTCAACCAATGCTTCTTGTCCATAAATTATATTAAAATAATATTCAACTAGCTTCATCTTGTATCGTGGATCTAAAACCACAGCCACCGCCATCACCTAATGACAAAAATTCCAATATTTCTCATATTTAACCAACATTTTTGATGCAATCACTCTAATGATCTCAAGTGGGCTTTCAAGCCAAGTAGATAGTGCAACTCTAATTTCACAAACTTTTTGGAAAAAACAATTTGAAGTAGGATAAGAAGACCCAGAAAACAACTCTATAGCAGTGTGGAATAATTCAACTTCGCACAAATTTCTTTCCCCATTTCTCAATCTTCATTAGTTGGAACTTTAGTGTAAAGCCTATCGCGTTGCTTTGCCCGTGGAAACACATCTTTATATATTAAAGCGACTTGAAGCATAAGATATGTAGAGTTCCAACGGGTTTTACAATCCATAGCTAACTTTTTCTTATATGGAATCTTCAATTGGCAAGCTGCCTCTTCAAACTTTTCAAGTCTACTTGGTGTTGCTGTCCAAAAATACACACTATCACGTATCCTTTCAATTCCATCCCCCTTTACTTTTAACCCATCTTTCTCAATCATGTTCAAGATGTGTGCACAACATCTCATATGAATAATCTTCCCATCAAGTAAAAATGTACTTGAATCAACCTTGTCTAAGATAGTACCATTGATGGCATCATTTGTGGTGCAATTATCTAAGGTAATGGTGCACAAATTTCTATCAAAATTCTAATCTAACATAGTATCAATAAGCAACTGAGAAAGAACTTCCTTATTGTGTGGAGCAGGCACATAGGTAAATCTAAAACATAATAAAATGAAAATATGCATAATTAATAAACATATATGAAGTGAAACAAAAAAATGCATTATATGAAATAAACAATAAACATATATATTGCATTATATGAAATAAACAATAAACATATTAAAATTATGAAGAAAAAAAATAAACATATTAAAAATTAAATTAAAATTACCTCAAAATTCTTCGTTGCAATCTCCATGAGTCATCGATAAAGTGAGCTGTTATTGCCATGAAACCTTTCTTTGAGTGGTTACAAGTCCATATATCAGAAGTGATCAATGTTTTAGCCTTCTCGGAATTGTAGATCTTTAAGATGTCACTCTTGATTGTGTTTCGAGAAACCATGTTAAACATAGGTTGAAAGTTATTAACAAAATTTTGAAAGAGACAATGGTTAACCATGGCAAAGGGATACTCATGTCGGGAGATATTTTGATTAAACACAAAATTACGATATTCCACTTGATTCACTTGACCTTCAATCTTTTTAAGATTGCCTTGCAAAACATATTGCCTCAAGTGACAATTTTTTTTATGCCTCTTACACCTTTTTAAATGATCACGCAAGCTACTTGTTTCATAACTAGGTGGTGCTTTTAACTTTTTTTTTTTTACAATGATTGCAAACACCATATTTTACACCATCAATTGTTTCCTTAGAAAAGTCATTCCAAACAGTTGACATCAATTTTCTCTTCCTACTTGTATCACCTGTTACATCTTCATCAGGGACATCAACAAATGAGGAGACAACTGGAGTTAAATTAGCATTTGTTGAAGGCTCTGTAAGTTCTGTAACTATATTTTGAGGTTAAGAAGTCACAGATTTTCCCTCCAACTCCAGCTCCAACATCTTTCAAGTTACTGTTTTTAGATATAAAAAAATGCAAACCAAAATATAAAATTAGTAGAAAGATATAAAAATTCCATGGACATACATACAAATAAATAAAAAATACAAAATTATATATATATACACACACTGACACACACATATATGTATCTATGTTAATTGTATTATAGTATATTAATATATTATATTATATAATTGCATTGCCAAATAAAAACGTCAGACTATTTGGGGCCATTATCATCTTCAACAAACTTCTACTACCATTTATTTGACCTTTATGCAAAAAAGACAACATCTCAATCATTATATATATATATAACATCTCACATAACATCAAAATATATTAGTGATTCGTAACAGTAATGAATTTTCCCATTTGATATATATGACACCAAAATTTGCACTCTATTTAGAATCTGAAAAAAATAAGAAAAAAAACATTGGATATAACACGCTATTGCAAGAAAAACTTCAAATCCGATCCAAAAAATTGCAAGAAAAACATTTTGGCTTAAATTAGTATCAATTGATGGATCTTATTGTTTGAACTAACTTGTGATTGAGAAAAAATATCTGCAAAAATAAGGGACGTCGGCTCAGGCGAAGGTCAGCTCAGGTGGTGGATCAAGATGGCCGGTGAAGGAAGCAGGAAAGAGTGTAGAACGGTAGGACTGTAGGAGTACCTGCTAATTGCTTCATCAAATCTATGCGCCGTTGGGAATATATGCCGCCTCACTATCATTGGGAATATAGAAAGTCTAAAAGAAATCGGGAATATATGCCGCCTCACTATCATTGGGAATATAAAAAGTCTGAAAGAAATCAATAGGAATATAGAAAGTTTGAAAGAAATCTTTGGAATATAGAAAGTCTTAAAAAAATCATTAGGAATATAGAAAGTCTGAAATAAATCTTTAGGAATATGGAAATTCTGAAAGTGAAAGCAATATAGGGTTTATAAAATCATAATAAAATATTTTCAGTTATTAATTGGGGCCGGTTTTGTGGCGGATTTGGGGCGGGGATCTGAGTCCCCCAACCCGAAACCGGCCTAGGTTTTTTTTATTAAACCCCTATACCCACCCTATTTAAGTAAACGGTTCCCCAACCGAGTTGGGGATTTTTGCCACCCCTAGATGCCCCATATTCTAAGAACTGATGCACTAACCAAGAAGACAAAAATCGGACCCATCGAGTCCGAAATACGTGCACTACAAGAATGTAGGGGATTAGGGACAGACAAAATCATCCTTAAAAGTGCCAAAACCGTCCCAAAAGGCATTTGGGACCGTTAATGTCACCGTCTCTATATATAGCATCCTAAAATCCATTTAGGGAGGGACTAATTGGGACCAAACAACATTCCGTCCCAAATGAGTAGTTGGGACGGATCAACTTTCCGTTCCAATTACATTTTGGGGACAGAAACTATTTTATCCCAAATGCTTACTTGGGACAAAAAACTATCAACAGATAAATCAGTTTTTTTTTTTTTTTTTTTTTTTTTTTTTTTTTTTTGTGTGTGTGTGCGCAATATATATATTATGCATATATTTGGCAATATTTTTGCTACATATATATTGCCAGTGAAAGAAACGGAAATTAGTTTTCTATTATGCATTTGGTTAGCAATAATTTTTTTGAAGAAACTTATGAGAAAATGTTGTTTAATTAGTTTGGATAGCAAGAGAATGAAAGAAAAATGATTTTATTTGTCAAAATTACCCTTATGAATTTAATAGTAAAATAATAATAATAATAATATATACAATTAAATAATAATAATATTAGTAAAATAATATATACAATTAAATTACCCTTATGAATTTAATAATAATAATAATAATAGTGATAAAATAATATATATAATGGGATTTATAAATAAATATATATGTCTAGATATGTACGTGTCTTTTTATATAGTTTTTTTTTTTTTTTTTTAAGTTTTCATTTTATATTAAGACTCGGCTATTAGATTAGTTTACTTTGTTTTGTAGGTGTAGCGAAGAATTTTAATTTCAAGAGTAAAAGAGTTATAATCAATTTAGGAGCATTAATTTGTGTAAGAAAACTCTCCTTTTGTGGGTATGAAGAAACAAAAAGAAACATTTTATACAAGGGTATAAGAGGAAATTAATATATAATGATACAACTTTCACGCGAAACTAAAAATTTTTACGTATTTTATAGAGAAAATATTTTGAGAAAAATCAAGCAGTTGCGGGAATATTACTTTCCTGAAAATTTTCCTTTTCATGCTAACCAAACAGCTAAAAATTTTAAAAAATTTCTGTTTCTTTTCTTCTTCTTTTTTCCAGAAAGGTTTCTTTTCTTTTCTCGCTAATTCACGCTAACCAAACTAACCCTAAAGAAAATAATAATGAAAATGTAATGAAGCTGTGAAAATTCCCCATCACAAAAACCCGACACTGGGCCTATACAAGACCTCGGGGGCCTGAAAACTAAAAAATAACGAAACACACCCTAATGCATTTCTAATAAAGAAAAAATTGTATCCGTTAATGTCAAAACATGTAAAAATATCAAATTAATATTTTGATTTTGGACCACACTATTCACCATTTTTTTTTTCCCTATTTATTATTAAAATATCCGACAAAAATAAAAATAGTAAAAACAAAAACCAAACACTTTTTCATGCAAAACTATATTTTTAATATTTGTCCCCTCCAAAACTCGTCAATTCCCATATACCTAATACCGTCGTCACCTACAATGGACAACCTTAATATTTACAAAAAATAAAAATAAAAAGACAACCTTGGTATAGTACCGAAGTACTCTAGATGTGAATTCTTGCTGAAATGGGCCGTCTTATTACGTAATAAATCAAAGCTGACGTAAGCATTTTATTTTCAAAAAAGATTTTGACCGGCGATGTTGTGGGGCCATATAGACGTATTATCATCCAACGGCTAAAAGAATTGTGCGTACCGTATAAGCTATTACACACCACTATACACCCCAAGTTACTTCTCTTCTCTCTTTTTTTAATTTCCTCCTCGTCGCCGCCCTCTTCTCTCTCTATCTAGCGTCGCCGCCCTTTTCTCTCTAGCGTCACCGCCTTCTCTCGGTAAAATTTATATTGGTGTAATCTCAATTTCTTTTCTTTTTGGTCGAACTATTTAATTGTCCATAGGATTTTGAGATTTTTATTGCGGTACACATAGCCCGGCATATTTTTTTTCTAGGGTTTTAGCTATTGTTTGGTGTTTCCTGATTTGGAATGGGATTTCACCGGAATTAGATTTGGAATGGGAATTCGCCGGAATTAGATTTGGAATGGGATTTTAAAAGAATCGGCATTTGTACGTTGCCTTTTGATCTTGTTTGTTGTTTCTAGGGATTTTTATCTATGATATTATTGTCGATTTTTAAAAAAAATGTTATTAGGTGTTTCTAGGGTTTTATGCTACCCATTTTGAGATTTTTTATTGCGGTAGTATTTAGATATGAAGTGTTTCTGATTGTTTCTGTGTTTGGAATGGGAGATTTCACCCGAATTAGATTTGGAATTGGTATTTAGGTGTTTGGAATGAATGGGATTTTAAAAGAATTGGAATTTGAGAATGTGGCTTGCCCTATTCGCATTCAATCTTCCCCCAGACCCATTGGATTCAGATCCAGAACACCCAATTGATAAATACATACAAGGTGTAATTTTTATCAGTTTTTTTAACATTCTAGGGTTTTTACGCTTCCTTGTTTCTGGAATTTTGTTATTGCCGTTCTGTACACTCACACACACAGTCCCACACACAATATGTAATTTTGTTTTCTAAGTAATTTTTTGACTGTCTGTTAAGTAATATTATATATGAGGTTGTTTTCCTACCTTTAAATTTGTCTATTTGTCTTTTGTCTTTTGTCTTGTGACCTTCTTTTTGGGACTTCATTTGTTTTCGTGTTGCTGAATTTGTGAAGCTAAATGTGTTGACAGGATTTGTCTTGCCCACCAAATGTCTCTTGATCTTGGCAAGAAGCATCAGTGGTTTCTTCGCTTTGCTTTTTGTTTCATGAACCGGGGTAGGTTGTGGTGTACGCAGAAGATCTTGTTTCGGCATTGGACTTGAAGGGAATTAAAAGGGTTGGCAGGTGTTTGTGGCATTTACAAGCCTTTCTTTTGTTCAAGGGTTTACAAGTCGCAATATATATATTGTGCAAAGGGTTTCATCTATGTGGGATTCAAAATTTTATTAGATTGTCGGGGTGTATTATTGGTATACTATATGGAGCGACTGTCCCTCTCTCCGGGATTTCGTTTCCATCCTACGGATGTTGAGTTGGTTATGTTCTACCTCAAGAGGAAGGTATTGGGAAGAAAGTTCAAATTTGAAGTCATTTCAGAGGTCAACATTTACAAGTTCGGTCCATGGGATCTCCCAGGTATTATTACTTCTCAGCCAATTTAATACCACTTTAAATTCACTTTCTTTTCATTAGGTTTTACTTATATGTAAATGTGTGTAACGCATGCTTTTGTCATTTTTTTTAGACGCAACTGTTTTATGATCTGATATATGTTTCTTTTACTTGGTCCATGGAATTTTTTTCTGCTTTCTGCTTGGTTTGTCCTTTATATCATCCATTTTTTTTTTTGGCATTAATGTTTATCCTTGGAAGCACCTTCTCATTATTTTTACTGCAAAGCTACCATCTTGGTGCATGAATGAATTTTCTTTTTTATTTTTACTGTTTCCTTTATGTGGTTCCGATAAGCTACCATATTGTATTTACATTTCCTTTCCTTTATGTGGTTCTTACCTGATGCTTGGTGTTTCCTCCCTTAGATAAATCTTGTTTGCCAAGTAAAGATCGTGAATGGTATTTCTTTTGTCCGCGAGAGAGGAAATACGCAAGTGGCTCCAGAGCATCTCGCTCAACTGAAAATGGGTATTGGAAAGCCACGGGAAAGGATAGGACTGTTCTTTACAACGAACAGGCAGTGGGAACAGTGAAAACTTTGGTTTTTCACGTAGGCCGTGCACCAAAAGGAGAAAGATCTGATTGGGTTATCCATGAGTATAGGATTGACGATAAGGGTTTGGCTGAAGCAGGAGTTGTTCAGGTAATGTTGTTCACCCTTTGTTTTCTATTCTGAAGTATTTATTTTCAGATTCTTTATGTCTGTGGTGTATTTGTTTTCAGATTATTTATATCTCTGTCCATTTGTTACGTCTATGCTTAAAGCTTGTTCTATTTATATTTTGTCTTAAGTCGTACTCTTGCTACTATACTGTATGCACAAGTGTTTGTGGTCGTGTCTTACATGTTTCTGCTATACATGAAAATCCAGCACAATTTTTTTTTTGATAAATAAAATGTATTAGAAAGCGTTCAAGAGGGGAACACATCCCAAGAATAAACAAAAAACCAAAGAAAAATACAAGAAAGCGAAACATAGTGTCCTGCGGATCCAAAGAACCCAAAATGACCACTATCTCGTCTAGAGATATACAATTTCTTCCCATTACCCAACAAAAAAGGGAACTAATAATAGAAAATATCAGCGTCCCAATGGGGGTTTCCTCCCCCTCAAAATATCTTTTGTTACGCTCTTTCCACATGCTCCACCAAACATAATGGGGAATCCGAATCACCTTCCAACTGTCCCGAGCATGAGCCCCCACCCTTTGGCCCCTCCAAATATCAATCACCTCCCTTGAGGACTGAGGCATAACCTAATGAATACCAAACAAACCAAAAATAAGGCTCCAGCAATTTTAAAATGTTGGTTGTACTTTGTTATTTAATTATTTCTTTCTCAATTGCGTATTAAAGAAGATGGTTTATTGTCTTTTGTTGCATTTAATGAGACTAGCTTTTGGAGTTGCTGCTCAACGTGATAATTCTGAGACCAATTGAAGTAAAATTGATTTCTACAGATCTTGGGAATCTGTTGTCACTGAATTTGGGATTTTTTAGTAGAGGATATTGGTATTGTTCCCCTTCTCGGGTTTTGTGTTTTGAAGGAATTCTTCAATTATACCTTATAATTGACACTCTGTTAATACTTAATTTGGCTTCTGCATTAGGAGTGTGAACCAGGTGATATCGGTAAGGTTGTTTGCTTTCTCATTTTTTGTCTTCCTTGGAACCTACGTAATGACCATAATGGTATGCTCCTCATTAGAGGCACTATGTTCAGTCGAAATTTTAGTGCTTTAATCATGAAATGATTTTGGTGTGTACTTCAATCACCATGTAACACTTGTCTTTTATAGCTTGTTGCTGGAAGTTCTCTCCATTTATTCCTTTTATCATGTAATGCATTTGCCTTTGTAAACTCATTGATGTGGAAAGAGGTCTTTATCAATTTTAATTCACATTCTTGGGCTCTATGTTGCAGGATGCATTTGTTATCTGTAAAATATTTAAGAAGAGTGGCTCAGGTCCAAATAATGGTGCGCAATATGGAGCACCATTTAACGAGGAAGATTGGAGTGATGACGAGGAAGATGATTTGTCCCCAGAAGCTTTAGTCCTGCCTGATGATCAGAACAGCGCCTCTTTGTTTGAAGCTAGTCCATCTCATGCTGTGCCTTCTGAAGAGGTACCTCAACCTCTGCTAGATGACGATGATCTTGGTTTGTTACTGGCCATGTTTGTGGATGATGGTGATTTGCTTTCTAGTGAGAACGAGAATGTGGTGCGTAACTGCTGCCATTTTTACCAATAAAATGCCCTTCTGTGACTTCTTTCCAATTAAGTTCATTTCTATCTAGGCCATAAAGACGTCTTATTCAAACCATGAAGACATCTAAGTCACTTGTAAGTTTAAATTTAAACTTCCAATAGTCCAAAGTGACTGTCGCCATGTTCATTGACCATTTGGCCCTTATGGTGTAAATCATCTTAAGTCCAAGGGTCAAGTCAAATCATTCTAGGGACCATGGCATGAAATATATATATATATAAATAAATACTCCATTTGGTCCTAGGATCATATCGGAGTTCTGGACTTGCAACTTGAATTACTTTACAACATGTCTAGCTCTCACCAAGCATATACTACCCCCCATGATCTTGACCTTAGAATTCCATCATCATAATAATCCATAGCATGAGCTTTGACTACTTGATTTTCATAAATAATCTGAAAATATCACACTCAATAAATTGTTTAATTCTCACATACATCTTTAAAATCACTCATTGGGTTGAAACCTTGGGGTTAACATATTGGAGTGGGATGGGATGCAGGTATATGCTTGTAAAATAAAGTTTTTTGGCAAGTATCATTAGAATCTGGGAACCACTATCTGGTTATCATTGAACAATTTGCCTAGTGATGTCAATTACTTATTTCGAAATTGTTTAGAGTCGTGAATCTTTTTTCCTTTTAATTATCATTTTTGTGGAAAAAGGAAGTTTCTGATTTGAAGCTTAGTGATTTGAGAAATAACTAGAAACTTTTGACCTCCTCAGATCGATTGCAGTAGGAAAGGTAGGGGGTTTGCTCCCAGATACTGATGTTGAATTTTTTTGTGTTTGCCTGTAGCAGCTTAGTAATATTGATCTTGACAAAAGGAGCAAAGCAGTATCTTCCTTGGATGGAAACGATATATATGGTTGTCTAGGGGACCTCGGTAACTGGTCAGAGCTGGATGGAGGTGGATTGAACTTCTCCAACTGTCTGAAAACTGACTGTTCTTCAAGCTCCATTCCTTCATTTTACAATTTTGAGTGAATCAGAAGGCACGGGGTTTACTGCTGACATCTTGTTGGAGTCTAGTTTGTTCATGTATTCTGCAGCCAAGTCCTACTCTCCAGTGCCTTGGCAAGAAACTCATCATTCTTTTACTTCAATTTTTTGTTGTCTATTTGTTACGGGTTTGATTTAAGGACACGTTACAATTCACCATTTGTTATACGAGTTCACGAACCTCTTATTATGATTGCAGGATCATTATTTGTTATATGATTCTAAAGGTGATGGAACCTTTTTTTTTTTTTTTTGCCTGGAAAGCATAATAATCCATATTTTCATTTGTCATTGTCTGTTATAATTCGTCCCAGGTGAAAAGCAAAGAAAACCACAGGTTTGAGAAAGAAAGTGGTTAATTGTGGCAGTGAGTTTACATTTTTGCTTAGTCTTAGTCTTGGCATTATCATGCCTATAACAGGTTTTGTCAAATTTATATGGAATGCTGTCAATAAGATGTTATGATGGAGAGACTCCTTTTTAACCAAAAAAGAGAATCTGCTTGTGCTGTTTGTTTTGCATGACTATGTGTAGGGTCTGACTTTGAGCATTCAGTATTATGATGTAGCATGAGCATTTCAAACAGCAGCAGATTATCTTTTTTGGGCCTGCCCCGCTTGGAGCTGTTTTGGAGAACCAATTATGTGTTCGGGGAGGTTTTGGAGAACCAATTATGTAAATTGGGATGGGATTGAGGGCTGCATTGAAAAATCTTGTGATGTTTGGGCAAATTTGGGAGTTTGATTGTCCCTCTCCGAATAGATTATAAATTCATTAAATTATCCTTATATACTATGATATATTATTAAAATGTGAAGTATATATATGCACACAAGAGGAAGCCATATTCCTCATTTTGTTTCGTGTTTTAAGTGAGAGGGATGACAAAAATCCCCACTGTTTGGGGTGGTTTTGGAAAACTGATTATGTAAATGGAGACGGGAGATGGAGTTTGCTTTGTAAAATTCAATGGGTTTTGGGGTAGTTATGGGGGTGAAAATTTAAACGGGAATGGGGAATGAGATTTCTGCTCGATTGTCATCCCTAAGTATGTACATGAAATTGTGATAGTTACGCTATTTGGAAGTTCTTGTTTGTCTTTTTGGAGGTGTTTGTAGAAAAGTCTGAAATCTCCCCTCCCTTCATTGGGATCCAATTTACAATACCCGATGAGCCACCATGCCTCCCCAGGTGGCTTGGATCAAACGGTGTTTGACTCTAATACCAATTATAATGGATTGAATAATCGTTTGTGATCCAACCTTAAAACTTTAGCTATTAGGCGATGCTATTACCTAACTACATCTAGATTACTTATAACAATAGTGATTTACACCAAAATCTATATGATCCACATTCTCCCCATCTAGATTAGGGACTAGAACCTCTATCATTTGATCTAGTTTTTAGGATTAGTAATCAATTGATGAATGTCTATGTTCATTTTATGAGAGCGCTTTACTATTAGGTATATCACTCTTGTCGAAGACACTGCAATTCTAAGTCAAAATTTTCACCACCCACAATTTTGTCATTGTAATTAATCAGTTATCAAAACGAAAGAAACCCATAAAACAAATGTAAATCCATATCATATTTACTCCTTCAAAAGCATGTAAAACATCACCAAAATGTGGACATGCAGATTAGAACGATCCAATGGCATTAGAAAGGCGCAGAAACTATGTCCCTTGGTCCTGGAATTCGTAGTTCGTTGATCCATTCCTCTTCCAAATCCATTAATGCATCTCCATTCTTCATTGCACCACTCACAATAGGCTCTAAGCCCTGAAATTGAAATATAAAAACATCATCACTTTTATGTAATTGAAGTGCTGGTCAGCTCTAATCTTTTCTTTTCTGTTACGAAACATGAATATGATATAGATGGTATACTTTTGGATAAGATAACAAAATCGAAAATTCGAGAATCATGAAATGAATGAATTTTATAAATTTTGCCTCGTAAACATAAGAAAATATTACATTTATTTACGTGAAAGATATAAAAGCAATCAATCATTTCATGATTAAAAAACCGTAAGAGAGTTTGGAAGACAGCATAAAATAGATGTAATGTATATTCATGTGTACGAAGTTGGTAATATATACAGAGAAGCACTATTAATTTATTGTCATCCACTTCATGTTATCTTTATTCTACACTTCAAATCCAATTCAAAAGTTAAAGCTTCACATATATTAATGTTAGATGAACCTTAATTTTTTTTTTTTTTTTTTTATTTTATTTTTTGTGCTTCTATAAAGGACACATATATACCCAATAAAAGAGAAAGTCAAGAAATATTTCTTGCAATTTATCTTGATTAATATAAATAGATAAACAAGTATCGTGATAAAATTATAAACAGCTATAAGCAGTTTGTTCTGTTTTATACCTATAATCAGGCACGGGCCCATGAAGGGTCCATTTTTTTAATTTACAAATTTACCTATAGATTTTGTAAAAATCTTTAAAATGTCTATTTTTTTGTAAATTTTTTAAATATGCCTCCACTCAATTCTAATTCTAATGATACCCATTCTCTAAGTCCATCATTGTGGGAAATGCAGGTCGATGACAAATGTGTGTATTTGTATATGTGATTAATTTGTTATTTGAGGAAGAAGCTCATGGGTAAATTGTTTATTTTATGCCTTGATAGTGGATCGAAATAGTTATTCATCTTATCTAGCTAATCATCACGATTTCAAGCCGAGCCCAACACATTTATGCTTGCACTTCACATGCACTTTGTTTCCGCCCGGCACTTTTGTTGGTTCACTTAGGCTTGACTTGGAATCGTGACAAGTTTCAAAAACTAACCTCAAACTCAAATTCAGATGGTTTAATAAAAATTGTCAACGTCATACTGATTTTGAGCTTTTGTTCGGGATTGCTTTGACCCTTTCAAATGAATCTACGTAAGCTAATTCTTGAAACTCATATGTTCATAACTATATAAATTTTAAGCTCACACAAGTCTATGTTTGCAAATTTCATGAACACATAAGAGCTTAGATGAGACAAACTTAACAATGTTTCAAATTTACTCGTTTACTTAATGAATCAGACCGAACTTTAAATGAATTTATTCCAAACTGAAAGCTTGATTCATTTGCAGTATGTATACATATATAAACGTGAAAACAGATGAACCAATATAGCAATAACAAAAAAATAAAATAAAGCATGCATGGCTGATTACATACTACTTTTCAATTTTCCGAATAATTTAGAATTTCATTTCAAATGGTTTTTAATACTCCGTAAATTATTAATTACCTCCGTGAAAATTCTCAAAGCTTCTTCTGTGCCTCTCGTTTTCATCACGGATAATGCTGCATCCTGTGACCAAATCAATAGCCACAAAAATTATAAGACAAAAATATAAATAATAATAATAATTAATTAATTAATAAATAAAGCTATGAGTAATATATAATAGCATTAATTACCCTTGCAAATTGAATTTGATCAAAATGGAGAGTCAGTGGCTCTTTCTCAATTGATGACTTCCTCTCAATGTGAACAACCATGGATGAACCTCCCATCTTAGAGAGAGAAACAAAATAGAGAGAGAAACAGAGACCAACTTTATATATATGTATATATATATCTTCTTATGTCCGGCCAATTTATACAAGGGTGAGCGTAAGGTGAGCTGGAGGAGCACGTTACATAACGTGGCACAATCGAACAATTTGATGAAACACGTGGCAGTTGATGAGCTACTTTCTAATACAGTTAGATATTTTGATTTTATAACTTTCTAATAAGAGAAACAAAAATCAAACTGTTTCAACAAGTCTAACGTGTTTTGTGTCTTACGTGTCGTCGTGTTTTGAGTGACATGATCAACATTGGATTTATAATTAATTTATGATCCAGTAAAGAAGAATAAGGTAAAAATAATTAGGTGTAATTACATCTACATCCTCTTGGTAGTTGGTACACTTTGTCCTGCAGTACCGAGTGTATTTTATTATTTAAAGTGGTGAGATTCACTATTAAAAGTAGTAAACTTTCAAAATACATGTGAACTTAAGTGGCGGAGTGCTGTGAAATATATATATAAAAATATATGTGTGTGTGAGAAAATTACGTTCCTTTTTGGAGAGTTTTTTTAAATTTGAACAAATTATATAAAATTTCATAATACTCTTATATTATAATAATATATTATATTACATTTTATATAAATAAATAATAAAATTGTCATTTTATAAAATTTATTGAACATATTTGTCGATACAAATGAATAACAATATGTAATCTATCCAAGCAGAAAAAGCAAATTACAATTTTGTCAAAAGACACGAAATTTCCAAAATCTCTTATTTTTTGTTCTCTTCACTTGGATAAAATATTTTACCCGATTACCTGCACATTATCAAGTAAAACTACTAATGAATGTTTAATAAAAATAATTGTATAAAACTCCCATTGAACTCCCCCTTAAGAAAGTATCCAGTTTTCTCTCCCTGAACTCCCTCTTAAGAAAGTATCCAGTTTTCTACCCCTTTTTGGAACAAATTGACAAAGATATTAATGTCTGCGCAGAGAAAATAGAGAGAAACTGTTAAAGCGAGCAGTTAAACATGTCATTTAGTTAAAAAAAAATAATAATATCCACAAAATAATGACAATGTTAACAAAAAAAAAAAAAATGATTTCATGAATGCATAATTAGAGAACAAAATATTAGGCATCAGCATCTCCCAAAAATAATGTCAGAAGAACATCAATAATCTCCACCATCATCCTTATCACCATCATGATCATCGCCATCCTCAGATTCTCCATCATCATCCTCAATTACCAAAGATGGATCTGGGGGAGCAGTCTGTAGACATCCTCTGAAGAACCACCTATCTGTTGTCCTTTAAGCAGTCTCATCTCAAGCTTGAGCTCTCGAATATCATCCATCATTGACTTCTAGTTCTGAAGTAGAAGAGAGTACAACAAGCTCGCATCTTCTCTAGAAAAATTTCCTTTGGGAGGAAATAGCTTTGTAATCTCTAGAACCTGTGACGATGTCTCTTCAGATCCTCTCTGTGCTTTCCTAGCATTCTCTCTAGCTTTCTTGGACTTGTTCAAAGCATGGAGATCCAGCTCAGTCATGATACTATGATGATATGCCCTAGGAGGAATCAGAATTTTGTGTTTCCTATAGAAACTCATGATGATAATTGGAAACGGAGATGAATAGTGACGAGAGTTCTTCTTGTAATGAACCATCATCAATTGCACAATGGATGGTGAAAGCTGAATGTGTTCACCTATAGCAAGAAAATATAGAACTTGTGCTCGTTCTAAGGTGATCTCGTCCTTCTTCCCAAAGTAGCCCAGATTAGTAATGGCAAAAAGATTAAAGAATGCTGCTTCATCTGTGAGAAAATGAGCAGGAATGTACTGATCCATGAACACAAAGGACATTGGCAATTTGAGGCAATTCCGAACCCGAACCTTCCAAAGGTAAAACCTTTCCTAAAATTGGATCTCTATTCATGATATCCAAGATTGCTTGTATCTTTTCTTCATCAACTATGTAGTCCGTCCCAAAAATAGACACCATAAAATGCATCTCAAATATTTCTCTGATATTGGAATAAAAGTAGTGAACCATATCCGGAGAAAAATTACCTTTACCTAGCTTTGTGAAGAACAACCATTTGTTTGTCTCAATGTAGGTAACAAGCTTCTGCCCAGCACTGTCTCAAAGCTTTTTTAGATTTATATTCCTCTCGGTTTTGATTGGACCGCCTTTGTAGACGTCATTATACGCCTTCCAAGCAAGAGCATTATAGAAGTGATCTTCTGTAAACTCGATCTTCCCTGTATCAGAAACAAATAGATACCCAACTGGTATCGCTTGTGACGGAGAATCAGTCGCCATATGAGTGGAAGATGTGTCCATTGGAGCATTAGAACCTCTTTGGGGTTCTCAGATGACGATGCTGATTCGAGCTCTTTTGGAAACTTTCGTAACCTCAATTCCTTTGCCTTTGGCCTCCTTGGATATTCTTGGTGCTATTTGATTAACGAAAATTTTTGGTTTGAGGCTTCAAAGTTCTTTCGGTAATTTTATCAGACACCTAGTGTGCAACCCCAAAGGTGTTCTTGAGAAAGCTTTGTTTCAATCTTCAAACCTCCACAAAATCAATCACAATGAAAAACCTCACATAATCCTTAACAATTTTACCCCCAAATTCTTCAATCTTCTTTAACAACTCCATAGATTAACCAATCCTCTAAGTTTAGACCCAAACTCCCAATTTCAATTTCAACTTTAAATTTTGAACTTCAAATCTTTGTATTTCAATGCTCAATGATTTCAAAATTCCAATGCAATGAAAACAATTATAGAGATGGAATGATGAATAATGTATGAAGTGTGTTATATATGTGCTCGGGTGAATATATGAGAGTATATGTGAGAGGAAAGGCAAAAATCGCACAAAGAAAGGGTTTAGGAGTGTCCCTTCAGCGCGCAAGATGCAGGCCTTAAGTGCCCATGCTTGAACCGGTTCAAGAATTGTGGAACCGGTTCAAGTCGGGTAGTTTCTCTTTAAAGGAACTAAAAATATCTTGAACCGGTTCAACAAATTTGGAACCGGTTCAAGTCAAGCAGTTCCAATTTCATTGAAATTTTGCAACCTTGAACCGGTTCTAGGAATCCATAGTAGAATTTATCAGAAAATTTTTCTTCCAGATTTTTCAAGACACTCAATAATCAAACAAACCCAAAAAAAAAACCTTCTAGAATCTAAAAATCAAAATCTTTTTGAATTTTTGAAAAAAATTTCCATTTTTTTAAATTTTTTTTTAAAAACAAGAAACAAATCATTGAGTAGAAATATCATAATCTTTCAAGTCCACACATGATCCAAATTTCTAGAGAATATTACGAATATCTATGAACACAAATTTTTGACTCCATAGAATCTTCAATAAATTTCAAATCTCAAAAAGCAATCACAACATGAAATTCAACTTGCAAATTTTATTGAAATATTTAGAAATCAATTTAGCAAGTTCATGTATGTGTGTGAAATCCAATCTCATCAATTTTTAATCAAATTTCATCAAATCATTGTCTAAATCATACGGATTGAAAAGTATCAAGATAAGATTGTTTTTGAGCAAATTTTTCTAAGTAAGGTGGTTTTCACTCTTAAGAGCAAACAACAATTCCCAAGTTCAACTTGTCGCCACCTTTCTTTTTACTCAAATAACTCCACTTCAAAGTTTAATGGAAGCTTTCGACCCAAACTCAATAGGTAGCCTTTTCCTCAACAAAGAATTCAGCAAATTTTCAAAAAAAAAAAAAAAATTCATGTTGAATATTGCTTTTATTTTATTTTATTTTCTTTAAACTATAACCTTTATAACTTTTGTGATTAATATAACCTAAGAGTTGCGTGTGTTGCACATGGAGGAGGAAATTAAGTGTTTTCACTTGCATAAATAATATGGAGAAATTTTTTTTTTGGGTCACAGTTCGCAACAAATTATTGTTGCTAGGAAATTGATGACTTGTTTGGAGGATGGAAAAATTTCATATTCTTTTGAAGTTAGATAAGAAGTCTGATTGACATTTACTTGTGTTAAAGAAACAGGGCGTGTCAAAGACATGATGGTGAGATCGAACACCTATATAAAGAAGAGGTGCACGGTGTGTATAGGAAAGTTGTAGTTAGTGAACTTTTGATGAATAGAATTACCGATTGACTTTCATTATCTGTAAGTTTATCACGGATCAGTGGTACATGGATTTAGTTGCAGAGTTAACTTTTGAAGATGCTCCAATTTAAACAATGGGTACAGACGAAAGCTGGTGATACCAGACTAACGATACTTTTTGCAGACAAATTAGACGGAGGATGTAAGGACTGAAGTTCACCATTTTAAGTTCTTTATTCATCCAGATGGAATTATGATGCTTCACAGTATTGAGAAGATGTTTGGAGGACAGGCAGGAAGAGGGATAACGTGATTTTGTCTCCAATCCTAATATTTATTAGATAGTCGAGATGGACCATCAGTGTAATACCCCTAATTTTAAAAGGATAGTCTTGGTATTTTATTAATTGTTTTAATTGTGTTTTTAATTCTTTATTTGATTTCTTGGTTATTTGTTTAATTGTTTATATGAATTAATTGATTATGTGTTTATTTGAAGTATTTGTTTAGTTGAGTTTTGTGTTAGATGATGTGTATTTGATTATTGAATGGTAGGTATTTTCTTGTAATTAATGTTTAGGAATTAAATGTTTTAAATGGTTGTTTTATTTTATTTTATTTTAGTGGTTATGGATTTTAGTCATGGGCCAACTAATTGAGTTTCATGGACTACTTGGATAAGAGGTTAAATGGGTACGAATAATTACCCATGGATAGTGTATATGTATATATATATATATATATAAAAATATACATATATATTTAAGGAAAGTCCTTTGATGATAATCTAATGTATTTATTTTACTTAAATAAAAATAATATACATAGATTACACGTAACATATATTTTGAGTTACCTTTTTAGTATTTTTTTATTATTATTTTCTTTATTAATTTGAGGAGGATTGGGAAAAGGAATAGGGTTATTATTTACCCTATAAATATGTAACTATAGGTTTGAAAAGAGGACTAGAAATATATCACGTAATATTTTACAGAGAGAGAAAGAGGAAGAAGAAAGAGTAGAAAGAAGAAGGAGGTTAGGATTTTTATCAAATCCCTAAAGGTAAGTTCTTGTTCTATATTTCTCCTTTGATCTGTGAAATTTATATCTATAGTATAATCTTAGGGTTATGTAAAGAACAATTAAAATTGAAATTTATATTTTAATTGATCTAGAAAAATAGATTTCATCAATTATATTCCATGTTTGTTCTTGTTGTATGAATTGATAAGTTCAGAGATTTGATTTGATTATTTTATGAATTGTTACATGTTTTAAATGATGTATTTTTCATATTTGTATACTGATGGAACCTAGAAACATGCCTTAGAATACTTAAACAATAAAGATTTAAGTTTGTAGTAGAATTCTGGGTTGATTTACGTAACAGTGCTCGGTCCGCTATTACAGTGCTCGAGCCTTGGATGAAAAACTCGAGCCTGAAAGGAAAAGCTCGAGCAATTGAATGAAAAGCTCGAGTCCGAAAGGAAAAGCTCGAGCAATTGGGTGAAAAGCTCAAGCCTAAAGTAGGATGCTCGAGCTTGAAGCAAGGTACTCGAGCAATTAGGACAAAAGCTCGAGCCTTACCTGGAGAAGTTTCGTAAACAGCGTTGTATTACTTTTTATTGAATTTAAGGAGTCCTAATCATCAAATAAGGACTAGGAATGAGTTTAAATGAATTTTAAACAAACTTAAATATATCAATGCATGCTATTTGATTCTTTGAGGAATGAATGGATTTAATCTTTAGTTTGTTCTAATAATTAAGATTAAATATATAGCATGAATTGTAGATGGAGAATGCTTACTTGATTGTATAATAAAATATCAGTTTGTTTAAGATTCAGTATGTGTAGGATATGTGATGTAGGAAGCTTAAATAACTTTATAAGTCATTCATATTTTGTGATAACATGATATCATATTATTATGTTTATTCTGGACTGTGATACCCCAGGATTTCCGGATGCGGGTTGGTCAGACCCACGCCCGATTACCCAAGGATATCAAATCAATTAATAATAAACGAACACAGAATATAATTAAGAAAACAGGAATAAATAAATTGCTAAAAAGAAACTAGAATAGTAAACCCAAAACTGAAAATCTCAGAATAAAATGTTTATGAAGAAAGTATTAAACTGATACATCCAATTTCTCCAATTCTAATACAACTCGGGAATCCATCTGGTGGACCCCTAATAAAATCAACACTGAGAAATGAACCACCGGAAAGGAAACCAACGCTAAACCATACAGGAACCACCTACGTCATCGGTAGAATGAGTAGTCGTATCTGCTCAGCACGAACAAGCTCTAAGACTCGATACCGTCCGTTACCTGAAAAATAATAGTAGGTCAGGCCCACGAACAAGTTCTATCCTAACTATAATCCAAACAGAGACCCGATACGCAAATACATCATAGATGTCTCAACCATATCTATATAGTCCGTAAATAGATATATACATATAACCACACTACAGGACTCTCACTAGGCTATGCTAAGGGTCTCAACCTAAATAGAAGGCAACATGCAAAGACGCACCTGAGTGGGCATAACTACTTAAACCTAACAGGGTATACCTCAACCAGCATAGCTAGCTACGCATCCTACTCCATATACGCTCCCTAACCGTCAAGTATGAGACTCAAGCTCAGACCGCGGTACCATAGTTTATATATATAAATTCCATCCAATCCAATGTAGTGCTGCTCAACAGTTCATTGCCATGACACGACATAAAATTAGGATTTAAATGTTTTACTTAAATCCCTATCCATTCTACTAACAGAAAATATAAACAGCCATCCGTTATGTCGTTCAACTGTTTTAGTTGACTGGACATGCATCCATGTAGGATTTAACTATTTTAGTTAATCCATTCCGTATGTATGATTGGGTTGGAATTAGTGTTTTGATCTAATCCGCCCCTCCGTATGTCACCGTCCCATACCGGTACATACATGCAAATGATCTGTAAATGATGCAACATTTTATGCAGTACATCAAACACATCCATATAATCCAAATAGATAGTAAACAGAATTTAAACAGTTCATCATCTATAATCCAGAATCCATCCACGTAACTTAACAAGATAAGGTTTAATAGTTTATCTAGTTAATTATCCAGCATCCATCCAAGTAATTGACAGAAAATATATATAATTAATTCTTTAATTAATTCTAGGCCAACATCCAATTAGATTAACAGAACCTAAGTATTAGTTCAGCAATCTAAGTCCAAACTATAACCCAAATAATTGTAGGAAGATGTTTAAAGGTTCAGTAGTTTAAATCCAAGAGTTAAACCATGTATTGTTTAACAGTTCAACGACTAACATTCAGAGCATGAATAGATCAGTTTTAATAAAATAATAACTCTATCATTCATATAAGTAAGTTTTAAAATCATAATATTGTCCAAGAAATTGCTAAAATTAATTCTAGCAATTCAGTTCCTTTTATCCATCAATAGCATGTTAGGTTACATCTTTGCATACTGTTTTATTGTTTTAGCACCGAGCCATAAACTATACTACAAGCCCAATTTGTTAATTAAAAGACTCCCTCATACATCTAAAATTTAATTTAGAATCATATTATAGCACACTAAATTGTCAAATTAAAATTAGACAATTTAACTTCCTTCCAGCAGTTAACCGCGCACCAGTTGTTAAATAGCGCACTGTTAATTCCATTAATACAAAGAGGGTATTTTATGCAATACAAAACCTTAATTACATCCTAAATTAATTATTGAAACCCCCATTAAAGTTTTAAAACTTTTCAGAAACCCCAAGAGCCTAAACAGTTTCTGAAAACTTACAGTACGCTTCAAAATGGAAAGAGCCTGCTCTAAAAAAAAATAGAGCAGGCTCAAAGTGTTTGGAGCCGCCTCCAAAACATTTTGAATCCGCCTCCAAAAAGGGAAAGCCCACTGTTCTGCTTTCTTCTTCGTTTCCAATGATCTGCTTCGACCCCGGCCACTTTCTACCCTTCAGTTGGTTTCTAAAACTGATCCTAAGGGTCTTATTAATACCAAATAGCATCCTAATGGTTTGATAACACTATTGGAAACAATTACAGAGACTAATTTGCAAATGAACTAATTACGCTTTAGGAACAAAACTGAAACTATTTTGCAATAACAGTTCCATTCCAACCCCTCTGTTCCTCTTCACTACTGAATTTAGGAGTCCTATTTAATCCCAGTATCATCCCCATGATTTATTTGCAGAGGTTAAAGGCAATTACAAAAACTACAATTTCTAATAACATAACATGCTTAAAACAGAAAACTGAAACAAGACTTGCATGCATTATAACAGAGTTGGTTTTTAACATGTAAAGATCTTCAATATACATATAGTAAGCATGTAAAATCCAATTAATAATTACTTAAACCCTAGAGACTATCCAGGTGCACAGAACACGAGCCAACGGGAGAGAGAAAGAACAGAACTTGCCTTGCAGTTTTTGGAACAAAACCATGTCGTCGTCTTCCTAAGTTTTTCCGGCGATAACGACTGCCGTCAAGGACTCCCCTGATCTGGTTTTAACTCTTGAATGGCCCTCAACCTTCCTCCTTGGATCGGCCTAATTCGTTGGCCAAAACCCCAGCTTATTCTCTCACAGTTTCTCTCAAAACTCTATAAGACTTCTCTCTGCCTCCACTGCTCCACGAACAGAGTTCTAACCCTTGGCAGATAATATAAGGTTCTATATATATAGGTTTAAGACAAACCCTACTCCTATTGTTAAACCTACGTCTCATAAGAAAATAGTAATAATAATATTAATAAAAGAAAACCTAAAGCATAATACAAATATTAAAGTCGGCCCATAAATATATGTATATAAAATTCATCTATACTATATATATATATAAATAAATTAACTACTCTTATTAATATAATTATTTACTATACTAATAAATACCAAATCCCTAACTATACATATATACTCATATCCAAATATAAATATGTACCAATATCCATGGGTAATATTTGTACCCTTTTTACACCCTATCCAAGTAGTCCATTACTATATCCAAATCCATCCTTTCAAACATAAAAATAAAACAAAATAAAAATACACATCAAAGTCAAGGTAAAACAAACTGCATTCAACACTTAAGCACACACAAGTTAAAACAATTAATTCACTTACACATCCAACAGGAAAAACCATCTAAACATATAGCCACGTAAGCACCTAAAAATAATAAAATAAATAATAAAAACAATGAAATGAATAATAAAATTCCAATTATATCCCTTTTAAAACTAGGGGTATTACATGGACTATTTGATGTACTTCTTTAATTGTTATATCAACTGTTTGATTATGTGGATGTAGTGCACCAGTATGGGATGGTGGCACTCTAGAGATGGATTAACTTATCAGTTAAGTCCTACCTAGTTTATAAGGGAATAGATTAACTAAAATGTTAAGTCTTACTTATATTCGTGTCAGGTCAACTGAATAAGTTGGATGATACATAGTGGATTAATTTAGATTGGATATATATATAGACATATGCCATGATATGAGCTTGAGTCTCAAGATATGTTGATAGAGTGCGTATATTGCCAGGGACGTGTAGCTAGATATACTATGGTTGTATGCCCTGGTAGGTCTAGGTACTCATGCCCACTATGTGTGCGTTTTTGCATGTTGCCTACTATTTAGGTTGAGGAAACCCTATAATCTAGTGAGGTTCCTTTAGTGTGTATATGTAGTATGGACTATATATGTGACGGCCCAAGTTTTTTTCAACCCGGTGCGTCAATGATGACCCAAAAGTTAACCCGATAACGGATTCGAAATGCGGAAGCAAAAGATGAAACCATAATCCTTTGAGATATAAATCATCTCTAAGACACCAATGTGACATTTCATGAAGTCACGGAAGTTAGGGAAAACGAAAACGCAAACGAGAGTCAATACGGGCTAAATCAGTCAATGAAGGGCAAAATGGTCAATTCATATATAAAAGGAGAAAATTGACTCTAAAAATGTCAAACAAGGTGAATACACTAATCTAATCATTTCACAACATTCCAAGAGGTTCCAAGAACATTGGCCAAGAATCCCACAAAAATGCCCTTCCCCAGTTTAAGCGAAAACTGACTCTACCTTACTAAAACATGAATAACTAGCACTGTGATTGGAATCTGATAATGGCATAGGTACCATTGGAAATATGACTCAAAATTATTGAGTTTAGGCTTAAGATTCACCACATTTGGATTAGAATCGAAGAAGTTATGACCCTTTGAAGTTGGAACTTCAGTGTTGAAACAAATCCTGGAAGGTAGGTGTATGAGGGCTATTTCGGTCGACTGAAATAGAGTTTCGGTCGACCAAAACTCACAGAAACTTTGGTGAAGTTTTTTTTTAAGGTAAGGTTGGTTCGATAAACCGAATTGGGCCATCGGTCGACCGAATTGGGCCATCAATCGACCGAAATGGTCCTGACCAGTGAAAAAACCTACTGGAATTGAAGATTTACTGTACAATGAAGCTTCCAAAAGCCATCGGTCGACCGAAATGGAGTTTTGGTCGACTGAAACACCTCAAAAACCTGTTGTAAGACCTGCTAAATGCCCAATGTGTTGAGGTTTAACCCATGCTTCAAATCCCCTTATGAATTGGTTCAAAATGAAAGTTTAAAACTGATTTTTCAATGAAATTTGAGTATGTGAGCATGTCAACAACCTTTAAATGAATAAATGGATGTATTACAATAACTTATGACCTTATACATGTTAATTATAAAGATTTCACATGTCAAATCCCTAAAGTTGGATAAAATACATTTTTGTAACAAAAGTTGATACCAAATGAACACAAGTGCTAAAATAAACATGCTTGGCCCTTGGCCTCATTGCTTACACGCTTATAATACCAAAAGTAAATGCTTAAGTATCATTACATATCAAAGTAGCTACATTAGCTTCTAAAATACCATACATCTATGGTATACAAAATATGTTATCCAAAAGTAAAGCATGCTAAACAAATGCATGCCCATATACAAAAATGCTTCAAATGGCTCATGAGCCTCTAAGGATGATGAGCATCTAAGAACATGGTCTCCTTACCTGTAAAACAACCCAAACCACTAGGGTGAGTTATCAAGTTACTCGTAGGAAGAAGCATATGCGTATACCCTAAAGTTTCAATATCATTGCAAGATTAATATAGACGAATACAAGGGAGCATTCCACTTAACGTCTATGTTCAAGGTATTCTAAGGGATCACCTTAAGCTAATGCAATGATTCCATCATAACATAATAACAATATCAATGTACTTAACAACATAAATTCGCCAATAACCAAAATCACAAGTCATAATTAAACATTGGTTGTCAACTTGGAAAAGAATGCGAAATCAATTAGTGGAATACTTGGACATCAAATCTCAGATAAAGCCAAGACCTAAACGGTTATTCCGGGCATTAACCCGCTGGGAATACCACCCTAGTGCGCATTATAAATGGGGAGAAATCATACCTCCCGCACTAGAGCCAAACTCACAAAGAATCAAATAAATATTCTGAAGCTATACATTCATAGGTTCTACTCTTGATCCTCCTACACACTCTCTAGATTCAAAATATTAAACCGAATATAAATACATAATTTTAAGGAGAAAAAAAATTCAAAGAAGTTTGGGATTGGCAAGATTCAAATCATCTCGTGCCATCCTATAAAAAAAACAAATACAAATAATAAAAGACGAATTTCCATTCTTTTCAAAATAAATAAGTAAACCACCTTTGTTTCAATGCCAAAATAAATTCGTATGTTTTTAAAATGATTTAGGTGAAAAAATTGTAATTTTTCTATGAAAAAGATTACAATTTTGTCTCACAACTTTGAGATTGTGACGGGTTTATGTCTCTCTCTAAAAAAAAATCCAAACAAATTGTAACCTCCAAAATATTGGATCAATCCGTGGATGCATTCATGTTATTTTTCATTACATTTTCATGTTTGACCTATTCTTAATATTTATTACTTTTATATTTCAAATTATTTTTAAAAATAAATTATAATTGTTACTTTTAAACTAATAATTAAAAAATCCAAACAAATTGTAACAAAAAAAGACAGACGTTTTTGACAAATAAAAAATGATATAGTCATAACATATTAAGCATCTGTAGTGTGTACTGATTTTTCATTTTACATTTTATTTTATAAAATAACATTTGTGATTTTTATTGTTTTTTCTCTTTTTGTCTAATTTATAAAAAAATGATATAGTCATAATTATGAGTTTTTGTATACAGCTGCAAAAGCAATGCAAAATATTTGACATGTTCTCTTGATCCAAATGGGTGGGTTTTTAGATATAATAAATAGGCCTACTAAATATGTATACATAGTACATTGGTAGAGTAAGTGGTATGGACAAATATGACATAAATATGTTAGACACGTTAAATTTTAAAAAAATAAAATATGGGCACGACTACATAAATATAAATTTTTATTTATATTCATGTATTGAGTAATAAAATTATAAAACTTTAATTCATTTTTAATTTTTATACTAAGAGTTGTAATGGTTTTTATATCACATATGCAATTATTTCACTACTTTATTATAATAGTATTTTTATTTTAAATAAATATTATTTAATATTTTGTTTGTTAATTTTATTTAATTTAGACTTTCTACACCATGTAAATTCAAATGAGCATCAAGAGCAAGATGAGTCACACGGCATTTGTGGTTTATTCATGTGCTTTTAGAAATAGAATCTATGCATTTGGCAGTCAATTACTCTTTCCGTTTCAAAACAAGTGTCATATTATTTTCTTTTTTTTTGTTTGTCCCAAAATAAATGTCAATTTTTATTTTTTAAACAATATATTTTACATATTTATATATATGTCTTTTGTCCACTTTCATTTTTCAAAGAATATATTTCATATATTTTTCAAGATATATATACTATGACAAGTACTTAAAAAAAAATAATTATATTACAATTAATTTATAAATTTTTCTAATTTTTATTACATAGTTTAAATTCGTCCTGAACGTTTAAATTTTTAGCTCCAACCCAGTACAAGGGTAGTTTGTTTATTTTGTCTACAACTTAACCTTTTTATTGATACATCTTGTCAAACTTTATAGCACCATCCACGTTTTAGTATCCAATTGAAAGCTCTTTAAAATTGAGAATTAGTGTAAATTATATACAAAACAAAGAGTTTTTCTGTTAAAATTTGGGGTGTGACAAGTAAAGTGTGAATTATATATATATATATATATATTTGATGGAACTTATTTATTATTGCCACTGAAAAATATTGTAACTCTATACATGTAAATATATATAAACAAGGTACACCGTATCAGTGAGGTGACCATACGGCCCGGATAAAAATACCATTACATATCAAATTGATGACAGAAGTATAGATTTTATTTCTGTCAAAGATGTAATTGACTGCCAAAAACAAAGATTCTATACCTAAAAGTTGGATATTTAGGCACATGAATAATTGTGTTTGTGTGTCTACGTTCCGTCAAATCTTGGGTCTTCTACCCACTCTTCAACAACCACCTGCAATTTGACTGTAAGCATTGTAGGAGTTCGATTCAATTTCTTGGTATTTTTTTGGGTATCAGTATCTATTAACCACACAATTTAAGTCGTCTCTCTCACAGTTAAATGGGCTTGTTGTGGAGAGGCTGAGTAGGAAAAGGAGGGACAAAGCTTCCCTACCGTGAAGAAAAGGGATCAAATCTTAGAACTTTCAATTAGAAACGAGGCGAAAGGAATTTTGAAAAAATCTGGCTAAGCGAAAGTGGTTACAGTGGCTGACTCTGTGACCAGTGGCTGAAAAGTGGGGAAGATGAACAGTTGCAGACTTAGGGAATTGGGGAAGGCTTCGGCGCCAAAGGTGAATGAATATTGTGGGTCTTTGGGGCTACAGTGGCAGAAAGTAAAGATTTTATGAAGGTTTGACCGGGTTTGAAAACATTCGCTCAATTTTGAAAATGGTTTCAAAATGATTTGGCTTCAAAATTTTCAGCAATTTGGCTTAACCGTGGGTGGGTGAGACAAAACCAACTCCTAAACTAGGGTTAAGTAGAATGTGACGTGGCAAAAGCTAGATTATAAAAATTTTGGACTGCATGAACTAGAGGAATTGTGAAATGGACTGAATCCGTGCCCGTATATTATGAACATGAGCACCAAATTTGTGTTTTACTTCATTTATGAGAAAGTCAACACAATTGACTCGATTTGTAGATTAAATGTATTCTTTATGTTAAAAATATCAAAAGTTTACTCATTGATTTTTTTTTTTTTTTTTTTTTTTTTTTTTTTTTTCAGTCATGTGTTGTAAATTACTTTTTTATTTCATGACGCAAATCAAATAGCCATAAATTAATAATAATAATAATAATAACAGTGGTTTGTAACACAAGAAAAAAATACAACATTCTTATTTTGTATTTTTTTTTTTTAGTTGGTATACTCACACACATGTTTTTATTGAGGATCGAACCTCTAATCTCACTTTTGTTAGTATTTTTATTAAGGCTCGAACCTTTAATCTCATTTTTATTAATAAGAGTTTGGTACGATTAGATCAAGCTTGTTGATACAAAGCTCATGTTTTGTTATATGACATAGACATATATGGCAAGTATATTACTAATTTAATTTTTTTTAACTAATATTTTAATAATAAAAAACGGTTTCCCAACAATTTGGTCACAAACTGAACTAAATAACTTCTTAACCTTTTTAAGTTGTTATGGTTGTAGTAATTGTATTCCAGCTCGAAAATATTTAGATTCAGAATAAAAGACAAACTTCAAAAGTGGATTATATTCGAATTGATTCAAGTTGACCTCAAAATTGGGGTGGTGGATGGTATTTGTAACTTTAATTAATAGGAGTATATATATATATATATATATATATATATATATATGGTGTGTACTAGGGGACGAGGCAGGAATAATGGTGAACACAAAAATAGGGGCCACCATGAATCTATTCACTCTTTGCTTAGACCAGTTCTTTTGTTACATCTGATCTACCTTAAAAATTATTTCTTCTGTTACATCTGATCTAGCTCCAGCTTGTTTTTGCTTTAAAGAAAAATATGAGTGCCAAAAAGTCATCAGAGGCACTATCTCGTTGAAAGGTTCTATACATCTGTCCTTTCTCAACGCATTTCTTTAGCCAAAGACTCCGTTTTTTCCTCTTTCCGGATGATAAATATTTCTCAGAACATGGAGTGTGAATCAAACCCATGTTTGAATTGAAATTGAGATACTGATGCAAGTTCTTCCCTATATATAATTCTGATAAGAACCCATTTATTGAATTATTGAAATAGAAAATTTAGGAAGAATTAGGTTGGAAGAAATTTCCTATCCTCCGTATCCCCCTTCCTTTCAAAATACAAAGATGGAAATCGTTGAAATATTTCTTTGATTGAAAGAGTATTATTCATATATTACATTATTCCACTAGAATCCGATGGAATTTCGAAATGAAGATATTTTTATTTAAAATAGTGAAAAACGCTTTGCAGAACGATCTATAAAAATTGATACAGTTTGATTCCGCAACTCAATTAGTAGTACTTCTAGAGTCCACTTCTTTCCCATACTACGAGTGAAAGGGAAAATGTAAAGACTACCATTAAAGCAGCCCAAGCGAGACTTACTATATCCATGTGAATTATGTCCCCTATCTTTATGAATATGAAGGAATTATTCCATTATTGCTCACTAATAATAGTGGAATCAATGGCGCAGAGTCAAAAAAAGATTCTGACCCAACACTATTGATGAACCAATCCAATAAATCTACTTCTAATAAATTTCTATATAATTTCTAATTGGGAAAGATTAAACACAAGCAAAATACGCAGTGACATCCCAAGGGAATGTTACTAATGGAACATGTAGGAATAATAGGAACTGTTCTTTTCAATCTACTATTGATCGAATGCCTGAACACTCAGAGACTCCCGTGAGTACGTATATTCTATAAAGCATCTTCCGCCCCTTCCACAACTACTAATTTTAGTAGATTCCCTATTCGACTATCCAATCTAATTCAACAATGATGAGCTACAACAATGGTTAAAGAGCCCAATTTCTGAGGCTCTTTAACCATTGTTGTAGCTCATCATATGTATTCCAATCTGAACCTCAAAAGCGGATTGATGTTTTGTTCGAAAAATATGCGAATCCAGATTTGATTGTCGTGTCGTAAGAAAAAAAAGAATCGGGAAAAAAGAATAAAGCTTTTTTTATTGAACGTGTTCATTCATTTTGACTACTTTATCATATTTTATCATATTCATTTCTACTCTACCTCCCGGAGTTCATTCTCCGGGGAACTCTGTTTAAACTATTCCGGTGAATTCCGCCCAATCTACTTATTTTATGATCTCATTGGAAATCATATAAAGACAATTCCTATTTAATATAGCGACTTGTGCAAGTATTTTATGATTAAGAAGCAACTGTCTCTTGTACAAATCGTGTATTAATCTACTATAACTATAAGAGACCCCCCCTTCATGAATTCCTGCGTTTATCCGAGTGATCCACAAACGACGAAAATTTCTCTTTTGCCTATCTCTATCCCTATTAGCCAAAACCAAAGCTTTTATTTTCTGTTGAGTAATAGTTCGAGTAAGTCTTGAATGAGCCCCCCGAAAGCTTGATGCAAATAAACGAATTTTTGTTCTACGTCTCCGAGCTATATATCCTCGCTTAATTCTGGTCATTGAATAATTGAAACTTTGACGAATAACTAATTGATTTCCTTTCTTTCAGTTATTCTTTTCCCCCTTCCTAGCCTATTAATAACAAAACGGATTTTTTCAATGTATAAAATAAAAATTCCAATGGCTTTGGCTACTATAACCTTCCCGACCACGATTTTTTCTAGGCATTTCACCTAGAAATAATCAATTGTGTTCTCCTAGGTATCAAAAATATAGTAAATAAATAAAGTAGTAAATATAAATGGATAAAGAAATAGTGGGTTCCATCGTTTCTATGGTTACTTCTTAAACGGTGAGGCCTTCTCTATACACCGGAGCCCCTTACTTGATTTAATCAATGTTATTGGTAACTTGTACAGTTCACACTCTTTGGCTCTACCCATGAATTATCCAGTACTAGGTCTTTCACAATGAGATCTACCTATACAGTAACGGTATTTAATTATAAAAGTTAGCGGGGTAGCTGACCCTGTAAGTCCGTTCTTGCAAGAGTGGGAACCTAATCTTTCTGTTTTTTAAATTTTAAATAGGATTTTCCCCGCTTAATGAATAACCATTTGTTACCAATGGGGAATTGCTTTTCATTTAAAATAGAGGTGATTGGATTTGCACCAACGGAAACCATAAATTTCATACACAATAGAGGGATACGATAGATTTTTTATTTTTAGATAGCAAATGGAGTTCTTCCAGTCTATCCTATTCATCGGTACTGATCGTTGTTACTGGAAAATTGGTTTTCTTTCCTTTGTCCCAGCCCATGATCTGAACGAGTCGCACATACACCCTAGTACATGTTCCTCGACGCTGAGGGCATCCCCGAAGAGCGGGGGATTTTGTGACATTTCTGATTGGCTGTCTTGTATTTCTAATAAGTTGTTTAATGGTTGGCATGTTGAATCATATACATAATGGGCTGGTTTAGATCGATCCTAACCGGATGATTATGAATTACTTCTTTTGAATAGAATATTAAACCCGGCAAGAAAATCAAATCTTAAATCGCGGATTTGTGTGAAATCTGTGCTATTTTCATTCAACCGCTACAAGATCAACGATTCGATAAGCTTGGGCTTCTGTTGCTGACATAAAAACATCCCTCTCCATGTCTTCAGATACAACCCATAAGGGTTTGCCCGTTCTTTGTACATAAACCCTTGTGAGGGTTTCGCGTAGTTTCAGCAGTTCTTCCGCTTCCAGGATAAATTCTCCCGTTTGTGCCTCATAATAAGCACTCGCAGGTTGATGGATCATTACCCTGATGATATAACATAATAAAATGTTCTTCTATCTCACAGAGAAAAGAAAGAAAGATAAAGAATAACAAGAAAAAAAGAAGTTAGAATTGAACAACCGTACGGGCATCTTTTGCGCATTGCATACGGCTTTACAATATATAATTGACCCTTACCCTCCATCGAAAAAAGATAAAAAAATCGGATCTATCAGATCTAGATCGGTAAATGATCAAATTACCACCTTTTTTTTCGGAGAAGTTAAAAAATACTATGATGGTTCCGTTGCTTTATATATTTATTATTATTATTTTGTCTTTGATTTGTCTGTGATTCAACAATCCCAAAGTTTCTTTTTGATCTGATCAAATAAAATAAGGAAAAAAGACTCTTCTTTTTTTGATTTTCGCACTCTTTCATAACATAAGTATTGTTAAGAGCCTTCCGGTGTGAAAACAAAAAAGTTTGTGACGCTGAACTGGACTCTCGATAGATAAGATAAAATCAGAAATACTCTTTATCTCATACTACTCTCTCGATACATAATCTAATGTTTTGAAAAAATAATAGAAAAATTTTCTCATATCAAATTCGAAGTGCCATGCTATTATTACTTAATATTCATATTTCATATGGCGAAGGCATAGTCTTCTTTTTTCTCTCAAATAAAAACAAACCTCATTGGCGCCAAGCGTGAGGGAATGCTAGACGTTTGGTAATTTCTCCCCCGACCAGGATAAAAGATCCCATTGAAGCAGCCATTCCCATGCATATTGTATGTACATCTGGTTGCACAAATTGCATAATATCAAAAATAGCTATTCCGGGTATTACCCATCCGCCAGGAGAGTTTATAAACAAATACAGATCTTTGGTATCATCCTCGATACTGAGATATACCATAAGACCAATAAGTTGATTCGAGATCTCGCTGTCAACCTCTTGGCCTAAAAAAAGTAATCTTTCTCGATAAAGTCAGTTGAGTAGGGCAAAATTGTATCCCTTAGGAACCGTACATGCACCTTTTGACGCATACGGTTCAAAAAAATTGCGAAAAAAACGAATCAATGTGTAGATTCCGGTCCTTTTTCTTTTTTCATAGCGGGTTCTTTTTCACTTCTCCCGAAAGGGCTTCTTTTTCTTTTATTTTTCGATAAGGATGGGTTTTTGTTCCTTTCCTTATAATATAAAAAAGAATTCACTAAACTTATCGAATTAACTTCTCATTGATGTATTATTTCATCGAAATCCAATCCAAATCACGATGTCATTTTCTTGTTCCTGAATGGGCCTCTTCAATCTTTCTAGGTCTATGATCTACTCCGGGTAAAGATCCGCCCGATTTCTATTTGTACATATAGGACAAATGTTCCCACTACCACTTCTTTTTGCTATGACTCCCCTTTTTTTTCAATTCATTTCATGCTTTCCGCCAAACATTTTATGTATTTCTCTAAGAATCCAAATTGATACGTTGGTGCCTTACCCATTACATTGGTATATGAAATAGGGGACTTCACACTAGATAGATATCATATTCATGGAATACGATTCACTTTCAAGATGCCTTGGTGGTGAAATGGTAGACACGCGAGACTCAAAATCTCGTGCTAAAGAGCGTGGAGGTTCGAGTCCTCTTCAAGGCATAATATTGAGAATGCTCATTGAATGAGCAATTCAATAAGAGAGCTCGGATCGAATCGGTATATCAATACCGATTCGATCCGAGCTCTTGGAATTGGAATAAGTTCGGCAGCGGATCACGAAATCTTGGTGATCTTGTCTATCTAATGAACGGGGAGTCTGCTTTAAAATCGTCCGCCCTGCACCCACCCCCCGAGTATATGCTTCAATAGGAATCACACAAGGGTAGATTAAAAACCTCTGGTAAAATGCCCCCCCGTAACCCAGCAGATAAAGTACATTACATAGTCTGTTTTAGGGATTGGCGACTTACCCATTCCATGACTTTGGCACTGGACGTTCCCAAAATGGGTATTATCGGGTCGGGTGAATGCAATAATAGACGCCTGTTGGCATTCCAGCCTTCTTTCTCCTTTCAGGGCCTATCCGAAAGAGAATCCAGTACTTTTTGGTCGTGAATATCTGAACTGGTTGTTCACTGTTCAAGAATTCTTGTTTAGGCAGTTCATACCATCCATACATAGTGTTTTGATCTAAGATTTCAATTCTTCCATGTTTCAGCAGTAGCATATTGTTCTATGGAGCTAAAGTCCAAAATATGGAAGAAACAAGTTTTTCCACGACTCTACCACCCAGTCAATTCTGTTCCGCTTAATCCCTCTTTCATGGCCACATATCTTTCCGGCTAAGGAATGAGAAATCTTTCTCCTGTTACATGAATCCAATTTTCATTTTGTCCGGGAAAAGCCATCTTTTTCTCAACAATGTCTTTGTCATTTGATCCAATAGCGTTCCGTTAGATAGGAACAGATTTGATAAATACTGATAACTCTCGGATAGAGTATTAGAACGGAAAGATCCATTAGATAATGAACTATTGGTTCTAAGCCATCTCTGGCGATTAATCAACAATTCGAAGTGCTTTTCTTGCGTATTCTTGATAAACCAGCGTTTATATATAGATGTAGGAGGATCTGTTTGGGAAGTAAGAAGCCCCTTTGACATCTCTTCATTTGCAAATAATTCTCGATGTGAAAACATAGAGACAAAGGGCCAATCTTTAAATAGGAAAAAGAGTAGATCCGCAAGGTCCCAAATGAATTGGCTTATTCGAAAAAGGCCTTGTTGTTCTTTGGAAGATCTATCTCGTGTCTGGTACTACATGGTTCCACTCTGTAAGAACTCCGAATCATTCTCTTGAAGCTCATCCTCTTCATCATAAATGATCCGCTTGCCCCGAAATGACCTGGACCAATAGGGAAATCCCAATTCATTGGGCCTTTCGATACAATCAAATAGAAAACCCCAAGGGCGCCATATTCTAGGAGCCCAAACTATGTGATTGAATAAATCCTCCTCTATCTGTTGCGGGTCGAGGGCTCCTTCTCCTTCCCCTTCTTCAAACTCCGATTCGTCTTTTTCATAGAGAAATCTCTGATCAAGGATAGAACAAGATCCATTTTTCATCATATCTAAGGGATTCCTTGATTCAGGCCGAAGAAGCAACGTCACTCGATCATTATCAAACTAACTGCAATATTTTTTTGTCCGTGAGGATCCCGCCAGAGCGCCTTCGACTTCTAATATGCCATGAACTAAATCAGAATCATTCTCAACGAGTCCATAAGAAGTGATCCCATTTTTTTCATCGGGTCCGGGTAGAGACCAAAGATCTTGAGCGACCGATCCGGCAGAACAACTCAAAAGATAAAGAAGTATCATTAATTTCTTCATGCTCGTTCCAAGTTCGACGTACCATTTGTACAAATAAGAATCCCCTTCGTTACATGATTTCTTCTTCATATAGATAGATATAGGATCTATGGGGCAATTACTTAGAAATACATTTTGTGCGACAGCCCTTCCTATCTGATAGAAAAGGATCCCATGATCCTGAACCGATCTTACCTGGGATCGCAAATCCCAAGTTTGTTTATGAAGAACGGATCTAATTGTATTATTGTCTATAATTGATTTCTTCTGTGTAATACTAATCGATAGAGCCTCATTGGTAAGTGCTACAAGATCTAGTGCATTGGAACCCATGGTTATGGACCCGAATCCATTAGTATGAAACATTTTCTT